>NW_020954563.1:6558056-6558122 GCF_900497805.2 Vombatus ursinus | reverse complement strand
CCTCAGATACTTGACACTTACTAACTGTGTGACCCTGGGCAAGTCACTTAACCCTGACTGCTTCAC
>NW_020954563.1:6557030-6558011 GCF_900497805.2 Vombatus ursinus | reverse complement strand
AAAAAAAAAAAAAAAAAGTCTTCCAGTAGTATGAAAAATGGATTGTAAGGGAAACACTTTCCCATAGGGCTTTTGGGTTACAAAGCACTTTCAAATACATTCTCATTTTGTTATCTGGGAAGCTGTGGGTAGGGATTATTATCCCCAATTTTCAAATGAAAAGACCAAGGCATAGGGAAGTGAAATGATTGGTCCAAGTTCACATATCCAATAAGTGGTAGGCTGTTAACTCAAACACAGGTCTTTGGAGCCCAGGGTTCTTTTCACCATCCTATTCCTGTGTGGAGAGGCAGCATCTCCCCAAACAGCCGGCGGACTATCCGTAATATAATCAGTGCATCCAAGAATGGGTCATTAATTCACTACAAAAGGAAAGAAATAATAAAGCTTCATTAAAATGAGTCTATTTGGATAATTGGAATGGACATTACAAGGCATGCCTGTGTCTCAGGAGTCTGTGGTTGCCGGCTGAAGCGTCTGTTCACTGGCTTTATTTCTATGCCTCTGAAAGCACTGGCTACTTGAATCTGTTATAAATGACTAGCTTAAGAATAAATATTGTATCTGGGTCCAAAATAAGTAACAAATGCATGAGTGTAGAGTGAGATAAATGTATTTTGGATACAAACCTATTTCACATTCCCCATAGTCATATGGGGGAAGGCCTATTACTGGTTTTCAGAGTATTTGTGTGCTGTGTAGGTGGGATTTAAATGAATTAAAAGTTCTTTTCTGGCTAAAAGTTTTCTTATACCAAGTTAATAATCCATCTTCCTTTATTGGAAAAATATATATGTTTTTGTTGTCAAGGTGGTAGGAGCCGTAGGAAGAAAGGAAAGCTAAAACACTCTTGTGAGACTGCAAATTAGGCCAACCATTCTGGAAAGCAACTTGGAATCTTGCTCAAAAAAAGTGACTAAAATTGTCCCTACCCATTGATGTGGAGGTCCCACTGCTAAGTTTATATCCTAAGCAGGTCAA
>NW_020954563.1:6508444-6556989 GCF_900497805.2 Vombatus ursinus | reverse complement strand
GAGAGAGAGAGAGAGAGAGAGAGAGAGAGAGAGAGAGAGAGCAATGTCCTACATGCGCTAAAATGTTCGTAGCACCATTTTTTCTTTTTTGGTAACAAGACCTAGAAACGGCATACGTGCCTATCGATTGGACAAAGGCAATCAAATTATGGTACATGAATGTAACAGAATATTTGTTCTTTGTTATTGTTTAGTCATTTTTCAGTCATGTCTGACTCTTTATGACCCCATTTGGAGTTTTCTTGGCAAAGATACTAGAATGGTTTGCCATTTCTTTTCCAGCTCATTTTATAGATGAATAATTGAAGCAAATGAAGTTAAGCAACTTGCCCAGGGTCACACAACTAGTAAGTGTCTGAAGTCAAATTTGGACTCATCCTGACTCCAGGCCCAGCACTCTACTCACTGCGCCACCTAACTGCCTGATAGAATATCACTGCACCATAAGATATGGCAAATAGGAAGAATTTAGATGAACATAAGAACACTTAAATGAACTGACGCAGGGCAGATTAAATAGAACCTAGAAAACAGTATACTTAGTGACTACAACAATGTAAATAGAAAGAATAATGTAACAAAACTAAATACTTAATAATAATAATGACAAAGTTTGCCCCTGAATAAGGGTAGAGAAAATAAACTCCCTTCCTGTCATCACAAAATTGAAACCCTGTAGGTGGGAAATATGCCATATGCTATCATACATAGTAAATTATTTGGTTTTGTTGAATTTTTTTTTCCTTTTAAGTGTTTGTTACAAAGGAAGGCAAAACGGACAGGGGAGAGGGAAGGTCCAATGTTTGAAAATGAATGTGATATAAAACCAAAGACATCAATTTTTGAAATAATTTTACTCTAGTATTTTATTTTCCTGATTACATATAAAGACAATTTTTGACATTATTTTTTCTTTAATTTTGAATTCCAAATTTTCACCTTCCCTCCCTCACCTCCCCCTTCCCTAATATGGTAAGCAGTTTGATGTAGGTTGTATATATATGCATATCATGTAAAACATATTTCCATATTAGTTGCATTGTGAAAGAAGAAACAGACCAAAAGAAAAAAAAACCATGAAAAAATAAAGTGGAAAATAGTATGCTTCAATCTGCATTTAGACTCCACCAATTCTTTCTGTGGATGTAAATAGCATTTTCCATCATGAGTCCTTTGTAACTTATTGAGAATAGCTAAGTCATTCACAGTTAATCATTGTAGAATATTGCTGTTATTCTATACAATGTTCTCCTGGTTCTGCTCACTTCACTTTGCATCAGTTCATGTAAGTCTTTCCAGGCTGAAATAAATTTGGGGTGGGGTGGGGGGAAGAACATAGGATACTGTACCATAAAATCCTCTTTTGATTCACTAGCTCAAAATTTAGTCAAACTCTTCCCCCCATCTTAATAAAAATAATTTCAATTTCCCTAGCATTTATAACAGTTATCAATGCACTTTTGCCACAATCATGCTGTGAAATGGATAGGGTATATATATTATCCCCATTTTACAGATTGAAGAATCACAGAAATTCATATCTAGAAGGAATCTCAGAGGTTGTCTAGTCCAAATCGTACCTTACGAATAATTTCTTCTACATCTCCAACAACTCCCACACATTTTATACATGAATTATTGTTTGGGTGTACATCCACCATTTTGTACTTGTGAAGTTGATTACTTGAACCCAAACATAGAACTTTGTATTTATTCCTGTTACATCTTATTTGACAACCCTTCATATTAACTGGTTGAAACCCTTTTGTATCCTGACTCTTTCAACCTTCATGTTAATTATCCCTTCTAGCTTCATGCAATTTGGAAATTTGAATGACATCTAAGCTTTTATCTAGGTCATTAGCAACAGTGTTGAAAAGCCAAAGGCCAAAGATAGGTCTCTGAAACACTCTTTTAGAGGCCTCTCTTCAAGTGGATGTTGGCTCATTAATGACTATTTTAATACTTTACTCCTAGACATCTCTTTCTCCTCCATGAAGCCTGGTACAGGCTGGCCATATAGTAGGTGTTCTGTAAATACTTGGGATTTGTGACTTAATATAAAGACTAATGGACTCTTGGATTAAATATCTCCTCTGAAAATGGTGCATGACCCAAGATAAGTTATTTAACCTCTGTACTGGAGAGAGGTATATTTTAGTTCAATCTAAGGGGGAAAGAGGCAGGTAGGTGGCACAGAGGTAGAGTACTGTGCCTGGAGTCAGGAAGACCTGAGTTCAAATCCTGCCTTGGACACTAGCTGTGTGACTCTGGGCAAGTCACTTAACCCTGTTTGCCCCTATTTCTACATTTATAAAATTATCTGGAGAAGGAAATGGCAAACCACTCTAGTAGCTATGCCAAGAAAACCCCAAATATGAGGTCATAAAGCATTGGACATGACTGTAAATGACTAAACAAAAGGGGTAAAAATCCTATTAATTAGATGTGTCCAAAAATGGAATGTGCTGCTTCAGGAGATTATAGCTTCTACATGACCGTCTGTCAGGGATGTTGGAGAAGAGTTCACTACTCTGGTAAGATGACTTCTGCCATCCTCTGTAGCTTTGAAATATAGGATTCTTACTAGCCCTCAATTTCCTCCGCTGTCAAATGGAGTTAATACCCACCCTACCAGCCTTCTTGTCATGAAAAAAAGACTTTGTAAAGCACTGAATAAATTCATATTATTATTGATTCAATGACCTGTGTGCAGCAGCCAGCATTTTCTCTTCTCTATTTCCCTTCTGAGTAGCTTAGGCCAGGCAACAATGTACATGTGCTTCTAAAGCTGTCTGTGCCAGTAGCCACACCTGGAAGGAGCAGTTGGACTGATGTTCAAAGCCAGAGAATGTACTGTTTCCTCCAACTCTGGATGATATCCATTGACTATTTCTCCTTCTTCTCTTATGTAGGGATATCACCGACCTCGTCATTACATTGCCACTCAAGGTAAGTATATTCCTTCCTCACCTTCTTTTGGTGACCAAAAGGTCTGTGAGGGCAGAGCTCCATCTGAATGACTGTAGGAGAAGAGGGAGATGAGGGATCACAAATTCTCATCTACCCATTCTGCCTAGTCATGTCTCTTTCTATCACTCAGGAAAGATCTCATGTAGAAGGTAGCACTTGAACTGGGCTCTAAAGGGAGCCAAGAACTTGGAAAGGTGTTAAGTGAAGAGGGAGTACATTCCAAGCATGGGGGTACCCTAGGCAAAGCAACTGTGGAGCACCATGTGTGGGGAGCAGTATGTAGGTTGGTTTGTCTGCCCTATAGGGCACATGAAGAGCAGAGAGGTATAACAAACCTGCATAGGTAGGCTGGAACCAGATTGTGAAGGAATTTAAATGGAAACAGAGGACTTTCTATTTTGCCCCAGAGGTCCTGGGGGTTTTTGAGCAGAGGAGAATGTGGTTAGACCTGATCTTTAGCAGGTCACTGTAGCAGTTGTGTAAAAGATGGCTTAGACAGGAGACCAGAAGTAGGGAGGTCAATCAGGAGGCTACTACAACAGAGATGAAGGCCTGAACAAGGATGGTGACTGTGTGAGCAGGCAGGAGAAGACAGTTGCTAGAGAGTTTGTGGAAGTTGAATTTACAAGACTTAGAAGTTTACCAGATACTGGGGATGAGAGCGAATGAGTAGTCAAGGTTGACACTGAGATTATTAATCTGTATGTCTTAAAAGCATGGTAGCAGGGGCAGCTAGGTGGTGCAGTGGATAGAGCACCAGCCCTGAAGTCAGGAGGACCTGAATTCAAATCCAGCCTAGACCAGACACTTGACACTTACTAGCTGTGTGACCCTGGGCAGTCATTTAACCCCAATTGCCTAAAAATAAAAAAAATAAATAAATTTTTAAAAAGCATGGTAGCACCTTCAATAGAAATGGGGAAGTTAGGAAGTACTGAAGGTTTTAGAAGAAAGATAATCAATTCTCTTTTATACATGTGGAGTGAAAGATGCCTATGGGACCAGACCTTTGGGAGTGGCTCAAAACCAAAGGTAGGAGTAGAGCTCAAGAGAGAGACCAAAGCTGCATATAGAGATCTGGGAGTCACTTGTGTAGAGGTCAATGGATGGGGAATGATCAAGGCCCTATCACAGCAGTCTAGAGGATATTTAGTCCACCCTACTGTTCAGACACCTGTTCAGACACACACAAGTGGTTTGGTGTAATGGAGAAGTCAGTGAACAAGGCATCAGAAACCCTTCCATTCTACTTATTAATTGCATGACCATGAGAGAGTCATTTCACTCTCTGGGCTATAGTTCTGAATCTGTAAAATGAAAAGTTTAGATGAGATGATCTCTAAGGTCCCCCAGTTCCAACCTTCTGTGATCTACAGGGAAGGTTGATGCAGAAATGCTCTCAGCTGCAAGCATAATAAATAGGGAATATCTCTCCCTATGTGTTTTATCTTTATCTTATGCAACTCTTATATTAAGACTTATACATGACTTCGTTCATGATGGGATGCAGAACCTCACCACCATTCAGCGGCCATCAACTTTTGGAGTGTACAGGAGTTATGTTAACTGTAAAAGTAGGAGAGGATGGGGAGATCACTAGGACCTGACTTTGTGGCAGAGATTAGACAACAGTATCCCCAAACACCATAAATTCAACATCACCTTTGCAGCTCATTGTGGTGATAGGGAATGCGAAGCTGATGGGAAGTCTGACAGAAGTATTTCAGATAAAGGATGAGGGATAAAGAATGGTGTTGAATGTGAAGAGTGTTCATTAAAAAAAGGGTAATTATTGTTGATACACCACACCTGTACCTCTAGGCTTAGCATGCTTTGAAGCCTGGCTTGTTGCATCCAAGCTAAGAATGAGCTTAGTAGCCAGCAGTAAATTACCATGGAAACATGCCTAAACTATTGCAGTAGCCTGGCTCTTCAGTCAAAGGAATTGAGTCCAAAACCTGACTCTGCCATTTACTACTACTTGTATGACCTTGGTCAAATCATTTAACTTGTTCTGGCCTCAGTTTCCTCATCTATAAAATGAAGTAGTTGGGCTGGATACCCATTAAGATCCCTTCTTGCTCTGAATCTGATTCAAGTTCTCTAAATTGGTTTGATTCTTTCTGAACTACAGGCTCAGTATAAAGAACCTAAAACATGGGCAATTTAAGAGTGTGAAATAGAAATTGGCACCGAAAAGAATTTAAAAAAAGCCCCAAAAACGCTGAAAGTCATGAGCACAAGTAAAAGAGTGATATACTGAAAAAGGCTATGGGCTAGGAAGCCACAAGTCCTGGTTTCTCTCTAAGCTCTGCCACAAACTAGTGTTGTCTCTCTGGACTTCGTTCAGTTCCCTCCTCTTTAAAAATGAAGAGATTTGCCTAGATAAGAGGTCTTCAAAGTAGAGGCTGCATATCCCATCCTCCACTGTGGCCTGACTTCAAGGATTGTGTGGTCAACCAATCAGAAAGGTGGGAAGCCTGTAATGACCAATCAAGGGATTTGTCTCCAACATAACCACATCTACCTCATCTTCCAACACTCCATTACCCAGCTCACTTTCTCAGATTTACAAATTATCAATCCTCCCTGCTTTTGAGTATGATGTAGGTTGCTTAGGTCAGTTGTAATTAAATCTCTACCAATATACTCACAGCAGGTATAACAGAATCAATTGGGAAAATCCTCCCCCTATTACTTTTACTTTTGCAGAATCAATCAACAAGCATTTACTCGATGCCTATTATGGGCCAGGCACAGTGCTAAACACTAGTTACTCAAAGAAAAAAAAAAACAACAACAACAGACTCTACTGTCAGGGCACTTGTAGTCTAATGGGAGAGACAATATGCAAACAACTACATATCAACAAGATAAATACGGGATAAATTGGAGATAATCAACAAAGTGAAGGCATGAGCATTAAGGGAGATTGGGAAAGGCTTCTTGTAGGAAGTGGGATTTTAGCTAGGACTTGAAGGAAGCCAAGGAGGCCAGAAAATGGAGATGAGGAGGAAGAGAATTCCAAGCATGGAAGACAGCCTGTGAAAATGCACAGAATCAAAAACTTGAGTGTCTTGTTTGAGGAACAGAAAAGAGGCGAGTAATATTGGATGGCAGAGTATGTGGGAAAGAATGCAAGATGTAAGAATACTAGGAAGTTAACATGTGGCTAGGTAATGAAGATTGTTAAATGCCAAACAGTATTTTGTATCTGATCCTAGAGGAAATAGGAAGCCACTGGAATTTATCAGTTAGGGGGTGGAGAGGTGATATGGTCAGACTTGAGCTTAGGGAAGATTAGTCCAGTAGAGGATGGACTGGAATAAGGAAAGACTTGAGATAGAAAGAGAAAACTTCAGGCTATTAAAATAGTTCAGGCATTAGGTGATGGGGGTCTGGCCCATGGTGGCAGCAGTGTCCTAAAAAAGGAGGAAATCTATATCAGAGATGTTACAAAGGTACAATCAACAGATTGGATATGAAGGATGAGAGAGAATAAGAAATTGAGAATGACACCTAGGGCAGAGGCAGAACCAAGATGATGGAGAAAAGATAGGAAGTCACCTGAGCTCTCCCCAATTTCCCTTGAACTAACTTTAAATCACACCTCAAAATGAATTCTAGAGTGGCAAGCCCCACAAAAGGGCAAGATGAAACAATTTTCCAGCCCAAGATAACTTGGTAGGACTGCAGGAAAGGTCTGACTCACTTGGGTGAAAGGGGAGCGCAGCCCAGCACAGGATGTCTCCAGGCAAGCCAGCAGGACTCTCTTAGCCACAGCACAGATCAGCAGCCAAGGCCCCTCGGTGCTGGCTCAATAGGCCAGGCATAGCAGGTCAGCTGTGAGGCCTCCAACCCCAAAGCAGCAGACTAGTGATCAGGCCTGGCAGGCCCAGAGGCCTTAGAACAACTGGCTAGACTGGGCTGGGTGAAACCAGTATAGCAGGTTAGCTGCCGGCCCTGGAGGCCCCATTGCAGAAAGCCAGTGACCAGCTCCCTGGCCCCTGGCACCAGGAGCTTGGGATAGAACCCCCTGTGCCCCAGGAACATTGCTCAACTTTAAAGCTTTAAAAGTCATAGAATAGGCTGGAAAATGAGCCAAAAAAGTCCTGACTGTAGAAAGCTACTATGGCAACAGGGAAGGCCAAAACACAAACTCAAGAGAGGATAACAATGTCAAACTGCCTGCATATGAAGCCTCAAAGAGAGATGTGAATTGGTATCAGGCCCAAAAAGTCCTTATGGAAGAGCTCAAAAAGAATTTTAAAAATCAAATAAGAGAGGTAGAAGAAAAATTGGGAAAAGAAATGAGAGTTATGCAAGAGAATCATGAAAAAAGAGTCAACAGCTTGGAAAAAGAAAACTCCTTGAAAAGTAGAATTGGACCAATGGAAAAGGAGATACAAAAATCCACTGAAGAAAATAATTCCTTAAAAATTAGAATTGGACAAGTAGAAGTTAATAATTCCATGAGACATCAAGAATCAATCAAACAAAATCAAAAGAATGAAAAAATAGAAGAAAATGTAAAATACCACATTGGAAAAACAACTGACCTGGAAAATAGATCCAGGAGAGGTAATTTGAGAATTATTGGATTTACCTGAGAGTCATGATCAAAAAAAGAGCCTGGACAGAATCTTTCAAGAAATTATCAAGGAAAATTGCTCTGATATTCTAGACCAGAGAGTAAAATACAAATTGAAAGAATCCACCAATCATTTCCTGAAAGAAATCTCAAAATAAAAACTCCCAGGAATATTATAACCAAATTCCAGAACTCTCAGATCAAGGAAAAAATACTGCAAGGAGCCAGAAAGAAACAATTCAAATATCAAGGAGTCATAGTTACGATTACACAGGATTTAGCAGCTTCTACAGTAAAGGATCCATGTGTAGAATATGATAATGACACCTAGGATGTGATTTTGGGTCACTGGAAGAATAGTAATGCCCTCAACAGTGTCAAAATATTTTGAAGATACCCTGTTTCCCAGGGTCAAGGCCCAGCAAGCAGGCTGTGTCCTGAGCTTGGCATAACAATAATCCTTTGTACTCAGTATGATACCACTCTCTGGCAAAGTGTATTGCTTGGACCAGCACCAGATGTTCACTGAGGGATTTAACTCCCCCTGTTTCCCAGGGCCATTCATCATGTATTCACAATCCCTGTTTCTTGTCACTGACAGGTACTGCATTCCTGTTCCAGTCCCAGAACTCTGGTTCTATGCCCTACAGGTTGGGCACGACCTCCAAGACTTGAGACAATGACTTCCCATGGGACCCAAAAACATCTGTATTATTCCAAGAAATGCTAACCATGAGAACTATCTCAGGCTCTAAGAATGATTGTGTTATGGGGGTTGTGGGCCAACCCCTTTCATGTATATAAGTGGCCCCAACCTTAGCAGCCTTAAGCCCTCCTTCTTAGGGGGTGGGGTTTCCAAATGCAAACATCATTTTTCTCACTCTGAAATTAATTGAACTGTTTTGTGTCCTGACTCCTGTCTCTAGCCTGCTCTGTTTGTTTGGCTCTGGCCACCCACAGGTTAGAGGCTGGTTCCAGTCTGGTTGACAACAGTAACAGGAAAATTGTGTTCTCTCTCCTCCCAAACCTACCTCTTTCCCAAACTTCCCCGTTATTAGGGAGGACACCACCATTGTTCCAATAACCCAGGTCCGCAATCTTGGTATCATCTTCAACTCCTCCCTGTCCCTCACCCCAGGTGTTCATTCCATTGCCCAAACTCATTTCTACATCCAGATATCTCTCACCTGCCCCCTCCTCTTCACTCACCCAGCCCCTACCCTGGTTCAAGTTTCATGCCCTCGCATCTGGACTATCTCAATGGCCTCCTAATGGCTTTTAGCTCCTTTCCTCTCCAATCCATTCCACACAGCTACCAAAGTGATTTTTCTAAAGCACAGATCTGACCATGTCACTCTGACACTCAGCAAACTCCAGTGACTCCTCATTGTCTCTAGAATCAATTATTATTTCATCTTTATCCCATACCTTTTTTAAATTTCTATTTTTGAATAAATTTTATAATGCACATAATTATAAGTATAGTAGTTCATATATATAACTTTATTTTTATTTTTTAATTTAATATTTTACTTTTTTCTCCATTACATATAAAAAAAATGTTTAACATTTGTTTTTTAAAATTGTTGAGTTCCAAATTCTCCATTTCCCTTCCTCCCGTCATTGCCTTCATTGAGAAGGCAAGCAATTTGATACAGGTTATAGCACGTACATAACTTTTTACATATACTGGAGGTGGTAAAAATGTTTTATTGACCAAAAATTTGGGAGACTACTGCTCCAGGTGGTTTCTAAGGCCCCTTTGACATCCAACTTTCCACAATTCTATGATTCTCTGATGGTCAAGGAGTAACCAAGGTCAACGGAGCAACAAAGCAACATCACAAGCAAATGTTAATAAGTCCCAGTTCCCTGAGAATATTCTAGAGAGCTCTTTGGGGGATCAGGTTCAAAACCAAATACTCTGACAGGAAGCAGGGCCGCTTCAGCATTTCTTAGTCAATTGTTTCATGGACTGCTTTGCACATGAGCACACAAGGACTGAGATCTGTGATTGCCATCCTGGTCACAGTTGTCAAGACAGCTGTGCATGTCAGAGCTGACAGATTCCCCTGGGTAAAGGGCCATCTCTAAGGTGGCCCAGAATTTTGGAGCAAATCGTGCTGTGCCTTTTTCCGCCTGCCCCTAAGGGCACACAGACATATCCTGTCTAGGCAAGTAAGAAAATGCATGACATATTTGCACCAAGCCTATATAAAGTAGAATGAGTCAGGAAACCTGGGAAGAATTAGCAGATTTGTGGAGCACAGTAAGGAGACCAGAGTTTGGATCCTGGTTCTTTTCACTTATTCCCTTTTTGAAATGAAGGTCATAGACCTGGATCTGGAAGGGACCTCTGGAATAGTCCATTAGTGCAACGCCCCCTCATTTTACAAATGAGGAAACTGAGACCCAGAAGGGGTAGGTGACTTGCTTACTGCACAGATAGAAAGCATCATAGGTAGGGTGGGAAGCCAGATCCTCTAACTCTAGTGCCAGTACCCTTCCAACTCCAAACTGTAATATCTTGGCTCTGCCACCCTCTAACCATGTGACCTTGGCACTCCAGCAACTTCAACTTGTTGGGAACAACAACGCTGCACAACCAACCTCACCGAGCTCTTTTTGAAAAAAGAAAGGGCTTTGGAAATGTGAGCTATGAGATCAGCTTATGGTGGATGTCAAAGCTACCTTGACAAAGGCTGAGGGATTTTTAGAAAAGGACAGCCCAAGGTATATGCATAATAATAATAGCTGACATTTTTTTCATGGTACTTAACTGTTTGCAAAGCCTTTTCCATACATTATCTCATTTGATCACAATAGCAACACTGTGAGGTACGTATTATTTTTATACGCACTTAATAAATGGGGAAACTGAGGTTTCAAGAGGTTAAGTGACTCTCTCAAGGCCAAAAAGTGTCTAAGGTGGAATTCAAAGCCAGTCCTTGACTGTAAATCATGTATGGTCTATTTGTATGTATTAAAACATCAGATCCTCTTTTAAGCTTCAGTGACCCAAAACTATTTTCTTTCTCACCCAAGATCTCCCTCAGTCACTGCTCAAGAAGGGATGGAAATGTTGAAGTAGCTCAGTATTGTAGCAGATAGACTGCTGGATTTAGTCAGGAAGACGAATTTGAATCTTACTAACTCTATGACCTTGGACAAATCTCTTGACCTCTCTGTACCTTATTTTCCTCATCTGGAAGATAAGGAGATTAGATTCAATGGCCTGGAAGATTCCTTCCAGCTCAAAATAGATGATTTTATGGTCTGTGTAAAGGCTGTTTTCCTACCACACTTTGACACCCACACCTCAGAATGTAAGCTTCTTGAAGGCTGGGACTATTTTTGATGTCTCTTTGTAACTCCAGTGCCTAGGACAGTGTTTCGTACATATTGACAGATGCTCACTCATGAATAAAAAGACAATTTGCTGTACTATAGGGATAACTCCAACTGTAACTGTGGAGCTGGATGCCTCGCCCTCTCCTATAATGGATGTACAAAATAAGAATTGAATCTTCGGTGACTTTCTCAGGCTCTCCCTGCAACTTATCAGCCAAGCCCAGTCAGGAGTTCAACCCTTCTACTTGGGCACACAGACCCTGAGCTCCATTATCATCTTTGTTTGCCAGGCTTTTCCTTGGTCCTCTGTCCTACCTTAAGGCACCGTGAACAAGGGGCCAACTGCTGTCTTGCACCTGGAGGTCCTGAGGCTCTAATGTTTTTTTTTTCTTCCTTGGTAGGTCCAATGCAAGAAACTGTCAAGGACTTTTGGAGGATGATTTGGCAGGAGAATTCAGCCAGTGTCGTGATGGTGACAAATCTCGTGGAAGTGGGAAGGGTAAGCTGTTCAGATAATGATTTCTCCAGTAGCCACAAAAATCTGAGGAAAGTAAAACTCCATTCTTGGTCTCCATCTTCTTCATGAAAAGTTAGCTGCCCTTAGAGGGATGTTACAAAAAGTGAGTCCTATAGAAAATATACCTACATAAGAAGTGAAGCACCCTCCCCATACCACTGGGTCCCAGTATGCTCACCTTTGGGGGTCTGAGATTCTTTCTCCTCCCAGACCCTAATGTCAACCTCTAGCTCATCCCTCTGGGCCTCTGCCTTCTTCACCCCATCATTTTACCTTCCTAGTCTCATAACCATTTTCCTCCACTTTCCACTCTTAACTTTTTTAGCACTGCTGTGATAGCACTTACCTTGTTTAAACTGACTGAAGTTTCACACTGTTCCATTGCCTCTAGGCAGTAGAGTTAACTTGGCCATGCCCGGCATGGTGGCAGCCCAACCAAGGCATTGACATTGACATCCTCCTATATTTGAATGGATTCATTATCTCATTTTCCTCCCAATGTGTTGAAGGCCTTCTTCTGGCTCTTTTACTCTGACCTGGGTTCTCATGAAGCCCTCGGGCTGTCTGTGTGTTACCCTTCATTCTCTGCCTCTTTTTTCAACCTTTCATGTCTTTGAATCTATGTTACACCATTTCTGACACACATAGCATGGCGGCCACCCACTGACCCAGGTCAGCTAGGTACATTTAGCTTGAAATCCCTATTAAGTCCCACTTGTGTTTATAAAAAATGAAAGCTCATGGTAAGGTTGGTTCTCATTTCCACAAGCTGAGTTCTACCCTTCCTACTTTCTATTCTCTCTCCTTTTGCTGCAGGTGAAGTGTGTTAGGTATTGGCCAGATGACACAGAAGTTTATGGAGATATTAAAGTCTCATTAATTGAAACAGAGCCGCTAGCTGAGTATGTCATACGCACATTTACCGTTCAAAAGGTAAGCCTATCCTTTGGATGTTAATCATGAAGCTTCATTTGGGAAATGAGAGAACTTGCCAAAATACATAAGATGGGAACAGGGAGAAATGTATGATTTTTAGCTATGGAAACAAGCTACTTCTTCCCATCTCCCCATCTATTTCTTTTTACTCCTCTATATGCATCTGAGCAAGACCAGTTTGCTGAATATGTGTATATTTCACTGTATGTGTGTGTGTATGTGTGTTGATATAGCTCCATGTGACTTCATTTTGTCTTTGCTGTAAGCTTCATCTAAACTGTCTGACTTTAGCATTTGGACTTGGAAATTTATCTTGCCTGAGTTAAAAAGGAAAGGGCCATTGTGAACTGTGAAGAAGACAATAATGATTGGGGGAAAGGTGGTCTCTCTCCTAAGAAGGGAGAACATTTCAAATAGAGAGAAAGACAGGGGCAGGATCAAAGAGGAGGGAATGGAAAGATGGATGAAGGAATGAATGAAAAAAACATTTCTTAAGTGCCTCTTATGTGCCAAGCAAGCACTGTGCTAGTGGCTGGGAACACACAAGCAAGGCAATGCCTGTCCTCCAGTAGCTAACATTCCAATGGGGAAATAATACACATCCTTATATGTAGTTACCAGGAGGGAGTTTTGATTTCTGAGAATCAGGGAAGTGGTGAGTGGAACAATTGGGCAGGTGACCTTATATGTTATCCAGAAATAATAGCAGTAGTAATTTGATTACTGTTCTCAGAGTAAGAGATAGAATTGGGGGAAGCTGTCCTCCTATAGGAGAGCAGATGGCAAGATGTCTGGTGTGGATGGATGGAAAGCATGGTCTATGCCTGGCTAGCTATACTACGCTTAAGTTTGCACTTGCTTACTCACTAGTCAGAACATCTCAGCACCAGGGTGCAAAGTTCCAAAGCTAAGTGTATTAGCTCTAGCAGGGAGCTGCAGGCAGGGGAGTGATTCCTGAAAGTCATATCCTAGAGGTCTTGTGCATAAAGTGCTTTCCCTGGGAGGAGATGGGGGAGAGGGTGATGAGGTGAAGTGTCAAGACGTATAGCAGGATCCCTGAATAGCAAGTTGTCTGGGGGTACTAACCACCAACTGCTGAATAGATTGCAAGCTCAACATCAGTCACCCATGACATGATAGCAAAACTTAATACCTTGGTGGGGGCAGCTAGTTGGCACAGTAGATAGAGCCCTGGGCCTGGAGTCAGGAAGACCTGAGTTCAAATCCAGTCTCAGACGCTTCGTAGCTGTGTGACCCTGAGCAAGTCACTTAACCCTGTTTGCCCCAGTTTCCTCATCTGTAAAATGAGCTGGAGAAGGAAATGGCAAATGACTGCAGTATCTCTGCAAAGAAAACCCTAAATGGGGTCATGAAGTGTCTGTAACAACGGAACAACAATGTTACCTTGGGCTGCATGAAGTCTATGAGGACCCTAGAGCAGAGGCTGTTAACCTGGGATTCATGAACTTGGTTTTTTTTCCTTTAATAATTTGATATTTTGTATTTCATTATAATTGTTTTCCTTTATAATCCTGTATATTTTATTTGTGCACTTAAAAACATTATTCAGAGAGGGGGTCCATAGGTTTCACCAAACTGCCAGCAGGGTCAGTCCATGGTACACACACACACACACACACACACACACAGAGTTAAGAAGTCCTGGGCTAACACAAGGGAATGACAGACCAGCTATTCTCTGCCCTCATCAGCCCCAATATTCAGTCCTGAGCACCACACCATAGGAAGAGCATTGACAAGCTAAGACATCAAGATAAGGGTAATGGGGAGGGAGAGGACTGGAAACCATGTCAAAGCAGGATCAGTTAAAGAAAATGGAAATGCTTCACCTAGAAAAGAGTAGAATTGGGGGGAACCTAATTGTTGTAAACAAAGGAACTGTCACATAGAAGAAGAAATTAGCCTTTCTACATGTGGTCCCAGAGAGCAGAACTAGGAGCACTAGGTAGAAGCTGCAGAAAGGAAGATTTTGACTTAATGGAAGAAAAATCTTTATAACCATTAGAGCTGTCCAGCAGCAGAATGGGCTGCCTTGGGAGCAGTGTATTCTCTATCACAGAGGGTCTTTAAGGGAAAGTCAGACAACCACATGTCAAAGATGACAAAGAGGAGATTCTCACTCTAGGTAGAGATTGGAATCAATGACTTTTAAGGTTCTTTCCAAACCTGAGGTTTCTGGGATTCTGGGAGTTGAGCTGGGGCTGAAAATCCTCATTCTGTGGGTGGTTGTGACTCAGGCAGATGACTGAGAATTTCGAAGTCCTTCCTTGCTGGTGCTTTATTATTTGTGGGTCTCAGGAAAATAATTGGATCTTTTGAATCTTGTTATTTTTCTTTTTGTTGTCATTCTAATGATTTTGACATTTATTTTATTTTTATTTTCTCAATTTCATTTTATTTTCAGCTCTAATACTTTCCCTCCCACTTTCCCCTCCCCCATTGTAAAGAGCAAGAAAAACAAAAACCCATTACAAATATGTATAATCAAGCAAAACAAATTTCTGTATTAGCCATGTCCAAAAACATACATATGTGTGCATGTATATATATGTGTGTGTATGTATATATGTATATATGTGTATGTATATGTGTGTGCTGTTCCTCTTTGTTTTGTGTTTACTTGCATGTTTTTAATGTTTATTAATCTGTGCACATGTTTTTCCCCAATAGAAGGTAAACTCCTAGAATAGTACCTGGCAAAAATAGGCACTTATATGCTTATAGGATGGAAGGATGAATTAGAGAATGCCAGATTTTGGAATCAAGTGATCTGAGCTTGAATCCTGCCTTTTATATTCTATTATATTAACTGCTTTTATATTCTTGGACAAGTCACTTAACCTTTCATTCTGCCTCAGTTTCATCCTTTATAAATTAGAGATAGTACTGGCTGTATGTAAATCTGTCCATTTAGTAAGGCTGTAATAAAGGAAGCATTTTGTAAACTCTAAAGTTCAACATAAATATGGGCAACTATAATAACAATTAGTATTACAGCTTCTGAAGTAGTGGTTAGTTCATCCTCTGAAGACATTCGCTAAGAAAACATGAAGTGAGACAGCTAGGTGGTGCAGTGGATAGAGTGCCAGGCCTGGAGTCAGGAAGGCCTGAGTTCAAATCTGGCTTCATATACTTACTGACTGTGTGACCCTGGGCAAGTCACTTCTGTCTGCCTCAGTTTCCTCATCTGTCAAATGGAAATACTATTAGCACCTACCTCCCGGGGTTGTTGTGAGGCTCAAATGAAATAACTGTAAAATGCTTAGCACAGTGCCTGACACATAGTGCTATATAAATGTTTGTTGTTTTATCATCATCATTATTATTAATTTTATTGTTATTATTGTCATTTTTTAGAGTCAGCTCTGACCTGACCAGTGGATTTTCCATCATAGTCTCTTGGCAGGAGCAGCTAGAAGGGGGAAGGGAGGGAACAACGATGTGTCTTGTGGTGAATGAAAGAAGACACAGGTTGTGTTTTCTCCTCAGAAAGGCTACCATGAGATCCGTGAAATCCGGCTGTTCCATTTCACCAGCTGGCCTGACCATGGGGTTCCGTGCTATGCCACAGGTCTACTGGGCTTTGTCCGGCAGGTGAAATTCCTCAACCCTCCCGAGGCAGGGCCCATAGTGGTCCACTGCAGGTATGTGCTCAGGCAGTTGACTGGCTTCTCACCTGCCTTCTTTGTCTCCTTTTCCACTGATTAAGGGAGAGCTAGGTAGCATGGTAATAGAACTCTGGTCCTGGAGTCAGGAAGACCCAAGATCAAATCTGGCCTCAGACATTTTTTAGCACTGTTAACCTCTGTCTGCCTCAGTTTCCTCATCTGTAAAATGGGGGTATTAATAGTACCTACCTCCCAGGGTTGTTGTGAGGATCTAATGAGATGATGTCAGTAAAGTGCTTAGCACAGCACCTGGCATACAATAGACTCTTAATAAATGCTTGTTACTTTCCTTCTCTCTTCAGAGAATACTGACTGAACTGGGTATCAGAAGTACCAGCCCTGCCACTACCTAGCTCTTTGACCTTGAGCAAGTCACCTCCTCTTTCTAGGGTTGAGTTTCCTCTCTTTAAATGAGGAGATTGGACTAGAAGGTCTACATATAATAATGTCCCTCCAGCACTAACTTTCTACAAGCTCTTCTGTACTAGTGTCAGACTATGGCATCCAAGCCCCTTCCAACTCTCAGGTACTATGATGCTATGGTATACACTGCCTTTCTTCTGTTCTCCTTTCAGGGAGATCACATAGAAAAGACATAGCAAGCCTTCCCTTAAGAAAGAGGTTGGCAGTATGGGTTCCACAGACCCCTGAGGGTCCACTGAAAGATTTCATGGAATCTGTGAATTTGAGAAGGAAAAAAATACATCTTTATTTCACTAGCTTTGGGTTTCTTTTGTAATCCTTTATATTTCATTTTATACATTTAAAAACTTTATTGAGAGGGCAGCCAGGTGGCACAGTGAATAGAGCACTGGTCCTGGAGTCAGGAGGACCTGAGTTCAAATCTGGTCTCAGACATTTACTAGCTGTGTGACTCTGGGCAAGTCACTTAACCCCAACGGCCTCCAAAAAATTTATTCTGAGAAGTTCGTAAATTTCACCAGATTGTCAAAGGCATTCATGACTCCCACAAAGGCTGAGAACCCCTACCTTCAGCCAATTTTTGGAGCTCTAAGTGATGTTTACTTGGCATCTTCTTAGCTTGATATATGTTGGTCCATTTGATCACTAGAGGGTAAGCCTAAAATGTAAGCCTAAAGCACAGACTCCTCAGTTACAATTTACTGATCTTCCTCCTTACTTCACCCCACCCTGTATTCTGCAATCTAGTGACACCAGCCCGCTTGCTGTTCCTCACCCAGGAGATTCCGTCTCTCATCATTCTCACTGGTTGTCCCTCATGCCTCTGTCCCTCCTTGCTTTTGTTTCCTGGCTCACTGCAAGTCTCAGATAAAATTCTGCCTTCTGCAAGTAGCTTTTCCAAGTCTTCCTTAATCTTATTGCTTTCTCTCTAAAACTCTCCCCAATTATCCTGTATATTTCTTATTTGTACACACTTGTTTGCATATTGTCTCCCCTCTTATACCTGGAACTCCTTGAGAGTTCGGATTGTCTCTTGCCTTTTTTTGTATCCTCATGCTTTACTATTTGCCTGGCACATAGTAGGTACTTAATAGATGATGTTGCCTGTGCTTCAGAATGATCTGGTTACGATCTGAAAACCTGAGAATCACCCCTACAGAGACTAAAATATCTCAGCATTTCCCAGTTATGTCCACACCAGTCAAGCAAAGAGGAGAAGAGTTTTTGGACCAATCCAAAGTTATAGTCATAGAATATCTGAGCTTGAAATTACTTTAGACATCATTTAGTCAAGTCACCTTATTTTGCAGGTAAGGAAGTTGAGGCCCAGAGAAGGGAAGCTTAAACCTTTCCCCAGTCACACACCAAGTTAGTGGTGGAACCAGGACTGGAATCCCATCTCCTGATCTAGTGTTCTTTGTTCTATACCATACCTTCTCTTTGCACAAAACTCGATCAGATAAATTAGGATAATACCTAACGTAGCACTTCCTTCCCTGGGTATAGTTTCTTGGAAGAGAGGACAGAGAGAACTTTAAGGATACATGTTCAGGCCCCTAATCTAGGGGCTCATGATTCATACCCAGCTGCTTCTTTAAACAACCTAACCAACCTTTAAACAACCTAGGCTAGATCCCCTAATCCTTCCTGTTCCTCATAGCTAAATGGAGGCACTAAGATTACCCCACTTAGGGTTCTCTGTCCTCCCAAGGTGACATCTCAGGCACTAAGTCAAGAATGTGCTGGGGCCAGTTCATACCAGCTCTCAAGCTGATTGCTCAACTTTCAGTGTAAGCTTTTACACCTCAGAAATTAGCAAATGCTATAAATCAGAGCTTGAGTTAGCATTTTGTTGACTGTCTAGACTTAAGAAAGTGTGGAGAAAATGTGGATAATGCAGATTAAACTTAAAAGTATGTCATGAATACATGGTTTTCAGAGAGCTGGTGTTAAACACGTGCTGGACCTGGAGACAGTAGACCTGAGTTTGAATTCTGCCTACGGAACTTCCTAACTTTGTGACCTTGGGCAAATCCTTACCTTCTCTGAACATTCATTTCTTCATCTCTCAGGGTTGTGAAGAAAAGTCCCTTTGCAAAATTTAAAGTGTCACATAAATCTGAGTTATTTGTAATCACCTGTCTCACCTGTACTTGTTGACTCAACCAATTCCGGGTGCCTGGTTTGTTTGGTTTTTTGTTTGTTTTTTTCTCTTCTCTCACAATTGGTACATCTGTAATGGGGACTATTTAGTACATGTGTCATTAACAAAGACTTTGTTTGAGATAGATTTTCCTTCTGCCTTTCTAAAAGATGTGGATAGTAATACTAACATCCTCCTTCACATAGCTTTGAAGATGTTACCTCAGCCACCACACCATATTTTTCAGTTCTAAGTAAATAGTTGTAGAGTGTTTTGAGGAGACTCATGGGAAGAACTAGATGGTTCTTCCTCCCTGGTAGGTAAGCTACAACTCAGTGAGCCCCCATGGGAGGGTGGGCTTCCCATATTGCAGAAGAGACAGGCCCAATCCCACTCATTTCCAACAATGAAGTTTCACAGCAAATGAAAAATATATTTTCTGTATGTTGGTTTTTGACAAAATTCTATTGGTTCAAGATCATTGAAATGTCCCCATTGGGCAGTATTTCTGGATTTTTATACTCCTTGGCTTTATGACCAGCTTATATTTCTTCTCTTTTCTTTACCCATCCTTTCTGTGTTTATTCATTTTCACACTGTAGATGGGAGCTGTTTTCCTAAGAGAAGCAAGTGATATGTGGACCAAAATTTAGCTAACATGAAAATATACTTAACCTTCTCCCCTGCTGTCCAGATGCCTTTCATGTTTATAACCACATTGACTTGTGGGAAATGGGTTCCTTGTATCCATAGTTCAGTGCAATTAACTCATCAACATAATGTTCTTTAAAATCACACTTAGGTCTGAGAAGTCCCTATTGTGGGCAGTAGGGTGTCACTTAGACTCTGACATTTTGTGTTTAGCACTCACTTGGCTTGTATACTGAGTGTCAGAAAGACTAGGTTAAACTTATCCTGTTTCTGGCTAAGCATCTTGGCTAAGATTCTCTGACCATTTAGCATTGGCATTTTACTGATAGAAAATGAGGTGTACTTTTTCAAGGTCACTAACAAACAATGGAAGGGATGGGGGCCAAAGTCTGGCTACCATGGAATACCTTCCTTCTGTCATCAAACATAACTGGCTTTTGTTCCATCCTTCTCTGTCCATATCCATCCCTCATTCTTTCTCCCCTCTTTCTCTACTGTTCTTTCTCTCTTCTCTCTTTCCATCTTTCTCTCCATTTTTCTCTTATTTGAATACTATACAAGTAGTTCTGCACTTGTGCTATTGTAGCCAGAAGGCTCAGTGTACAATTAATTAACTCATCAATGAGCATTTACTAAATGCCTACGAGACCAGACACTGTGCTAGGCACTAGACATATGAAGATTCAAATGACCCTGCCCTCAAGGAGCTTGTGTTCTGTGATGTCTAGTAATGCCAAATGCATCTTTTCTTCCAGTGCTGGAGCAGGGAGGACAGGTTGTTTCATCGCCATTGATATCATGCTTGACATGGCAGAAAATGAAGGCGTGGTGGACATATTCAATTGTGTGCGAGAGCTCCGATCCCAAAGGGTCAATCTAGTGCAAACAGAGGTAAGTGGTCCCTACTGGAGATGAAAAATCTAGATATATAGTTCATTCTTAGTCTCTGGCCAAGAAATTCCCAGAACGGGGTAAAATTAACATTCAGAAATGATGATTCTTCCAAAAAGCTGAAGAATCTTTCTGAACTCACTGGGAGCCAGCAGACTGTTGTAGCCAAGATTGAGAGTCAGGAGACCTAGGGTCTGGTCCCAACACGGTTACTCATGCATAGTGTATTCTTACACAAGTCATATACCTTTCTGAGCCTCAGTTTCTATTTCTGAAAATGAGATGCCCAAATGGCCTAGAAGAGTAGAAACCCACTCAGTCTAGGGAAGCTTAATGAGGATGACTAAACTACTAGAGCAGCTAGGTGATACGGTAGTTAGAGCACTGGGCCTGGAATCAGGAAGACCTGAATTCAAATCCTGTCTCAAGTACAGTACTGATGGCCCTGGGCCAGTCACTTAATCCCTCTATGCCTCAGTTTCCTCATCTGTAATTTGGGGATAAGAATAGCACCTACCTCCCAGGTTTGTTGTGAGAGTTACATAACAATATTTGTCAAGTGCTTTGCAGACTTTGAAATGTTATATGTGTTTGCTGTTATAATTTACTGAAGGAATCCTGGGGTTGGGTCCCATAAGCATAGCTCAATGGACTAGCACGAGGTGGGCCCCATCTCACCTCTCACCAAGAGGGCAAGAGAATATAACCAATCCATCCCTGGAATACCTCAAAGCAAGGTCCCCACCAAAGGTAAGCTTCACCTTCAAACAGTAGCATATAGTGGAAAAGCACTACCCTGCTGGCAAAGCAGAAAGGAATACAGTTTCCCAAAGTGCCTCACTCACTTCTAAGGAGAAGCTTAGCTTTGGGAGAAATCTCATTTGCCTTCCCAATATCTCTCTCATCCATACCCTCTTCTTGGTTCCCACTGCTACTTCTCATAGTGCAGGTCTTATTACCTCTCAACTCATCAGCTACAATATTTTCCTAGGTGATGTCCTAGCCCATCTTGTCCCCCTTTCTCTGCTCCATCTGGTACACATTGACAAATTAGTTTTTCCAAAGTAATTTAAGGCAAAGTGGTACAGAAGAAAGCATACTGAATTAAGACAGAGGGCTTGGGTCCAAATCCCAGCTCTGCCATTCACTACCTGCATGATCTTGGACAAGTCATGACCCCTCAGTGACTCAGTTTCCTCAGCTATAAAAAGAGCAAGTTGGACTAAATGAGATCCAGTGTCCTTTCATCTCTAGAGTTATGATTCTCTGATTCTAGGGTGTTAAAAATGTGAACTGCTGATTTATGATGTAGCCTCTTATGCCTCTTCATCCAAAGATCCCAGTAGCTCTCCATGAAGATTGCATTCATTAGCTTCCCAGGAGCAACATATGTTGAATCACTGATTAGTTACAGTGGTCGAGACAATACCTAGCTATTAATCAGAGTAAACCAAGTCTATTTAATGCCAACAAGGGGATGTACAGTAGAAGTAGACGTGATGAAAACTTAGGGGGTCTAGAGTCCAAATAGGAAAAGGGTCCTCAAGATAAGCTCAGCATAAGAAAATGCTTTTTCCCTGGAGCCTTTTTGCACCATGAGTGATGGAGTGTCAGCTAAGTTGACTTCTCCAGATCTGTGAGAAGGTGATGATAAAGCATCACACTCCCTTGACCTCTAATTTTCATGGCAAAATTAAAAAGTCCTGGCAGGGACACATAATTACATTGTAGAGTAGATAAAGCTCTGTGAGAGTAGAATTCAGACTGACTTCTGAGAGAACAAAATGGTCTTGCTTTGACTGTTGGCGTGTGAATGCTTGGAGTTCTTGGACATATACCAGCTTTTCCCATATGCATTGCCAGGGAATTACAATGTGAGAGATCATCTTATCCATCACTACTTTTGTCTTCACTCTAGACTTCTCCCACCCATTCCTAGGCAGGACCAGGCTGAGCACCTTAACTCATCAGAATGCTGTTCCCATAAATGTTAACACATCAACCCTTCTTGGTCTCTTAGACAGGGCCACCCAGGTTTGGGGTCTGAAACATGAAATTCAATGCTGACCCTAACTGAAGGAGTTCTCAGTCCCACCCCAAACCATTAGGAAACATGTTGAGGAGAAAAATTTCCTTATGCTACAATCCATTTGGAAACTTGCCAAGATCCTATCCTTCTGAGCCAGTTTTAGGAAAATTCATTATGGATCAGAATAGGTAGTAGGAGAATAACAAGTCTGGTATAGTGAAAGGAGAATTGGATATAAAATCAGACAACCTGAGTTTGAATCTCCACCTTCCTTTTTAACAGTTAAATAACTTAGAAGTCATTTCACTTCTCTGGGGCTCAGTTTCTTCAACTTTAAAATGAGAGGATAAGGTTAAAACCAATGTCCCCAAAGGTCCAGTCCCACTCCTTTATTTTGTTGTTATTCAGTCATTTTAGTCATGTCCAACTCTTCACAACCCCATTTGGGACAAAGATACTCGACTGGCTTGCCATTCCTTTCTCCAGCTCATTTTACAGGTGAGGAACTGAGGCAAACAAGGTTAAGTGACATGCCCAGGGTCACATAACTAGCGAGGCCAGATTTGAACTCATGTCTTCCTGAGTCCAGTCCTGGTGCTCTATCCACTGCACTACCTAGAGTCCTACTCCACCACCTATTAACTTATGTTTCCTTAACACTTCAAAGTTTGCAAAAGTCCTGCAGGTTAAGTAATTCGAGTATGAATAAATCCATGTTGTATCTGAGGAACAGAGAGGGAGTATGGTGTAGGAGATGGAGGGCTGGCTTTGAAGTTAGGAAAACATGAACTTCGGTTCAAACCCCTCCTCCAAAGATATACCCCTTTTCCTGTCAGAGGCAAGCAGTAGAAATGATATGGGGTTTAAGGGAGGGTACAATCCAAGGCCACACCAGGGAGAACTTTACCTGGAGTTCAATTTTTGTGGGGACAAAGCTACTTGAACTTACTATTTTTTTAAATTTTAAAATAAAAAAGTATTGATAATTTTTGTTTCTATATCACTTGCATTTCCCAGTGTAGACTCCTTTGCCTCCTCCTTACATAGAGGTATCCTTTATAAGATGGAATTTTAAAAAAAGAGGAAGAAAAAGATTAACCAACAAGAGATTGAAAAAGTCTGAAATTATATTCCATCCTCTACATCCACAATCCCACACCTCTGCAAAGAAACATTCAGAGGCAACTTCTCATATCTCTTCTTGGGGGCCACTCTTGGTCATCATAATTTCATAGCATTTGGTTTTGATTTATTACTGTTGTTGCCATTTACGTTGTCACAGCTATTGTATACTGTTTTCCTTGGTTCTCTTTTGCTTCACTTTGTATGATCAGGTCATGTAAGTCTTTCCATGTCTCACTGCATTCATCATGTTCATCTTTTTATTTTATAACATTCACATACCATAATTTCCTATCTGTTCCTCATTTGATAGGCATCTACTTTGTTTCCAGTTCTTTGCTACTACAAAAGTACTGGCATAAATATTTTTGCGGCATAAAGGGCCTTCCTTTTTGTCATTGACCTCTTTGAGGTATATGTCTAATGGTGGAGTCTCTGGGTCAGAGGGTATGGACTCACTCCGTGGTAGTCACTCACTTCACATAGTTGCAAACTGCCTTACTGAACAATTGAACCAATTCACAGCTCTACCAACAATGCATTAGTGTGCTGATCTTTCTGCTCCTCTTCCAATAATGGCTGCTATCTTTTATCATCTTTGTCAATTTCCTGAGGGATAGGTAAAATCTCAGGATTGTATTTATTTGCATTTCTCTTGTTCTCCATGATTTGAAGAATTCTTTCATATCTTGTTTGTAATTCTTTTGAGAATTGTTTCTTCTTATCTTTTGAGACATGCTTGGTATTTTCACTAATTACTCATGCTAACTAAATGCAAAGCTCAAGTGTTTCTAGGCTACTGGACTACAAATACTATCCATGCTCTCTAAATTTCAGGACCCAAGGGCAAAGCCATATTTACCCTGCCATACTTAACTTTCTGCTGGCCTCTGACAGATTTCAGCTGTTTGACCTTGGGAAAATAATTTAACTTTCAAGAGCCCTAGGCAACACTATAAGGCAGTTACACTGGCCTTACCTATCTGCATTTGTGGACAGAATTTCTACAAAAGTAATTCACTGCAATCACAGATCTAGATACCACCCACCCCAAAAGAGAGAGACAGAGACAGAGACAGAGCACATCCTGAGGAAATGAAGGTATGATTTTTCCTAGGTCATATACCTCACAAGTGTCCAAAGTATGATTTGAACTCAGGTGTCCTGACACCAACTTTAACACATTAACCACTGTATCACAACTGCCTTTAAGCATCCTAAGGCCACATAGCTAGTGAGTGGAAGAGCTGGAATAAAGCTCTCTATAGATCTCACAGAACCTTAAATAAATAACATAACTACTTTTCCTGGCCCTCACAGCCTTGCCTCAGTCTGAATTTAGCCTGAAAAAGTCAGTGTCTGCAATATTTGTATGGGCTTTAATAGGCAGTGAATAGAATTCTTACCTTTAGGTTGAGCCACTCAAGATGGTATTGATTTGGTTTTACTTTAAGAAAAGAAAAATTAGGTTGCTGGAGAGGCTGGTAAGACCTAGACTGTGTTTACACAAACACTATGTGGTCTGGATTTTTTTAGCTATTATAAAAAACTGAGTTCTCAAGGGTTGATCAGATTGGTTAAGTAGTAGATCAATTAGTTTACAATGATTGAAAACTGCTATCTGCTCATTTAATCCATCTATTTCTTTTTCTTGTCCTTCCAACTATACTTAGAGATAGACATGGATGTCAGACACACATGCAGCCTTCCCGGAGCACAGGAAAAGGTGTGTCTGGAGACAGCAAGCTGCCACCATGACTTTGCCTGGCCCCTTCCTCTTCAGCAGCATGTCATCTTCATCCCCTTTGTTATCACAGTCATCCTCACTCATTTATATAGAGTTTGATGGTCATTAAGTACTTTCCAAAAACCCAAAGAAGTCTGCTGTTGTTCAGTTATTTTCAGTTATGTCTGACTCTTTTCGACCCCATTTAGGGTTTTCTTGGGAAATGTGTTGGAGTGGTTTACCATTTCCTTCTCCAGCTCATTTTACACGAGGAAACTAAGGCAAACAGAGTTAAGTAACTTGCTCAGAGTCATACGGCTAGTAAGTGTCTGAGGCCAAATTAGAACTCAGGAAGATGAGTCTTCCTGACTCCAGGCCCAGGGCTCTATCCTCTGTACCACCTGGTATTATCATTCCTATTTCACTAAAGAGAAAACTGAGGTTTTAAGAATATAAGTGATTTGCCCAAGGTCATGGAGCTAATTTATATAAAGAATCAAAAAAATCACAACTTGTGTGAGATAGAGAGAAGCTCAGAGGACATCTAGGCCAATTGGTACCTGAATAAGAATTCTCTCAGCGTCTCCAACAAGTGGTCATCCCGCCTCTGTTCAAAGACCTCCAAGGAGTGTCCTCAGTCTCCCCAGCCCAGTAATCTGTGATCTCTTTGCATTTTCCCCTATTAAACATGACCTGGTTTGATTTGGCCCATTAATGCAGCCTGTCAAAATCTTTGTGGAACTGGACACTGTCATCCAGCTAAACTTTGAATCATCTGCAGACTTGACCAGCCTCTCGTTTCACCTTCATCCAGGCCTGCAATTGGCAGGTACAGTAGTAACACAGGGCCACCATTCAGATATCCCCAGGGCCTCAGAGAGCCATTAGAGACCTCCCACCCAGTGGTTATGAGCCATTAAGGACTTCTCTCTGGGTCCTGTCATTCAGTCAGATTTCAGGCCGCCTAACTGCGCTGTCCTCTAGCCTACATCTCCACAACTTGTCAACAAACAGAGAAGGAGAGACTTTGCCGAGCGCTTGGCTATAATCTAAGTATGCTATGTCTATAGCTTCCCCCAATCTACCAGTCTAATTATCCTGTCAAAAAAGGAAATGAGGTTAGTCTGGCATGACCTGCTCTTGATGAAGCCATGCTGGTTTTTAGTGATCACTGCTTCCCTTTCTGAAAGCTCATATATCATCTCCTTAATAATGTGTTCTAGAATTTTACTAGAAATACAAGTCAAGTTCACTGGTCTTGAGGTTTTTGTTTTTGTTTTTAATTTTTCCTCTTCCTTTTTTGGATAAATCGAGACAACATTTGCCCTTCTCCAGTTCAGCACAGACTTTCTGGAGCCAAACCTACCAATGATTGCTAAACAAGCTAGAATGCAAACCCATGTCTCCTGCCAGCTGGTCTTGTGTGCCTAGGACTGTGCTCTCTGTATGGCACCATTTTACTGTTTACATTTGTCACAAGACCAAAGGATTTAGAGAGACATTTTTTCTTTATGTCCCCAGCACCTGGCACATTGAGGCCACCTATAGATTAGGAAACTGTGAAGCTAAGTAGCCCCCCCCCCGCCAAGTTCAGTGCCAGAGCTGAGGTTTGAACCAGGTCTCCTGTCTTCTACTCTACTGTGCTTTTGGATCTACCATGTACCTACAGATGCTTCCTTTCTTTCATTAAAATGTTTTATTATGCTTCTTTAAAAATATCCCTGTTACTTCCTAATGTGACCATCCTTTCCCCTCCCACCCAGCAGAAGCATCTCTTTGAGCAAATAGGTGCAGTTAAACATAACAAATCACCATGTGGCCGCAGCTAAAAAGGAAGGTCTCATTCCTCACCTGAAGTTCACCACTTGGCTGCTGAGGGATGGGTTTGTCATCAGTCCTCTGAAGTCATGACTTGGTTGCCACATTGATCTTAATCAAAAGTCTTTCAGTGTTGTTTTTCTTTGCAGTATTTCAATCATCATTCAGATTGTTTTCCTGGCTCTACTTAATGTCACTAGGCATCAGTAGATACAAGTCTTCTCAAGTTTCTTTGAATATTTTATGTTCTTATTTATCACGACACAGTAACATTACATGCTATTCATATACAATAATTCATTTAGCCATTCATTCCCCAGTCATTGGGAACCGTTTTTGCTCCCAGTTTTTCTTCATGTGTTTCTTATCCTGTTCCTAGAATTAGTTTAGTCTTAATCAATTAATTGTTTGGTATTAAAGCCATCTCTGTAGGTTTCCCCTGCCTGCCTGCCTGCCTGGACCTCTCCCCAGGCATAAATAGCCAGCAATTAGACAATACTCTAGAACTCTACTGGGAAGAGCAGGCAAGCAGAGAATTAAGTATCACACCTGGAACCAGACCCCCACATCAGCTCTTGTGAAAGTACAGGGAGTGAGGCAACATAAGGGCAAAAGAGAGAAAATCCAAGGGCTTCTACCTCTATCACAAGATCAGAAATTTACTAACCTAGAGCCAGAAAGAATCTTAGAGGCCCTTTAGTCCAACCCCTTCATTTTACAGATGAGAAAAACCAGGTAGAGGAAGGTTAAGTGACTTAAGTGCTCAGGATCGTATATTAAAACATTAAAGACTGAATACGAACCCAGGTCCTCTGACTCCAGAGCTATTGCCATTTTTCACATGACCATACACCTCTGAATCCAGGATTGTATAATGATGATCTTATGTCAGAGGTTAGGGGCATCTGTTTAGGTCGGTATCATTCTCTAAGTCAGGGAACATTTGTTTCTTTCTCCTTATGTGCCCATGAAGGCCTTCCACGATAAAGAAGGCATAGGATCCTCCCGCTCCCTCATCTATAAGTTCACTATGGCATAAGGTCAGTCCTGCAGATCAGTAACCCTAGTATCTAATACCACCCCACCACCCCCCAGGAGGGAATAGTGATCAGTCTCCAAGGTGCTTAGGTAACCCAATCTAGACTCACAGGAGTCTGAAAAACCAAGGCATTAAGTGGGAATATGTCTTGCCCAAGACCTAAGGCTAGTCATCTTTACATGGATCTTCCTCTGCATATGTGGGTTCATTAAAACAACCCAATTACAATTCTGAAAGTGGGGAACATACAGAATTTGAGCAAAAGGAGTTGTACAGTCTAAGGAATGTTCCTATGAAAAATAATTGTGACTCACATTCTTATAGACCTTTAAGGTTTACAAATCATTTCATACACCAAAGGATCAGCATACCTGTATATTAAAGATGGAGAAACTGAGGTCAGAGCACACGTCCATCTGGAATGTTGTGCTCTCTTCTGGGTACCACATCTTAGAAAGGGCATAGATGAGCAAGAGGAGAGTAACCAGGATTGGGAGAACTAGAGACCATACCACAGGAGGATAGAAACTGGGGATATTTACCCTGGAGAAAAGCAGGCTTGGGGAGGAGAGATAATATACCTGTCTATAACAAGCATTTGAGAGGCTTTATATGGAAGAAATATGAAGGGGTAGTCTAGTAGCGTGGAAAGAATATTGGATCTGGACTGAAAGGACCTCAGTTAAAACTCCCATCTCTGATACATACTACTTGTGTGACCTTAGGCAAGTCGCTAAGCTGCTATGGGCCTCAGTTTACACATCTGTGAAATGGGAAGGGCGGACTACATGGCAGCCTCTGAGGTGCCCCGTAGCTCTGAGTCTATGACCCTGGGCTCCATTTGTTCTGCTTAGCTCCAGGAGACAAAACTAAGGTGGAAGGAAATGGCAGAGAAATACGTTTGTTCTCAACGTCAGGAAAAGGTTCCAAGAAATTAGGATCACAGGTTTAGACCCATTTCAGACCTCAGAGAGCACTGAGCCCAACCCCTCCGTTTTATAGACGAGGAAGGAAAGGGAGGCCCAGGGACATGAAGTCACCTGTCCAGGGTGACTCAACTAGTTAATTGCCTAAGGTAAGATGTGAACCCTGTGCCCTACGTACTGCATTGGATCTGCCCCCAAGTGTAATGAGCTACCTGAGGATAAGAAGGGCTCCATTTGCTCTAGAGACCTTAAAGCAAAGGCTGTTGTGACCGCTTGTCAGGTATGTCATAGAAGTTGTTCCTGTTCAGGTAAGGATCAGACTAGATGGCCCCTGAGATCTCCTCTGTTCCAGGAGTTAAGTTACTTTCCCAGGAAAGGAAGGAAAGAAGCATTTCTTAAGCACCTACTATGTGCTGGGCACTGTGCTAAGCACACTACATGTATTATCTCATTTGATAACCCTGGGAGTAGCCTTGGGAGACAGGTGCTATTATTATTCCCATTTTACTGTTGAGGAAACTGAAGAAGGCAAAGGTTAAGTAACCTGCCCAGGATCACACCGGTAGCATCCGAGGCTGGATTCGAACTTGGATCTTTCTGACTCCAGTCTCGGATGTCTATCTAGTGCGCCACCTAGCGACCTCTAGGGTCATGCAGCCTGTCAGTATCAGAGCAAAGACTTGAACCCAGGTCTCCTGACTTAGTTCCAGTATGTTTTCCACTTTATCATGCTGTCTCGTTAAGTCTGATCGATTTCCCTACTCCTCTCTAGGAATATTTCTGCTTACAGAGCCAGGAGTGTGAAATCTGTATAAGAATACCCCTTTTCCCTGAGCAGTGCTTGGGGTGCAACAACAATTCCTTAACCTCCAGCCTTCTTTCTTTTTTTCTATATTCCACGAGAATTTCCCTTGAGTTCCATCTTAGCCTTACATCATCCTCCCAGCATTTTCCCCAAGTTTATGCCACCTAAGATCATGGTATCCTGGACCTAGGGCTGGGAAGCCTCAGAAGCCACATGGACCTGCCCTCTCATTTTAGAGATGAGGAAACTTGGGCCCACACAGACCCACATGGGCAGGATTTTAACCCAAATTCTCTGACTTCTAATCCAGTGCTCTTTCTGCTACACCATGCTTCCTCCCCAGTCACACACCATGAAAAGGACTTATTAACCATTAAACATGTACATCCTGATTTCTCGTGGAAGCTCAGTAAGTTTCCATCAACAAAAATAGTCTTTACATCATAAGGGGATAGCTTTGGAGAGTGAGCAGTGCACATCAAACCTCATATATTCATAGAATTAGGAGGATTCTTGAAAGTCATCTGGTCAAACCTGTCAGCCAGGCTCCCCTCTCCAACATTTGACAGGTGGTCACTGCTGCATGAGATAAACCTGGGCAACCAGGCTCCCCTCTCCAACATTTGACAGGTGGTCACTGCGCATAAGATAAACCTAGGCAAAGAGCTAAGAGCTTCTGTGTTCATTACCCATATTAGGAGGAGAAATCCATCATTATTAGCTTTATAAATGTTTTCTGTCAATACATGTTTCCAGTCTCAATGGCTTTTGAGTTATAATTGAGCCAAAGCACACTGAAAGATAGATGGTGTAAACCATTCATATCACTGATGATAAACTGTGTGTAAGAAGTGTGGTGTAAGGAGCAACAGACTTGAAGTCAGATAACCTGGGCTCAAATCCTGGTCTGCTTTTTGTTGCCTGTGTTGTGGATTCTGTTCTCTGGGCCTCAGTTTCTTCATCTGTAAAATAAGGAAGTTGAATTAGCAGATGATCTCTAAAAACTCTTCTAATTCAATATCCCAATAACCATGGACTATGATGTATGTTTCCCATTTTAGCCCAAATGCTTACTTAAGCCAATCTCACCTACATAGCAAGAGTGCCTTTCCACTTGTGTTTTGTTAGGTTAGGTCATGAGATGCTGCTTCACATGTCCTATCTTTGCTTGGGCTTGGCAGGAGCAGTATGTATTTGTCCATGATGCCATCTTGGAGGCCTGCCTTTGTGGCAATACAGCCATACCTGTGTGTGAGTTCCGGTCTATATACTATAACATCAGCAGACTGGATCCACAGACCAATTCCAGCCAAATAAAAGATGAATTTCAGGTAAGAGCAGAGGTCGTTTTGTGTACCAACTGTGGGACAAATTAATTTGGCCATGTGTATTTGGGTCAGCACATATGTGTCTCCCTACCCAGCAAGGAGCCAGGGTGCAGACTCCTCATGTTTTACAGGATGCTCTTTGATATAAATGTAATAATATTACATTATCAGATTTCATGAGAACTAATTCTCCTGAGAACTCTCCTCAAAGTATGAGATCCTGGAAAAGATGCATTCTGGAGTCAATAAGCAACAATCCATATCCCAAGGAGGGCTAGCTCAGTAAGATCTAGGCTCTTATCCATGAATAGGGAAGAACCACCAACAAATCCATCTGTTATAGTTATGTGACCTTTCTGTTTTCAAATATAATCTGTCATGTGTTATAACTAAGGAATTTCCTAGCTGGAAAACAAGATCAGTCAATATTTTTTGCATAATTGGGCTCATAGTCGAAGCATAGGGTCTATTGGTGCTAACAGATGATTTATTTTTTAATAGAATGTGTACAGGACCTAGGCAGATTACAGGAAAACCCTCTGTCTCATTTCCAGTGCATGGGAAGTTGTGGGAGGGGAAGAGGTTTGCAAACATCAACCTGATCGGGATAGTCTTTGATAGTGAAAGGAAGAGAGGAGAAAACCCCAGGCAGGAGGTTAGGGACTTTGTTAGGGAAAAGGAAGAGCCAGTATGAGCACAGCCACAGAAGTGAGGAGAGCCTATGATGGATCCCATTCTGTTGGGCTTCCTATATTTGTTATATCAGTTAACTGGTCACTTTGCTCAGTCCAGCTGCAGTTCCTCAACATTTTCTATGATCATCGCCCCACAGACCCTCAATATTGTGACACCCCGTGTCCGGCCTGAGGACTGCAGTATTGGGCTCCTGCCAAGAAATCATGACAAGAACCGAAGCATGGAGGTCCTGCCTCTTGACCGCTGCCTCCCCTTCCTTATCTCTGTGGATGGAGAATCAAGCAATTACATCAATGCAGCATTAATGGATGTAAGCACATTTCTGCCTAATCCCCATTGCTCTCCTTCCTGCAGGCTGGATGAGCGAAGACAGGTAGTAGGGGCCAGCAGTGGAACCCTGGTCATCCTGGAACCAACCTATTCCTCTCCTCTGTCTCCTCAAGAGGTCAAGCAGCTTGGCCTACATCTGTGAAAGGTTACCTTTTCAGTAGGGAAATCCCCCTATTTCTAAATCCTCCCTCCAGATGGTGCAGACAAGAACCTAGGCTCTTACCGGTCATGTCGGTGGAATCCAAGTTTGGGTAGACCCTATCAAGTTTTATGAATGGACCTATTGATGAACATGTGGCTATCATCTCAGCCTAGCTAAGGTCAGAGAGATTCATCACTAGAGTTAGCCTTTAGGTCATGAATCTTTTTGTCTACAGACACGTACAAAGACCATCTTCTAGAGAAACCACAGAGAGGTTGCTATTAGTATCAAGGGAGGGACTGCCCAAACTCGTGAAAACACAGATCTTTTAAATATTAAAGCAGGTAATGGTCTGGACAGCCCATAATCCCTTTGATTCCAGGCCTAGACTGGTTCTGCTCATTGGCACCTCAATTGTGGTGTCCTGACTTTTTCTCATCCCTGACCCTTGCATTCTTAGGAAACATGCTTTCACATCTCAGGATTGTCATTTTGTTTTTTCTAAGTGTGATGTCATAGAAAGAGCCCCTAGAATAGCAGTAGGAAAGAGATAATGTTCATACTGCCCCCTTCTGCAAGAAGCCTTTCCCGGTCCCCCGCAAGCTAAGCACATTCCACCTGAGGTTATTTCCAGTATGTCCTGAATATAGCTTGTTTGTACATAGTTGTTTGCCTGTTGCCTCCCCCTATTAAATTGTGAACTCCTTAGGGGCAGAGTTTTTTTTTTCTTTATTTGAATCTCCAGTTCTTTTCACATTGCCTGACATATAGTAGGTGCTTAATAAATGTTTGCTGACTTGACTTACCACTAACTTACTGTGTGGTCCTAGCCAATTCACTTGCCTCTCACTGGGCCTCAATTCCCTCCTCTGTGAAATGGGAATCTCATCTCTCTCCTGCCTCCCTCACAGGGCTGTAATAATGAGAGAATGGGTGGAAATGTGCTTCCATAAATCCTAGCAGGTCAAGAGCAAGGAATTATTTTTCTAAGTATCAGCCCTTTCTCTTGGGAGTTTCATTGCCAGGGGCTAGACAGAGCCTCTTCATGAGTCGTTGTCCAAGCTCTGATCAGCCTCAGCTTAGTATTCCAAACCTTCTTTCTTCTAACACACTTCTTGGCAGATCACCCTGAGGTGTGCCTTACTGGTAATCAGGAAGACATTTGTCACCAATACTACATGAGGTCCCTGAATCTAAATGAATCATGAGTTTTGGCCACAGCTAGACATTTTTCTCCTTGCTTTTCTATGGCCATTGGCTAGTTCATGGATGGTTATAACTATATGGTTGCATAACATCAGCCATAGGCTCATAGATTTCAAGATGAAAAGAGACTTTTAAGGTTACTTCATCAACCCTCTCATTTAATATTTGAGGAAAGCGAGGTCCAGAGAGGTGGAGGGATCTTCCTGAGGTCCCAAAGATAGCAAAAAGAATCAAACCCGGATTGGAACTCTCATTCTCTTGACTCCAAATCCAGAGGGTTTTTCCCCCACTGTACTAGTGTTCTTTCCAGCACACATCATACATCTGGATGTTTGGGAAACATCTGGATTAAGGCTGCATCTCACAGTATCCATGTAGATGTTTGGTACTCAGAGCTGGACATGCATGTGCGTGTGTGTGTGTGTGTGTGTGTGTTTGTGTGTTACTGGGGCTGATCTCATGTTTTCTGAGGAAGCACTTACCTCGAATCCTGTTTCTTTTCTGCACACCACCCTTACATCCTCCCCTACAGTCCCAATACATTTACCCTACACATCTTTGCCCCCAATCAAACTATACATTGAAAGTCTATTTTGCTGGCCCTTTGTCTGTTATTCAGGAGCTTTATGAGGCTTCCAGAGGTCAGATGAGGCTAGGCTGATGCTAATTGTATTCATTTTGCCCACAGGGCATTTCTCTGGTTTGCCTGTCATCAGGGTCTTTTACTTTCTTTCTTAAGAGGGGGAGAAAAAAATTTCTTATCTATATTCCAGCTTAGTGCGTGCATTATCTGGTAACCATAGCAGCTTTCCTCCTGGTGGAAAAATATGAAGTCCTCTGGGTTAATTTTTAATGTTTCCCCTGGTAAAGGATGATGTTATCCCTAGAATAGATTGCTGGCTGATTCCTAAAAGCCAGCCAGAGCACAAGTCTTGAACATATTTGCAGATAAAGTCTGTCAGATATGCCAGGCTATTAGAGCATTTATCACGGGAGGAAGGGAGAGGACCAGGGCTCAGGCTCCCTGTATCCTGGAGCTAAATGAGTCCATCCCAGGTCTGCTGGAATCTGCCTTTCACTGAATCCAGAGCAGTTCCCTTGGGGATTCACAGGCATTGCTCTGGAACTCCAGGCCTGCAGGTGAGAAACAGTTCTACTGCATTGGCCAGGTTGGGTGCAAGGCCCCTTATCCAGCCCGGGGCATCAGGTCTGCCACTGAAATGTGATCCAGGGACACTCGATGCCTCTTCAACAGCTTTTCCCATAGGAGGTTTCTCCTAAGAAAGCAAAATGAGGGCTTTTCTAACACATTAGCAAATTGTTGATGTGGTCCAGGGTTCACTTGCTCTCAGATGCCCAATCAGCCTTTTCATGAGCATAGGAGGGGAGGGAGCTCGGATTTGGGAGTGATAGTTTCAAATCTGCCATTCATTCACTGCGTGACCTTGGGCAGGTCACTTCCTCCCTTAGGCCTCTGTTTTCTCCTCGGTAAAACGAGGGGCTTCCTTTAAGTGATCTTTCAAGTCCCTTCTACCTCTAACTTCCCAAGTACTCACATGGGAGCCCTGCTCTTCCAAGTTACCTCTTCTGCATCTTAATGCTTTCCTATCTTATCTTTCCTTTAAAGCATAAATTCTTAGCCTGAGGTCCATGAACTTTTAAAAAATATTTTGTTAAATGTATTTCAGTATAGTAGGTTTTCTTTGCAACCCCATGTGCTTTATTTTAGACATTTACAAATGTCGGTCTAGGGAGGGATCCACAGACTTCACCTCACTGCCAAAGGAGGCCAGGACACAAAAGGGGTGAAGGACTCCTGCCTTATATGGCCCTTCTTGTGAGACATAAACCCATCTTGCAAAGCATGAATGTTCATATCCACATGTTCATCCATATATACCTTTGAGCTGGAAAGACCATGCAACTTGGTCCAAATTGATCTAAGTACATGAAATTATACACTCTTAAGAATTTATGATCATCTATCATGAATTTCCCCCAAAACCTTACATAGGGATTTGCAGTAGTAGCTGCTCAATATGTTCTGGAAGAAAGAAAAGGAAGGAAGGAAAGGCTTCAAAAAAAGACAAAGGAAAGAAAACAGGGCCAAGATATCCAGTACTATCCATTTAGAAGGCATTTTCTAGACAAAGTTACATATTCCAAACAACATAGAGGAAGAAGGTATTTTAAGAGAACAATCTGCTTTCTGACAACTTAAAAGCTATGCTATGGTGCAAAGAACCTCCAAAGTGGAGAGTCTGTACCAGGAGTCCTGGGTTCAAATCCTGACTTTGCCATTAACTTGCTTTGTGACCTGGGACAGGTTGCTTCCCTTGTTTCCAGCCTCAGTGTCCCCCTCTAAAGTGATGGTTTTAAATTGGTTGCTCTTTAAGGTCACTTCACATAGGAGAATTCTGTAATTAACTGTGGACTGTTAGGTGGTGCAGTGGGTAGAGTAACAGGCCTGGAGTCAGGAAGATTCATCTTCCTGAGTTCAAATCCAGCCTCAGACACTTACTAGCTATGTGACCGTGTTTGCCTCAGTTTCCTCATCTGTAAAATGAGCTGCAGAAGGAAATGGCAAGGCACTTCAGTGTCTTTGCCAAGAAAACCCCAAATGGGGTCACAAAGAGTCAGACATGACTGAACAATAACAAAATAATTAACTACAACTAAACTCATTAAAAGCCATTCTTGCATTTTTGTAGCATAAATGATGTTTACTGAGGATCTGCCCACCCATTGGCTCACAAAAGCAAACCTGAAGGATGCCATTAGGCCAAATGCCTTAAGCTAGTTAATTATTAGGAGGTTAGGCGGTGTAGTGGATGGAGTGTTGGGCCTTGAGTCAGGAAGATCTGAGTTCAAACCCAGCTTCTCACATTTCCTAGCTGTGAGATCCTGGGCAAATTATTTAATGTTTCTTAGCCTCTGTTTCCTCACCTATAACATGAAGATAATTATAGCACCTACTTCCCAGGGCTTTTGTGAGGGTCAAATGGGACAATATTTGTCAAGTGCTTTGCAAACCTTTAAGTGGTAAATGTCAACTCTTGTTATTATTTTGTGTGTGCAAAAGAATTTCAACTGTATTTCTTTTAAGATCTCCTATATGTCAAACTCTCCCCTAATTCAGACTGGCCTCCCCCTCCCCAGTGGTCTTAGAGACATTATGACTGTTCTTCATTGGTTTCTCTGCAAAGTGGCACATAAACCACCAGCAGCAATCGCTGTTGAAGTAAATTGTCTGGAGCCACCTCCTGAGGGTTACTACCCTCAAAAAAATGATTTTTCTTTTGTAATGATCCTTCAGCCCAAGTTCAAAAAGAAAAAGTTTGCAAAGAAAAGCAATTTATGCCCTCCAGGCAGGTCCCCCCACCCTATTCTCCGGAAGGTAGGTGTGGTAAAGTAGGCAGAGAGCTAGAGCTGGCATTAGAAAGACCTGGATTCAAATCCCACCTCTCACATTTCCCAGTTATGAAACCACAGACAAATCACTTCTTAACCTCTCTGTGCTGCAGTTTCTTTGTCTGTGAAATGGGAGTTAAATGCCTATCTCACCAGGTGAATGGAAGGCTCAGACTAGATAATGCAGGGAAAGTGATTTGCAAGGTTTAAAGCCCTACAAAAATGTCATTCCGTGATGGCTGCAGCTTAGGCTATGCTTCAATGGCCTTCTCCAGCAATTACAATCTCCGCCTTGCAGTGCAGCATTTAATGAAGCCCCATCTTCCGAGGTTCTATTCCCCACCTGTGTGAGTCTGGTTTCCCCAGTGAGATTGTTAAGCACTCTAAGGGAAGGGTGCACCTGGAGCATGAAGCCAGTGCTTGGCCTGCCCAGGTCCTGCCTGCCTCCGAGTGCCTTCTGTCCCTCGACTTGGTCTTGCCAAAGTGAGAGATGTATATGTTGAGCTTAGACATTCATTCCCACCATGATCCTTTGGGGAATTTGATCAGTTTGTGGAATCATGAGATCTTAGGCCTAGTGCTGGAAGGGGTCTCAGAGACCGTCCAGTCCGGGGGTTCTTGACTTGGGGTGGGGTCTGTGATGACTCCTTTCGTTACACATTGATTCCCTTTGTCAACCTCTGTATTTTATTTTATGAATTTGAAAACCTGATTCTTACGAAGGGTCCACAGGCTTCACCAAATTTCTAAAGAAGCTGAGGAAACAAGGACCTAGTTGGATTCTTTTTTTTTTAAGGCAATTGGGGTTAAGTGACTTGCCCAAGGTCACACAGCTAGTAAGTGCCAAGTGTTTCGTCTGAGGCCAGATTTGAACTCAGGTCCTCCTGACTTCAGGTCTGGTGCTCTATCCGCTGTGCCACCTAGCTTCTTCTTGGATTCTTATCCGCTGATCAGACCAAGCCCTGTTTTTGCAGGTGAGGAACCCAAGGTTCAGAGATCTTTAGTGATTTTCCCAAAGTCACACAGGTGGTAAGTGATGAAACTAGGCAAGGTTTAAACCCAGATCCTCTGACTCTGGATACAATGTTCTTTCTACACTGTACCACACATCCTTACACACAGAATGATGAAATATTGGAGGTGACATAGGCCTTAGAGCCCAATGAGTCTAACTGCCCACACATGAGGAAATGGAGACTCAGAGAGAAGGTGCCATGCTCAAGATCACACAGTGATCCAGTGGTACTACTAGGCTTAGAAACCAAATCTAAACTTCCAGGTCAAGACATCCTCCACTAAGCACGATTAATGCTCACCTGTTTGTCTCAGAGAACACTGAAGAAAAATTCCTTAGCCCTCTGGCAGTCTCCAGCTACTTACCTTCTCTGGTATTCACTAGCACTAGGTGAGCAGGGCCCTAGAGCATCATACCCATCTGATGCTAGGGAAACAGGACTCAGAGAATTGCTAGCTTCTGGTCCTGTCTTGAGATTCCTAAATCCAAGCATGCCTCTTTTCCCTAAGGAGCCTTCGGGTCAGAACCTGAGGTCACGGACCTGCCATAGCCCCTCCTAGTATCCCCAGCTAACAAAGAAGAAGTGTTCTTTCATCCCCAGATGTTCTGTTGTTGGGGAACTAGGGGGAAAAAAATCACCTCCCAGTATATTTCATTTCATATTCTAATCATTATTATTTGCTGAGTCCCCAGACATAAATAATTTATTTGAATAATCCCTATTCTGGTGACACTTTTCTAATGAAATGTCTTAGTTTGAAGGAGAATGATTCCATTATGAGAAGGTTTCATTCACTCTGGAGCTGATAACGAGAAGGTCTCAGTGCTTTGTATAATCAGTTTAAATGACTCAGATGGCCTCCTGTCAGCCTCATGGGTCTAATAGTCATCTGAATAATGCTGATTGATGCATTTTTTAAAAGCCAATATTATTCTTTTGTCAGAGCCACAAGCAACCAGCGGCCTTTATTGTCACTCAGCACCCTCTTCCCAACACCGGAGCTGACTTCTGGAGGTTGGTGTTTGATTACAACTGCTCCTCGGTGGTGATGCTAAATGAGATGGATACCACCCAGGTAGGTGGCAGCCTGGCCTTTGGCACTGAGTGGGTTAAAGAAGATAGGGCCTAGGAGGTATGACTTAAGTGATTCTGAAGGTTATAGATACTACAACAGTTAGGTGGCATAGACTTGGAGTTAGACCCAAGTTCAAACTCCACCTTGTACATTTACTAACTATATGACCTTGGGTATGTCACTTAACTTCCCTCAGCCTCAATTTCCTCATTTGTAAAATGGGAGTAATCATAGGACCTCCATTAAAGTTGTTGTGAGGATCAGATTAGATAATATGTAAAGAGATGGGTAAACCTCCAGTCTCCTAAGATCAGCTTTCATGGCTTTATCCAAATAAAAAATGCAACAATAACAATTCACATCTACATAGTTCCTGGTAACAACGAAATCTATTAGCTCATAAGCATGTTGCAACTTAATACAAGTATGATTATCCCCATTTTGTAGATGAGGAAACTCAGGGCCCTAGAAATGAAGTGATTTACTCCTGGGTCACTCAGCTAGTAAGTGCTGAGCCTGAACCCCCTCCCAGGTCTCCTGAATCCCAGCTAAAGGCTTTCTTTATTCCAAAGCAAGAGAGAGGAGAACCATGTAGGAACATCCAAAGCCTTCACCTCTGACTGGAGATGAACAGAATAAAGACACCCTTAGCCCAAGTGTGAGCTACTTCTACTGCCTTAGTCTGCCTTTGGAAGGCATCAGGGCAAAGTTCAGAGAGCTTGGATTAGATTTCACTGCTTTGTTTATTCTGCTAATCATCAGAGATCCACTTGGTTTCTTTTCAAACAGAGCTCACAGGTCAGCCCTGAGAAGTGACCCCATACACACACAAAGGGTTAGCAGTGGGCTTCTGCCCACTAAGACAAAGCATTCCATTTTCCCTGTTGGTGGGATTGCCCCCCCCCAAAGCACAAGGTGGCGTGAGGGGTGGAGGGTGGGAGGGGAGGAACATCTTCTCCTACCAGTCCTTCTACCTTAGGTAAGGGAAGTAACATTTATTTTAAAGAGTATGTACCCTCCCCAAAACAAGGGATGTGCCAAGAGCTCCACAAAAATGCTAAGTGATAAATTTCTGAGGCCACGTTAGAAGTAGTAGTAGGTCCAGATAAAAGGAGGTCATATCCCTGACATTCTATTCCTTTTTTATTGTGAATTCAGAACTTAATACTAAATAAAATGGACATCTCCATATATATATATAGTAGAAACAAAAAAGAGAATTGGGCATTGAACTAAAGAACTCTCTTCTATAAAGCTTTTTTTTTAATATGTATATATATACACACACACATATACATATATGTAAGTTCAACCTGTAACTTTCAAAGCTGTCCTGTTTGTGCTTCTTTCTTGATTTCCTTTTGTTTTCATCTCTGCATGGTTTTTAAGTGACCCCCCCCCTTTTCTTCTACCATTCTTTTCTCTGGTGAGGGCAAATTTGGAATTTTGTGCCCAGTTCTGGGTACCACATTTTACAAAAGATGTTGACACACTGCAGCGTTCAGAAAAAGGCAGACAGGAGGGAGAGGGGACCAATGAGCATTTCTTTGGAGAACTCATTGAGAGGCATTTTAGTGTTTATCCTGGTGAAGAGAAGACTTAAAGACTTAAGACTTAAAATGATCTCTGTCTTCCATTTCAATTCAACAAATTGAGCAAGCATTTATTAAGCACCTGGCATGGGCAGAACACTGCACTAGGCACTGGAGATGCAAGGACACAGATAAAATACTCCCTGCCCTTAAAAAGCTTATGATCTATTGAGGAGAAGGCTTTACAACATGCCCTCAAAGATGTACAAGGAAAATTAGAGAAAGAGAAGGTACTAACAACTGGAGATACTATGGAAGGCTTCACAAAAAAGGTACCTTAGCATTAAACTGAAGATGAGGATTCTGGGATGAGGAGAAGTAGCAGATTCCATGGGATGGGGGTGAAGGGGGGGAGGGGGAGGGAGGGAGGCAGTGTGGCTTGTCCAAGTATTGAGGCAGGATATAAAGTATCAAATTTAGGGAATGGCTAGTAGTCTGGTGTGGCAAAAGCATAGAGTTCATAAAAGGAGTAATATGAAATAAGGATGGAAAGGTAGGTAGGAATCACCTAACTTTACTGATTGTGGAGGAACATAAATACCAAGCAAAAAACCTGTATTTTAGATCATAAGAACTGAGGGTCCACTGAAGGTTTTAAGCTGAGTGACATGGTTAGACCTGTACCCTAGGAAGATTATTTGGGCAGCTCTGCAGAGGATGGATTGGGAGGGGAAAAGCCTAAATGTAGAGTAACCAGTTAAAAGACCATTGCCATAGTATAAGGCAATAACAGGTGACGAGGGCCTGAGGTAAGGTGGTGTCCGTGTGTGTTTGTGAAGAGAAAGGGAATAAATTCAAGAAATGTTGTGGAGATAGAATTGACAAGACTGGTAATTGATTGATTGGGGAGGTATCAAGTTGGGGGTGGCACGGAATCAAAGATGACCCAACTGGGAATATGACGGGGCTCTAAGAAGAAATAAAGAAGTTTAAATGAGGAGCATGTTTTTGGGGGAGGAGTATAGTGAGGAGTTCTATTTGGGACACAATTGAGTTTGGCAAATTTATGGGACATCAATGAGGACATAGCTAGTATTTAATTTATAATATATAACTAAAGTTCAAGAGAGAGATTTGACCTCAATTTATATAGATTTAGGAGTCATCTGCATAAAGATGATACTTGAAACTATGGAAGCTGATAAAATTTCTAGGAGAATTTTCAAGAGGAGAGAGGGAGAGAAGGAAGGAAGAAGATGTGGGGAGGAAGGGAGAGGGAGAGAATGAGAATGAGAACCTAAGGACAGAGCCCTAGGAAACACCCTAGCTAAGAGGGCAGAATGTGAATGATGATCCAACAAAGGAGACTAAGAAGTAATAGTCAGAGAGAAAAGCTTTGAGAGATTAGTAATGAGAGCCAAGAAAGGAATGGATGGGGTGGGGTGAAGCAGTCCACAGTATCCAAAGTTACAAAGGCTACAAGGAGGATGAGCACTGAGAGAAGGCCATTAGATTTATCAGTTGAGAGATTGTTGGAGACAGCACTTTCAATCAGGAGATGTGATTGGAAACCAGTCTGCAAAGGACTGAAAAATGAAGAAGTGGAGGCAGGAGGTGCATTTGGTAATGAAAGGGAAGGGCAATGTGGGACAACAGCTTGAGAGATTCACAGGGTCAAGTGAAGGTTTTATTTTGTTTTCTTTAAAGGACAGGGTAAACGTGAACATGTTTGTAGACAGTGGGTAGAGAGCCAGTAAATAAGGAAAGATAGAAGATGAGAGGGAGGGCATAATAAATAGAGCAAGGTCCTGGCGGATATGGAAAGGAAAGAGATCAAAAGATAGAATGACTGTCAAGGAGAGAGACCACCTCTTCTTCAGAGATAGGCACAGAAGAAGAGATCATGGGTGATGATGCAGATGGGTTCTGAGACAGAAAGTAAGGGAGAAGAAGGCAGAGCTTATGGCAGATTGCCTCAGTAAAGTAAGAAGTTAACACATCTGTTCAGAGAGGAGCAAATACAGAAGGTATTAATGGTTTGAGTAGAGAAGATTTGGAACAGCCACTGGGAGGCATGGAATATAAAGTCAAAGCTGTCATATGGAAGATGGATTAGACTTAATAATGTTTGGCCCCTAAGGGAAGAACTAGAAATAATAGATTCAAGTTATAAAGAGGCAGATTTCAACAACTTCTTAAAAAAGAAAAGAGATTCCTAACAATTAGAGCTGTCCTACAATGGAATGGCTTGCTTTACAAGGTAGTGAACCCCTCATCGCTAGAAATATTCAAGCAGAAGGTAGATGACCATTTGTTGCAGTAAATTTAAAAATTATTCTTACTGACAGTGAATCAAACTGTATATTACCTTTCTGACTCTGAGATTCTATGAGGAGCTGAAACAAAAATGTAGTTGTCAATCAGTTTATCATTCTGTAGGTAGTCTACTAGTACCTGATATGTGCTATGCACTATGGGAAGTCAATGGGTAGACTCACTCAAGGTAAGCATAAGACATCACCCTGGCCACCAAGAGCTCACTGTCTAGTTGGGGAGATAATACAAAGATAGATGATAGAACATTTATTAAGTGCCTACTATGTGTCAGGTTCTATGCTAAGTGTTAGAGACAGAAATAGAAGCAAACTAGATAGTCCTTGCCCTCAAGGGGCATACATTCTAATGGAAGAAGGCAACACATAAAAGAGCTGGAAAGGGGTCAGTGTTGAAAAGGTAGGAAGTACTTTGGGAGCAGCAGTTCACCTAACAGAGCTAAGCAGTCTGGGAGCAGAGTCCAAGCTTGAGTTAGAGATTAGGGAGAGAGGTTGATGCTGATGGCCAAAGTTGAGGCAGCAATGGTGAGCAGATGGCCAGCAACTGAATTGAAATACAGGAAGCGATTCATTAGCAAGATTGTCTATGTCAGCATTCTAAGCCAATGAAAATGGGACTGAATTACTTAGTATGACTAGGGAAATGGAAAGACTGAAACACATTGTTAATTGTACAATATAGATGAAAATGCAAAAGGAATTTAGAAAAGGGAGAGACTAGCCAACACAAAAACTGCTGAAGGAAGTGGAAATATTTAGCCTGGAGAAGACAAGACTGACTATCCAAGAACATGCTTGTTGTCTTCAAAGGGCAGACACATGGAAGAGGGGTTAGGTTCGTTATTCCTGGTCCTATAGGACAGAACTAAAGGAGATAGGAGAAGTTGCTGAGAGGCAGATCTCAGTTTGATATAAGGAAAATTTCCTAGCAATTTCTCATGTGAGAGGCACGGAGTCATAGATTGAAAGTTAGAGAGGACCTTCAAGGTCATCAAGTCCAACCCTCTCTTTTTAAATAGGGAAAACTGAAGCCCAGAGAGGACAAGGGTCCTGTCTAGGGGGTCACACAGGTAGTATGTGGCAGAGACGGAATTGGAACCCAGTTCTTTCTGTTCCATCACAGTCAGCCGAAAGGCGAGGAAAAAAACCTAAAGTTTACCTACACTAAAGCTTTAAATATTGATTTTTTCCCATGGGCCCCTTCATCCTTCCGTGTGTGCCCCTTCCTTGTGCATCCTGCTCTTAGGGTTGGTGGAATGCTCTCTTCCATGGAGGATTAGCAGAGCCTTACTCCCAGAAGGAACAGAAAAGATCAAAAGGTGATGGGAATTTAGGGGCTGAGGATTCAGGACTACATCTTGAGAGCTATCAATCCAGAAATTATCTTTTTGGACCTACAAATTCCTCAGTCTGCACTGATCCTTTGAGAACAGCCTCTGTTTTAGAAAAAAAAAATAAAGCCTGGAGGGGCAGTGGGATTTGCTGGCATGTACAGTTGGCAAGATGCTCTTGAAATCTGCAAATGAATAGAGTATTTATTTATATAAATATTTCTATGATGCTCATCACAGCAGCAGCTGGGAGCCTTAAATCATTATAAAAGAAAAATTAAAAATAAACAACGACACATCGGGAGAATCAGAAAATCCATTGCCATATAATTTCAATGGCACCTGGAAATGCTACCTTTCTAAGTCAGTGTCAGCATTTGTCTGCCAGGGGGCCAAGGCCAGCCTAAGCCACAGAGGCCTGACTGAGCAAATAGGCTGCGCCTCATGCACTAAGCAGAGTCACACTATCCCTTGGAAGGTCAGCCTATAATGAAATCGGTTAGGGTTGTTGTTGTTGTTTGTTCTTCATTCTGGAAGAGGTGTATGGTATCAGGAAGGTGAGGGAGGGCTGTTCGAAGTCACCAGCCTCACTTTCTCCTCTGGAGCCATCTAAGTCCAGTGGCAAGACATAGATCAGGACAACTGGAGATGGCTCCCATGGGTTGGGAAATGGTAAGGGGGAAGAAGGGAAGGTACACAAACCAATTGCAACAAAAGAAGAGTGTACCTCCAGGCCAGTGCTATTGCTGATCTCAAAATTTTGCATCAAGGGGCCAAGCCTCAGTGTCCCCAGCCTAATTCTATCTGTAATAGAAACCTTATTAGAGCGACCTAATGCATTGGAAAGAATTAAAGTCAAGAGACCTGGGTTCATACCCAAGGTTAGATGCTTCCCACTGTGGTCATGTGACCATGAATAATATCACTTCACCGTGCCTCATTTTCTTCATCTATAAAATACATCCATAAAATATAAAGTACTCTATCCTAATATATCAGTTTACTGTAAGAATCTAGTGAAATGATGTTTGTAAGCTGCTTTGCAAACCTAATTGTACTATATGTATATATGTATATATATGTGTATATGTATATATGTATATATATGTATATATATATATGAGCAAGAATTATCATTCCTCAGTTACCCCTTGTTTTTTGACCCTAGAGGGCCCATTGTAAGCCACTTTTTTAATGAGCCCTGGTCTTGAACAAAGGAAAAAAGGATGAAAATCAAGGAAATCAAATGGAATAAAGCAAGAGAGGCTAGGAGAAAGGGGTGGCATTTATGATGAGGAGGAGGAGGAGCCATGGCAGTAGGCAGGGTCTAGGAGGAAGGAGGCCCTTTTTCACACTCAGAAGTCTGAAGCCACAGCAAGAGTGGGGGAACTTCCAGCCCATAGCCTGTTGACTTCATTTAATCTTGTCTGGCCTGCAGGGCAAATACCAAGCGGTGATATCCCTATTTATAAATATAGTTCTAACAGCTGAACTCCAATCTCTTCAGCTACCTTCACCCAGGCAGGTGTAAGTGATCCACACTTTCTCCTGAGCTGTTCTTATCTGTAGCTTTGTATAAATTCTCTGTAGAGGGTTTATGGCTTGTAACCTTTCTCTTGTTTCTGTTTTCTTCAATATTTCCTCTGGGTCCTTACAGTACTCAATCAATCAACAGGCATTTTTAAGCTCCCATCAAGTCCAGGCACTGTGCTAGGGATACAAAGATAAAAGTAAGCCAGTCCCTGACCTCAGGGAGCTTACATTCTATGCAGAGAGACAGTAGGTACTGATATAGGTTAGTTTTAAATAAATACAGGATTGTAGTGGTGAAGAGGGGAGGGGAGAGGGACAGAAATAGCCATTAGGAAAGGTCTTGTGTGGAAGGTAGCATTTGGGCTGAATCTTGAAGGAAAATAGAGCCTCTAAGCCAAGAGGGAAGGGGAGAGTACATTCTAGGGATGGCAGACAGCCATTGCAAAGAACAGGGAAATGGAGTGCTATGTATTAAGAAAGCCAGTTTGACTGGACTGTTGGTTACCTGACCATCATTAATGCACTAAAAACAAACGATTGTTTCAAATGATGGTCTTCTCTAGTGCAAGGGTGAGGGAGGGAGGGAGGCAGACAGTTAAGAACTTAAAATGTAGCCAAAAAAAATTTAAATTGAAAAAAGGACTGTGACTTAAAAAAAGAAACAATGGGAAAGGTAATTTGGGACTGGGTTATGAAGGGTTTCATAGGCTTGAAAGCTAGAAGGGACCTTGGAGGTTATCTAGTCCAAATACGCTACATATTTTATAAAGGAAGAAAGTGAGGCCTGAATGGACAGTGGTGTCACCTTAATGGGCAAATCTCTCTGCCAGTGTGTCTCTGTGTGGGTGGATAGATGTATGTATCTATCTATCTCTGGACATGTGCCTTTTTGTCTGGCTCAGTCTTTACTCCTCTATTCTTATTTTTCTTCCTTTTTCCTCCTCTGTCTTGATTTCATAACTGGTCGTAAAATAGAACCGAAGGTTATTATTTTTATGTGTGGTATCTATGGAATAGAGGGCTGTGTTCTCTTCCTAATTTAAAAAACAGATGAGTGAACCATTATATAGTTCTCTCTAAAAACAAAAATGTGATGTTGCTTTTTTCCTTAGTGAACCCTTGATGAATCATTATTGTAGGTCAATGGTCCTTGATTTTGTGTGTGTGAGTGTGTGTGTGTGTGTGTGTGTATGTGTGTGTATGCAATGTATTTTCAAATGAGATAATAGGTAGGGTTTATGAATCAGTAAGGATTTATCCACTTTCCACATGCCAGACACTGTGTTAAGAAATGGGGATACAAAAACAAAAATAAAACAATCCCTGCCTTCAAGGAGCCTACATTTTAAATTATGAGTCAGAAAACCTGAGTTCTCAAATCCTGGCTAAGCTACTTACTAGCTGTGTGACCTTAGTCAAGTGAACTACCTGATTTATCTGGGCCTCAGTTTCCTCATCTGTCAAGTGGAGGTAATATTAACTATCCCCTCCCCCTTACAGAGCTGTTGTGAGGCTCACATGAGATAAGATGTTTTGTGGATTGTGAAGTGCCAGGATGATTTTCTAGTTGGCAAGTCCATCACTAAATCTACCAGAAATATCAACAAGCGACATTTTCCAGTGTACTTACCTCCTAACAACGTGTTTATTTGAAACAACTGATGAGCCTTTTCTGATTTCATCTGAGAAAAACCAAAGGGGTGGGGGTGGAGTGAGGTGGGGGTAGGGAGAAAGGTACCTTAAAAAGCAAAGCCGATCATGCGCTAATTGTGCTTCCTCCTTGAACTCATCCCCCACCCCCAGAGCACATATTTATGTGGGCCAAATAGATGTGAAAAGCAGAGAACACCATGAGGATAAACAACTGTAGCCTGTTTCAGCACAGGCATTCTATGCTGCTTTTCAACAAATTGAGCTCATTATCAGAAAGTAGGGTAGCCATTTAAAAAATACTGGCATGGTGCCAATCTCAAATCCTGGGAGTCCTGGATGCTACGTAGAGACACAGACCTGCTGGAATGAGGGAGAAATACTCACACAAAGACAACATGGGTAGCAGCCCACACCTGGGCATCTTAAGACTTTACTGATCCCCTTAGTTATGTGTGTTTGCTCCCTGTTCCCCAAATTATCATGTGTAGTCTTATCTGTTCACATTTCCCTGGAAATAGAATTCACGTTTCTTGATAGAAGGAATAGTTGTTTCTTTTTGTTAATCTTTCTATCCCTAACACCAGGTCCAAAGCCTTTTGAGCATCAGGTAAATAAATACTAAGCTAATGGAATCTGGAGCTGGCAGGGACCTTCGAGATCACCTAGTCTAACACTTGACAAATCAGCAAACTTAGGGACAGAAAAAAGGAACCTGCCCAAAGTCGCATAGTTAATAGTAGCACTGCAATTTGAACATAACTCCTGATTGTTTTTAGTGACTGGGTACCTGATTGGGCTGCACCACAGGATAATTTCATTAGCTGGGAATCGTGGACAGATAATAGTCTTATGAGAGGAGTTCTTCCTTTGTACTGGCCTATAAAGGAGAACTTACCAACCTATTCATTCAGGTCTTCATTCATCCTTCCCTTTTTATAGAAAAGACAAAGCACATTAGAGCAGATCTGTGTTCAGCACCCCTCCCCACACACACACACACCAGGAGTAATGGTAGCTAACATTTATATAGCACTTACTCTGTGCCAGGCACTGTGCTAAGTGCTTTACAATTATTATTTCATTTGATCCTCACCACAACCCTGGGAGGTAGGTGCTATTATTATCCCCTTTTTGTAGATGAGAAAACTGAAGTAAATAGAGGTTAAGTGACTTGCCACTACATAAAGGGTGGGGTGGTACCTACCACATAATCACTACATAGCACACCTGTCACACCTCTCACCAAGACAAATTTTTATGTTTACATATCTATACATATATTTATATATATATATGTTATGTATTTATACATATATAACATGTATTTTG
>NW_020954563.1:6506134-6508415 GCF_900497805.2 Vombatus ursinus | reverse complement strand
ATAGATAGATAGATAGATAGATAGATAGATAGATAGATAGATAGATAGATAGATAGTTTTTTCCTCCATGGAAAGTAAGCTCCTTGATGGCAGGAACTCTTTTGTCTTTGTACCCCCAATGCCTAGCAAAGTGCCTGGGAAATAGTGAGTAGGTACTTAATAAATGCTTGTTGATTGAAGTTATTTGACCTCTTCTGAGCCTAAGCTTCCTCATCGATGAAGGGAAGGAATGGATTTGACCAGCTCTAAGTCATCCTCCAGCTCTCAGTTCTGTGATCCTCTGGCTTCTGGTCCAGACTCTGTCATTGAGGAGAGAACACTTTGGAATCCAGGAATGTTAATCAGTCCTTTGAGTTAGGCTTAGATCACCCAAGAGACAGCCAAGTGGAATCTTTCCTTTACCTGTGCCTTGGTAGCCCTCTGCTCAAGTTGTTTTTGCTTTCCTAGCAGCCTTAAAGAGAGTCCCCATTGGTTATTTCCAGTCTGGCTATGGAATAAGAAGCTACTTCAGAACACAATTCTTGGATGCCCCCTGACCACCCTAGTTCACCCTAGGTGGCCTGTAGACATCCTGGGTGAGAAGCAGAGCATGGTTGAATTGTGTCTCCTAGAAGGGTGACCAGGATCCCAAAAGTACTGACAATCATGCCATACAAGGGCCATTTGAAGGAAATGGGGTGTTGAACCTAAGACTTTAGGGTAGAGGGAACATGATAGCTGGCTTCTAGAGTTTGAGGGGCTCTCATATTTTACTTCTGCTTCACCCTGAAGAGCAGAACCAGGAGCCATGCATGGAAATTCCAGATAGGTAGATTGTTGTTTTCACCTAGCTGCCCCTTTCCTATGTTTAGCAAATTGATTTTGTATTTATATTATTTTTGTACTTATTCTGTATATTTTATATACATAAATATTGTTTCTCCCGGTACTATATAAACTTTTCAAGAGTGGGGATTGGGCAACTAGATGGCTCAGTGGATATAGCGTTGGGCCTGGAGTCAGGAAGACTCATCTTCCTGAGTTCAAATCTGGCCTCAGACACTTACTAGCTGTGTGACCCTGGGCAAGTCACTTAACCCTGTTCACCTCAGTTGCCTCATTTGTAAAATGAGTTGGAGAAGGAAATGGTAAACCATTCCAGTATCTTTGCCAAGAAATCCCCAAACGGAGTCATGAAGAATAAGACATGACTAAAAAAAAACCAACAGAACAACAATAACAACAACAGACATAAGGAAAAAACTTCCTAATGATATGAGCTGTTCTAAAATGGAATGGGCTGCCTCAGAAAGTAGTGAGTTCCCCATCGCTAGCAGTTTTCAAGTAGGGCTGGATGACCACTTATCAGAGATGCTGCAGAGAGGATTCCTATGTTGGTATCAACCTGGACAAAATGCCCTCTGGGGATCCTTCTGGCTCTGAGATTGTGTGATTCTGTAATTGACCAACCCTTCATGCAGAATTGAACAACTCTCTTACTAATAAAGAAATAGCATGTTTTCCATTCTCAAACAAAAACAGGAACATGTCCCTCCTCAGAAGATAACTGTGCAGTACAGAAAAAAAAAAAACGGCATTAGGATTGAATGCTGTGCTTTGCCCTGGGGCTGAAAAGAAACTGCTCCTAATGGAGACAGGTTTGTCTAACCCTTTCTACCCGCTTCAAGATCAACACACCCAGAAGGCTGTACTCCTGGGACATATCTGAACAGGCTCCCAGATTCTCTGGAGGGAATGTATTACATTCTTTGAGGGATAGTGTGAATGTGTGGCAGTTGGAGAAAAAAATGGATTTGGAATCTGAGGAACTGGGTTGAATTCCTTCAACTAGCAATGTGACTTTGGACAATCAATCAATCGATCAATCAGGCAATCACCAAGCATTTATTAAGTACCTATTGCAAGCAAGGCATTGTGCTAAGCATGAAGAATGCAACAATTCTTTTTCTTGAGGAATTTACATTCAGGGTAACAATCTTGCCAAACCTTAATCCTTAATGATAAATATTATTATTGTATAATACTATATAAAATTATATGATACAAAGGCATCAAGATAGGAGATAGGATAAAGAACAGTAAAAAGGCCACTTTGGTCTGGACCACACTACGTATGAAGAGGAGTGATTATATAACAATTCTTGAAAGATAAGTTGAGGTGGCAGCACAGTGGATAGAGCACCAGCCCTGAAGTCAGGAGGACCCTGAAGTCAAATACGTCCTCAGACCAAACACTTGACACTTACTAGCTGTGGGAACCTGGACAAGTCACTTAACCCCA
>NW_020954563.1:6459918-6506104 GCF_900497805.2 Vombatus ursinus | reverse complement strand
AGAGAGAGAGAGAGAGAGAGAGAGAGAGAGAGAGAGAGAGAGAAGAAAAGAAAAGAAAGATAAATTGAGGCCAGGTTATGAAGAGAAACCTTAGAGGTCATTTGGTTCAACTCCTCATTTTGCAAATAAAGAAACCGAGGCCCAGAGAGGTTAGGTGTCTTGCCCAAGTCACCTAGAGAATGAGTGGCAAAACTGGGATTTAAACTCGGGCCCTCTGACCCTCTGACTTTAATGTTCTTTCTACTGTCCTACTCTGTCAGTGGGAGGAGAGGGGGAACCTATTTCAGGGGTAATTGTCATCTCTGCCCAAACCTAGCCAGTTTGTAAATGTCCCATATACTAGCTGAGAAAGGTTACAACATGATGCCTTTCTTCACCAAATGAGATATTTGTAAAGTGCTTAGTACAGTGCCTGGCACGAAATAGGAGCTTAATAAATGCTTGTTCCATTCCCTTTCCTTTTCTCATGCTCCTATAGGCCAGTGGTCACCTTCACTGGCTTCTATTTCATAGAATCATAGATTTAAGAGCTGGCATCGTCCTCAGATACCACTGAGTCCAGTCCTCTCCTTTGACAGATGAGTAAACTGAGGTCCAAAAAGCATAAGTGATTTGGGTTACACAGCCAGTGCCTGATGCGGGATTCAAACCCAGATCTTCCTAACTTTGTGTCCTACATTTCACCCATGACACCACTGCTGCCTGCCTCCATTGATTCTATTTATACTTAGCTTTCCCCACTCCCCGGGCTTCTGGTCCCTTCCCCTTTAAGCATACCCTCTATCTATTCTTTATGTATCTATTTATATACATGTTCTTTCCCCTATTAGAATGTAAGCTCCTTGAGATCAGAGATGGACCTAGCACAGTGCTTGGCACCATACTTGGTACTTAATAAAGGTTGGCTGGTGGATTGCTCCATAGGTCAGTGCCACAGAAGGCATGTATCAAATTTGAGAGCAGAAAGACCCTCCAACCCTGACCACCTTTTGGGGATGACCCAAAAAGCAGAGCAAGGATCTGTACAAGAGGAGCAGTATCCAAAAATGAGGAGGCTTGTTTGAAGCATATTGCAATCCATTTGCTGAAGAAATTAGCCTGGAAATCTCATTAAAAGAGACTTAAATGATTTTTAGTTCCATGCAGTTTGAAAATTCAGTGGGGTGGGAGGGGAAGAAGTGCGGTACTCATGTTCTAGTTCTTACACCTCTCATCTGATGAGCAGCCAGCATGCACAGGGCTGGATTCAATGCAAATGATAAAAATGTTAATTAAAAAAAGACTGCTCTGATTAATCCAAATTCTAGGCAAAGGCTCTGGCTAGCTCTGGTCTTATCTGTGCTGGCTCCCCCAGCCCCTCATTGTCAGAGCCGAGATGGAGAAAAGCCCGTGGCAAAGAGAAATAAAGTTTAAATTGTCATTACTTCCCAACTCAGCAGATGTGCTGCTCCTCTGGCCACAGAGGCCTCGTGGACCCCCTCGTCTGCTTCCCAACATGCCTACTTGCTACCCAATTAACCTCCCTCAGAGAGGAGGGTGGCGAAGCTATAGATTTAACTCTTATAGATCTTTGGCGCTAAGTCTTTGAAGCCCTTGAAACAGAAAGAAAACATTCTCTTGGGGGTGAGAATTCAAAATAATACACTGTCCTGAGGATGGTACTGACCAGGCATCAGGTCATGAACTTAGTGGGGGCTTCCTCTGATCCACCTGTCTGAGCCACCAGAGTCTAGAGGAGCTGAACCCCATGACCTTGGTCTCATTAATACCGTACTCTTGCTAGCACACTGAACTGGTTGGGCCTACAACAGGGATGCCCCAGGAATAAGCAGGATCTGGTTACCAGGATGCCTCTCTCCTATTCATTAACCTCTCTCATTTTCTCTCTATGTCTTTTGTGCTTACGCTAGCTCTGCATGCAGTATTGGCCAGAGAAGACTTCCTGTTGTTATGGACCAATCCAGGTGGAGTTTGTATCGGCTGACATTGATGAGGATATCATCAATAGGATATTCCGAATCTGCAACATGGCGAGAGTAAGTTCAGTGTTTGCCATTTTGCTCTTTGCTGGCCGAATTTTTCTTCATCTGGATGATTTTATTTATCTGGATGTTTGCAGGAAGCAAATGAGACAGAGGCTATAGAGATAAGTGGGTGGGTGAAAGGAGGAGGACTCTTGATGAATTGAGCTCCCTACTCAGTCTTCTTAATGAAATTAGAAGTTATGAGGATACACTCTTTACATCCTGTAACACCATCAGACAGACTGGGTAACTCAATTGTTCAACCCTTACCTCCACACAAATAAGAGGTTAGATAGGAGTGATTATGTGAAAACACCAGCAACTAGACCTCCAGGCAGGACACCAACCTGACTGACCTAATGTTCTCCATTGCATCTCAAAAATTAGGGCATGTATCAGTGAAGCTGTTTTTTTTTTGTTTGTTTGTTTTAAAGGGAGGAAGTCATATTTCTACTTGATACTCACTAAAATTCAACTTAGTCTCAGGATTTTATCTGGCCTCAGACAAGTTATCTACTCTTCAGATAATGAGGACAGTTGACTTGAGCCTCTCTCTTTCCCAGACACCCCTCTTTCTTACTCAGGATGGGTGGATATCCAGGGGAAAGTAAAAAGACATAATAAAAAGAACATTGGATTTGGAGTTCAAAGACCTGGAGTTGAGTCCCAGGCCCAGGACTTACTTAGCTAATGTTACTTTGAGCAAATCACTTCCCCTCCCTGTGCCTGTGTTCCCTCATCTGTAAAATGAGGGCATGAGATTCAGTGATCTTCAAGGTCCCCTTACGCTGTAAAATTTTGTGATTCCATCTTCTGACTACTCCAGGGATGATGTGACTCAAATCACTGACTTTAGACCCGAGCATTTCCTGGGGTATTCCCAGTCATAGCACTGCTAGGATGTGCTTTGTAAGAATCCCTGTAAAGGCTACCTACATGATGCTTTTACCTCCTTGGATCCTGTAAAGGATTACACCTCCATAGCACTAAAATGTAACAGAATCAACTGACTCCATTTTCAGCCACAAGATGGGTATCGTATCGTCCAACACTTACAGTATATTGGCTGGCCTGCCTACCGGGACACACCTCCCTCCAAACGCTCCCTTCTGAAGGTCGTCCGGCGACTAGAGAAGTGGCAGGAACAATACGACGGGAGGGATGGACGAACTGTTGTCCACTGCTTGTAAGTGTAACAAAATCCCCTCCAGCATCGTGAATCATGTTAGGTTGGCGGATGAGGTGGACGCTAGGGAAGGTCAAAGCACACAGACAGATGCACGCAATGAGATGGGATTCAGCACCATGGATAGGTCCTGCTGTCTGCTGAAGGAATCCAATAGCAATCCAAAAGAAATTGTGTAATAGGGTTAGAGGAGCATTAACCTAGGAATCAGGAGACTGGATTTTTAGTTCTAGATCTGCTACTGATTCACTCTTTGATCTGGAGCAAGTCATATCTCCTCACTAGGTTTCAAGTTTATTATCTCCCACTTTATAGATTTACCTACCTGACAAGGCATCTCTAAGGTTCCTTCTAGGTCTAAATCCTATAAACCTACAAAACATTTTGCAAATATCAAAGTGCTATAGAGATGGGAGCTATTATTATATACTTACTTCAGTTCTATGAGGGGTATATGATGTCCTTGATGGGGATATTTATTCTGCTGGTAGGTGGCACAGTGGATAGAGCACTGGGCTTGAATTTAAAAAGAACTGAGTTCAAATCCAGCCTCAGACACTCACTAGCTGTGTGACCCTGGGTAAGTCACTTGCCCTCTGTGTATCTTAGTTTACTGGAGGAGGAAATGGCAAGTCACTCCAGTATCTTTGCCAAGAAAACCCCATATGGGGTCACAAAGAGTCAGACATAACTGAACAACAACAACAAATAGATCACAACCCATCCACACCTTTTCATTCTATATGATTCTCAAGCATGCCTTTCTGCAATCTCTCCAAAGGGGATCTACCTAACACACTGGAGGTCTTCTGGCTTTCTGCCATGCCATGAATGCCAGGGCAATTCTCAGGCTTTCCTATCTCTTGCTACATGACTGGCTCATGTCCTTTTCCAATTAGACATGTCCTTGGCAGTGGCTCTCAGGCTCCCTATTGTGTACATATCAGTGTTAGAGATTTGAGTCCCCTTACATTTAGATGATGATGATGATATAATGTAGAAGGTCTTATGGTAAGTGGAGGGAGATAAAAAGATAAGACATTGCCCCTGTCCTCATCAAGCTTACTGTCTATTAAGGAAATAAGACATAGACACAAATGACAGTAGTACATGATAGGTGACAAAGTGTTCTGATGGTTTATAGGAGAGGGATTCACTTCATTAGGAGCTCATGAAAGGCTTTAACTTGTGTTTTATCCCAGTTGTCACTTCCAGGAGGCAAACCTCTTTTTTTTCTCTGTACCTAGAAATGGCGGTGGACGAAGTGGAACCTTCTGTGCTATCTGCAGTGTATGTGAAATGATCCAACAACAAAATATCATTGATGTGTTCCACATAGTGAAAACATTGCGAAACAACAAATCCAACATGGTGGAAACCCTGGTAAGTTTCTAGAGATTAGGAGGAGGGACATTGCCTTAAACTAATTCTATTTAACTCAGTTCAACAAACATTTTTAAGCAGTTATATGCTAGGCACAAGACTAGACACTGGCAAGACAAAGGGAGAAGAGAAAAACATTCCCTGCCCTCAAGGTTCTTACATTCTACTAATAGACTTTACAGAAAATAAACATGAATCAGAGTAAGGGACCAAAAGTCTGGGATTTATTTCTATTCCTCCCACAAATACCAGGCCCTTGGCTCTGGGATGGGCCAAAGGGAATACTACCCCACTCTGTAAAAAGTCCTCTGTCAATACAATCCTCTCTAGTATAGTCCAGTAAAGCCTTGTTCACACTAACTCTTGGGGAAAAGTCAATCTGAATCATCTAGAAAGAAATTAAATTTTATTTATAAGTACATTCAACAACTAGAATTAGGATAAAAAAAGATTTTTTGTTAATGTATTAATAATACTAATGTATAAAGCAGATATTGTTGAACAGGAAAGATGATTGCACAAATCTGTCAAAGTATCAAAGAATGACTTATAATTAGCATACTGTAATACTACAAGGGTCTGTCATTTCATCCATTAGACGGAGTTAATCCCTCCCATGAAATTGATCATAAGCCCTATGTGCTTCAATAGGTAATTTCAGGAGTTGCTTTGACCAAAAATAAACCATTCCCAATCAGCTAATGATAAGCGTCCCTGAACTTGGATAAACTGACTGTTGTATATCAGACACACACAGTCACTCAGCCTATATGTGCTTGAAGCCTTTCCAACTTGGGAGGACCTTCCTGTGCTTACTCGCCATTGGCTTGGCTTTGAAGAATTCAGTTTTAACTATAGGACATGGGAAATCTGGAGGCATGGGAAAAAGATGACTTGGGGATTTTAATTAGCATATTGATTATTTTTAGGTAAATGGGTACTTGGGACATCCTCAAAAACCGCTTGTTTCCTTAAATAATTTAAGAGAACTCCTTCTATAATCTTTTTAATTAATTTGGTCATTCATTCATTCAACACTTACTTAATACCTACTGTGTACTAGGTGCTACCAGGGATACAAAGATGATTGAGTCTTCCCTGCCTTCCAGGAGATCACAGCCAAGTACACTATTTATTTGCTTCCCAAACCTCTTTGTCAAAGTTAGTACTCAGAGAAATTTCAGTTCAGCTCCTGCTGAAAGCCCTACCAATTTCAAATTTGTGAAGTCTGACTGAATGAAGTTTAATTTCTATTTATTCCTGGTGCCTCAATGCTCCATTTGTCCACCTAATAAGATAGGATCCCTGTAGGACTTAGCTTATTTTGATCATTCACTCTAAAATGGTCAGCATGAAAGGCACTATTGAAACATAAAGTGCTCTCTTTACTTCTATTACATTTCCAGAAATACCTCTGTTTGTGTGATGCAAGAAAGGTTAATTCCAAAATTAGTTTCTGTTCTGGGACACACAGAGACCAGAAAAGGATAGGTGGGGATTAAACAGCCTAGAACCGTTCTGGGTAATGGGAAATGGGGCTGCGAATTAAAATCTGTCATGTATAGCTTAAAAGCTAGGGAATCTACATAGAAATATTGTGAGGTGATTCTACTACATGTTTATTACCAAAGTTTCTAAGTAAAAGTCCCTGTTAACAAGTTTCTCCTTTTGTTCCTTTCTTAGGATCAATATAAGTTTGTATACGAAGTCGCACTGGAATACTTAAGTTCATTTTAGCCTAATGGAACAGGAAACCCTCTGGTATCTCAAAAGCCCTCTTTTCTCTGAAAGGCGCTAACCAGGGTATAAGGAGTGAGAGACTGGACAGATCCTGACACCATAGAGAAGACTTGGGGACCCCTGTTTTCCTCTGTAGCACTTACTGCTCCATCAATGGTCTCTTGTTCACCCCAAGAAGCTTAGAGGCCAGATGGGAGAGTCTCCTTTCTAATTGCCCCATGTCTGCAACACCATCTTGGATCTCCCTCACCTGCTCCTGGAGCAATTGGAATTTCTGATCCCAAAGCTCTTGCTTCTTTTGTTCTTTTCAAGTTTGTGAATCTCATGTTACTGTCCTTTGGAAAAGCCAAACCCAATGGAGGAGGAGACATGGAAGGAGGGGGGCATGCACATCCTTTACAGCACCCTTGTCCCATGGGGTGGATTATAAAGAGCACAGATCCCTTGTGATGCGTAAGGGAGTCAAGTCCTTTAAGGTCATTGGTCTGCTATCTTCTCCTTCTGGATCCCTGGGTACCCAAAAACCCAATGACCTGGACTGACCCAACTGGGCCAGGCCTCCACGTGCCATTGCTGCCACAGTGCCAGACTTCAGTGCATCCTCAGTGCATCGTACACACACAACCTGCATGTGGCCCTGTTCCATTGCCATCCCCCTACACTTTGACCTCAGCTTTCTGTCTTGTTAACAGAACCAGGGCCAACCGCAGAATCCTGTTAATGTTATTTTTTGGGCTTTTGTGGACAGCTGGGGGGGTGCTCAAAAGCTTGTCAGTCCTTCTGTGTGTGTCCTAGATTGTGCCTGCCTCTTGTGTTGCCAATCAGGCATCCTGACCCCTGAAACTTCAGGGGACTCCTAAGTGGTGGCCTACTGAGTTTCTGTGATGATGCCACCCCTGTGAAGGGGACAGAGTATTTTTCAACAGTGTACCTGAAAAGAAAATGATTTTTTCAATGTAAAAAAAAGAAAGTTCATTTTAGCTTAGTGGAATGTAATAGTTTCTCATCTCATAAAAATGGAAATGTTTGAAGGATATGGCTAGAAGTTGTGTTAGCTGACAATGGGGGGTTTGGAAGGTTGGGTAATGAGTCCAAACAAGACTAGATACAAACTGGGACCAGGAGCTAGTTTGGGTGAGTTACTTTGGCCTGTACTGTGGGTGTGCTTTGTTCCTTTTTATATCAAATTCTTTTCTAAATAGCTACTACAAAGTAGAGGGAGGCCAGAAGGAGGCAGGGCCTATGGCCTGCTGCCATCTTGGTAAAGACAATATATGGTTATCATTAGTCCATTTGCTTTCTGGCCTGGTAGGGCATGGAAGGGATCAGCTCTGAGCCCCAAGTACAGGGTAGGCCTCTTGAAGATCTTTTGTTCTCAGTTTTTAATTTTTAAATCTCCAGAGGTCTGATAATGATGTCAAGATACATTGTTCCTCATAAACAAAAAGAACAGAAATAACCCCATATGCTTCTGATTTGAATATCTTATAAAATGAAAAGCCATTTCCCTTTTCCCTCCTGGTGCCATTAACTTGGCTGACTCCCAGTTTTCTAGTTTGGTGGCCCCCCCGGATCCTGGGGAAGCAGCAAGCTGTAGTGTGCTTTTTGTGTAATAATCCCTACACTTTCCTGATCCTCTAATGACAGCTTCAAGTGGTTGTCTTGGCATGTCTGTGTGATAAAGCACAACAGTAAGAAGGTAACAGGAGCACCAGGAGCCCTGTGTTCCTCAGGGTAGGAGATCGCCCAGGCCTCCCATGTTGGTTTATGTTCTTTTCCATTTGCCTCCACCTTCCCATTCCTGCTTCCTGAAACTGAAACTTCCTTTCTGAAAGAGGAGATAAGGCTTACAATTAATCAATAAACAAGCATTTATTAAGCACTTACTATATGCCAGGCATGGTGCCAGGCATTGGTGATATGGAGAAAAAAAAAGTGAAATTGGTCCTGCCCTCAAGGCACATACTTCTGGAAGAGGGTATATTGACTGTAATTCATAAGAAGATGTAAATAGTTAATATGAGAACCTTTTCAATGAACAAGCTAGGATAGAGAGAGAGAGCAGCAAAGGGACACAGTGCCAGAACGGAAAAGTTGGGGGAGTCCAGCAGGAGGTAGGAGCACCAAAAAAAAAAAAAAAAAAACTACCCAAACTCACCGTTGGGCAGGACTGATCCTGGCTGCTTAGACATTAGCTTGCGCACAGGAGACCTAGATGCATGCTGGATATTTTTAGTATCTTAGGATACTAAAGGATACTGTGGTCAGTCAGTCCCCAGGAGAGAACTAGAAACCCAGAGACATGGTCCCAATTCAGTCCTGCAGCAGGGTGTCCTCTGAAGCATCTCTACCTAAATTAGCCCTTTTTGCCTATGAGGATCTTTTTTTCAGAAATACCCATTGAGGAATTCTAATCCATCAGTGATGCTGTCTGCCCAAAGTGAATACAAGGATAAATTCCTGGAAGTGATCCTAAAGAAGGTCCTCTGGATTGGGGATAAAGTGAGGTGTTTGTTGTGGGGGCTGAGTGGGGAAGAGAAGAAACCAGAGACTACTATGCTTTGAGGAGGTGAGCAGCTAAAAAGGGACTGGGGGAGCCATGGAAGAAGCCACTTTTAGCTGCTTTCCAGCAATTCTCTCAGCTTTAGCTTGTCCCGCAGGACAAGACAAGGCTTGGGTCCTGACTCTGCCATTTACCATTCCCTCTCTTTCCCTGGGCCTCAGTTTCCCACTTTGTATAATGAAGTGGGAGATGGACCAGGTGATCTAACAGATCACTTTAGCTTACCAATGAGATGCAAACTTTTTCAGGGCTTAGAGATGTTTAAGCAAACACAATCTATGCCAGATGTGAATTCCACTGGACAACTTGAACTTTGGGGATACTAATCCTGTTCTCCCCCCCTTTTTCTGCTCTTTGATTTATTTTTTTTTCATTTTTATTTCTCACCAAACAAATATACAGGTATTGGGATACAACATTTCTGAGAAAAGCTTGGGCTGGGCTCCCCACTGCTAGGCTTTGTCACCATCAGTAGAGCTTCTGGGATTATGAAGGGACTCCTATGTGGGGATCAACTTGGGGATCTGCTCCATGGCAGCCTGGGGAGTTTCCTAGAGAGCAAGTTTAAAGAAAGGGGAGCAGCATTACTACTGAGGTTAAAGCTAAAGGCAGAGAAAGTCATGCAACAGAGTCCATTCCATTAAAGGCTTCCCACTCACAGGCACAGACCTGAACTCCCATTCCAACTTCACAACCTAGAGAGAGAACAGAGTTGAAAGGGATATTGAAGGTCATCTAATCCAGTCCTCATTTTTCAAGTGAGTAAACCAAGGCTGAGATGTAAGTGACTTGCCCAAAGTCACACAGATAGTGATAGAACTGAGATCTGAACCCAGATCTTCTGACTCTTTCCATGGTAACACACAACCTATCATCTCTGAAGAGATTGCAAGTGATGTACAGAGCAATGCAGAGATACACAAAGAGTGCAAATGGGCATCAGTATATTACTAGAACTTGTTTTCTAGAAGTGAACCTATTGAAAGACTCCCAAATACATCTGGAAAGCTAAAAAAGGAGAAGGACCACTCATGTAGAAAGATCATGGGATAAAAATAAAACAACCCAAGGGCTTCCCTGGTGTCCATGAAATAGTCAAAGAAATAGAGCAAGTCCTCTGGAGGTTTTGTGAGAGGAACACAGCATGATTAGGTGTGCAAGGGCTGAGATATGGACCAGTGAAACAACGTGTTGCTCTTATTCAGCCATTCAGTCACGTCTGATTCTTTGTGATCTCATATGGGGTTTTCTTGGCATGGATGTTGGAGTGGTTTGCCATTTCCTTTTTCAGTGGATTAAGACAAACAAAGGTTTAAGTGACTTGCCCAAGGTCACACAGCTGGTGAGTATCTGAGGCCACATTTGAATTCAGTTCTTCCAGACTCAAGGTGCTCTATCCACTGAGCCACCTAGCTGCCTGAACTACTCACACCAATGAGATCACAGACTCATTAAGGCATGCCAATGTCAGCCTATATAATTGTCATGTCTCCCTTTTTTGATGCCACAGTCTCTTTAGAAGCTGTCCTCGAAGAGCTTACATTCTTCTGGGTTGAGGGGCAATGTGAGGGAGGACAGGGAGATATGTCCTGTACATAGTTAAGAGAAAGGGGATAGTCTTTAGAAGAATCAGGACACAGTGTCAGAAACTCTGGACTTGATGGCAGAAGATCAGGGTTTGGGTCTAAACTCTGACATGTTTTAGCATGTGGTGTTAAACAAGTCCCATTTCTTCTGGATGCCTCAGTTTTCTCCTCTGTACAATAAGGATGATTGGATTAGTCCTCTTCCTTCCATAACACTTTGTGATCATCTCTCCTACCCAAAAAAGGCAGTTTTCCATCATTCCTCTGGATATCATCTAGGGAGCAGTGCTGAGAGTAGAGGTTTTATCATAATTCTTAGGGCGTGTTCTTTTCTAGAAGAGATGAACAAGATGGTGGTGGGGGGAGGGAGCAGCTTCAGTAACTTCCAAATGTACAAATCTCCAACTAACAGGGAAAAGGGTGAAACAAGGGTGGGGTAAGGGTGGTACAAGTGGATGTGTCGTGCATATGTTCAGATAAGTATAACACAAGATAGGACAGAGACACAGTGGAGACAAAGCCAAGCTAAGAGTTAAGAAGACTAGAGTTCAGGTTCTAACTCTGACATATACTGACTTTGTGACCCTGGGCAAGTCACTTAACTTAGTTGCCTAGGAAACTAAGGCTATAAGTTGCAGAGAAGGTGCCAGTCACTAGAGGGATAGGTGCTCCTCTCTGGGTAGCCCCCATCTGGAAGAAATCACATGTCGCCAACCAAGCTGTGATAGGAAGCAGAGGAGAGATCAAGACAAAATGCCCTGGGAAAAATCTGAGGTGGAAGGGACCTCTTTTAGCCCAGGAAATGAGAAGTCATGGAAGCTATAGAGAGGAGCTAGCCTCTGAGCTGTTCTTTGAGAGAAAAGAAGGCTTCAGTAATGCAGAGATGAGGAGACACGGCATTCTAGGAAAGGATTGGGATGCGATCACAAAAAATGAAAGGGGTAAAGGGGAAGCCTATGCTTTCAAATGCTCTGAGGAAAGAGAGTCAAATCAATAAGCATTCATTAAGCATCTACTATGTGCCAGGCACCATGCTAAGCACTTGGTGTAGGGGTGGGAGCATTACAAAGAAAGGCAAAAGACAGTCCCTACTCTCAAGGAACTCACCATGTAATGGAGAAGACAGCATGGGAGCAGCCATGTGCAAACAAGATAGTGTCAGGATAAATCAAAGATAATCAATAGGGGGAAGGCACTAGAATTGAGAGGGATCAGGAAAGCCTTTGTGGGAGCTGGTAGTCCAGCTTGGCTAGAGTGTGGAGTGCCTGAAGGGAATCCCACCCCAGTCACCATCATTGTAAATAGTCCTTGTGAATTAGAAGTGCTCACTACAAGAGATGTCCATTCTCTCATTCTCCCTGGGTCAGTTCTGAATGAGGCCTCTTGAGAGTCAGAAGCTCTTCCATCTCTCTCACTCACTCCATTTACCCTTCAGGTTCCAGCCCACCCTAGAATATACCCAGGTAATAAGCAAGTATAAGGAAGTTGTCTACATGTGCCCTTGGCATCTCTCCAAAGAGAGCAAGGTTTTCTTTTAAATCCATCAGAGCAACATTTGCTGTCATTGATGCAGACTCTCCTTTCTCAGAGACCAAGGTTAATGTTGCCTCTTCTCAGAGGCAGAAAGCTGCCAGATGCACCAGCAAAAATGAATAAGGTCTTACTGGGAATCTCCAGGCTAGCCTACCCTATTAGCAGAGTGGCCCCTGAGGAGGAGGCAAATGAGTCTGGAAAAGCCTTGGGGTCCCTTGACACACAAATAACACCCAGGTATGAGGCTATGTCTAATAGAATGTGTGTGTGTGTGTGTGTAATCCCACATGCCCAATTATAGCCTTTTTCTTTACACCAGATGGCCTTCCCCAAAGCAGGTATTTATCTTTGTCATATGTCATAGGCTTTAAAACAAGGAGGGACCAAAGATATCATCTGTGTCCTTATTCTTTCATTGTGCCGATGAGGAAACTGAGGCCTTAGAGAAGTTAAGTAATCCAGGCAAGATTCAAACCAGGTCCTCTGACTCAAGTGCTCTCTCCCCACTACATCTGTATGTGCACCCACCTCACCATTGGGGGGTTAAGGTAATGAGGCTCAAAAAGATCAAGAGACATCATACAAGAGGCGGGGGCAGAATCATAGAGATCCAGAGCTTATAGGGGCCTCAGAGACCATCTGTTCAAACCCTCTTTCTTTACCGATGAAGAAACTGGGAACCAGAGAGGTTAAGTGACTTGCCCACAAGCATCCAGATAGGGACTGCACCAGATAGGTGGGACTGCAACTTAGATCCTCCGACTCCAGATCCAATGCCCTTTTCACTGTAGTGTGCTGTCTGAGCCTAAGAAGAAAGGCATATGGTACCCAGGTGAAAAGGTGAGGAGTCTTCACTCTGAAAGGATGAGGGCTGAGCTCAATGTTGAAACATCATTAAGGATGGGATGGTCTTGTTCACCAAATCCTACAGTACTAGTTGGAGGAAACCTTCAGATCATGAAATAGGCATTTAGGACACACAGAGAGAAGGTCAGATTTTACCCAGTAGTATTAAACTGGAGGAATTTGTTGCCCTGACCTGAAGATCTATAAATGCATTCCTAAAGAAGCTAAGATAAATTTCTAGGCCCTTGAACAATTACAGAACAGTCTTTGCTCTGTCTGCATGGAGTTTACCATCTGCTACAGGGCCTTTTTCTTTTCTTGTATCAGACCCCTTTGGCAGACTGGTGAAGTATTAAGGAAAGTAGTAGTATATGGATATATCTCTAATCTTTGAGACTGATGTAAAGGAAGATGCCCAAATTCAGCCCCAAGTCAGTTTTCAATACACCCATCTGAGACTGCATCCTGTTCCAGATGGCAGAGGATCTGGCCTTGGATGGTAGTTCTTTTCAGGAATCATGTAATGTCCCAAACAGGAAATCATTGGAAGGGTTTATCAGGCCAATAGCCCATCAGTTACTCAGAAAAGAAGAGTGTAGGATTTGGGAAAAGTCCTAAAGAAGGATATGAGAAAGGGAACTTGATTCCTCTGCAAATGAGCAGAGAATTCCTCTGTCCTGAGCACCTCAAGCCAAGCCTGCTCACTCAGGGTCTTGTTAGAACAAGTGGTAAAATTTAGAAATGTTTGTGCCCTCAGATGCATTTCTGGAAGCAAGAGACTACTTCCCTTGTCCCTCCTGCAGGTAGCATGCCATCTATAGAGACATTCCAGAGAAGACCCAGGGAAGATGAGGCCAGAATTCAGGAGCAAAGAATTCATCTCAAAAGAAAATGCCTCCAAAAAGAGGAGTAGGCACAGAATGGGGATCAGAAAGAGATGGAAATGAGCTGGGATAGTTATGTATGTATAGCACCTATTGGACAGGTCCAGGGGAAAGGCATAGGAGAGTCAATATCTTACAAGCAGAGGTAAATTCCCTTTTAGAGACATACTGGGGCCTTGGCAAGGTGCCAAGCACTATGGGAAAGAAGTAACACCCAGAGGTGGAGCTGACAACTCCCTATTTCTCTATTTGCTACCAGTGAGCCTGATAAGGCTTCATTTTGCTGCAATGAGCAGAACTTTGACAAAGCAAGGAGGGTCACTGCAAAAGATGAGGTGTAGAGGAGAAATCAAATCACATAGAAGCAGCTAACTCAGGAATATGAAATGGTTGCAACCAGGAGACAGGATTAGAATATAAAAAAGCCACCAAAAGACAGGTCTAGAACATAAGAAAGCCACCAGGAGACAGGCTTAGAATGTAAAAAAGCCACCATGCAAAGGGGGAAGTAAAGATACAGGAATACGGTGAGAAAAAGCATTAGGAGAAGGAAGGTCATTCCATTCATTCGTTCAATGTTGATCCGCCACCCACCTTAGATCATACATCATTAGAATTAGAGCTGAAAGAAACCATTGATGACTTAAGTCCAATCCCATCCCTACCACTTTACAGATAAGAAGATAGGTCTCAGAGAGAGAAAAAAAAACTTGGAACTTCTAGTATCCTAAGATTTAGAGCTTAAATATTATGTGGCCAAACCCTCTCCTTTTACAGAGGAGGAAAACTGGGATCCAGAGCAGATATATGACTTGCCTAAAGTCACACAGGTAGAGAGTAGCAAAGCCAGACTCCAAGTCCAGGACTCTTTCCCCTCTGGCATGATGCTTATGCAGGACCTAGTGTCCCTGTGCTGGAAGAGAAGCAAAGATAAATAAGGAACAGTCTTTGCTCTGTCTGCATGGAGTTTACCGTCTGCTACAGGGCCTTTTTCTTTTCTTGTATCAGACCCCTTTGGCAGACTGGTGAAGCCTTTGGACTCCTCAAAATCATGTTTTTAAATGCACAAAATCAGATACATAAAATCTTATTTTGAAATAATTATCTAGTTTTTACAAGTTTGTGGACCCTAGAATAAGAACCTCTGATCTAATAGACAAGATCTCATAAAAATAGAATGCAGTACAGAATGAGAAGATTCCAGAAAAGATGCAAAAAATTTGTATGAGAGTTTAGAAGAGCACTCTTCTGACTGGGAGACTAAGGAAAGACTTCTGGAGTACATGGCATTTGAGCTGAGCCTTGAAGGATGACAGTAGACTTTCAATAGCGAGGGGTGCCAGGTAGGTAAAGGAAAACTGGGATCAAAGGCAGGACAGATTTGACTGTGAGGAGCTAGGCCACATTTTTCCTCTTTGGGATCATTTTTATATTTATAGACATTTCTAATTTTCACACTAGGTTTCTCCACACATTTTCTCAATAGTGCCTGGATTTCCAATGCTTTAGCATAACTTCCTGACATGCACACAGTCTAGTGTTAAGTTTCTTGTAAAGCAAACTGGCAATAGCACTCTGGGCCCTAGCAGATATGACAGAGATGCTACATTTAGCTCATGGTCCCAAAAAAATATTCATTGGCCTCGCTGAATTTTAATGTTCTATAGTAATTGCTGTTTGCTTTCCAAAACAATTTCCTCATGACAGGAAAGGAGCCCTATGAAAGAGGTAGTATGAGAGTTATTTTACAAATGAGGAAACTGAGGCTTAAGAAGCAGAGGGAATATTTCCCTGTATCACCCAACTAAGCTGGGCTCATGACTCCTGGCCTAGAACTCTCAGTTGCACATTTTGGCTACATTCCATTCCTTCCCAACCTATTAGTTGTTCAACCCACTGCCAATCTGGAGGGAGTCCCAACCCTTCATCCTAAAGGGAACAATAACCATGGCCTTGCCTTTTTCCACATCAAGCCAGAAACCTTGGCCCACTGTAACCAGAGGCTATAAACCCCAGGTATGTGGAGCAGAGTGACAAGCACTGACAAAACTGAGAGATGCTGGAGATTTGGACTGGCACACATCATCCCACAGAAATGCTCCTTGTCTAGCCAATAGGAGAGGGCACCATCTACAATAACTTGGGATCACTCAGAGTCAGAGCATATGGGGCATTCTCACAAGAAGAATTTTAGCCAACAGTACCATATATAGTAAGATGTTTTGTAATGAAGAGCAATGAAAGGTGTCTCTTATCTTTCAGTTCTGTTCACAGCACTCCACTTGTCCCCCAACAGAAACAGTTTATGACTATGCCTAGGTATAAACTCAGCTGGAAATGGAAAGGACCTCAGGGTCCCCTGGTTCTAGTCCTCACTTGAAGGCAGGACTATGTAAGCCAGTTTGCATAAATCCAGGGTGAAAATTCCCATTGTTGTTTCAGTCATGGCCCATGATAGGATTGGCACAACTTGCCTGTGATGTTTCACCAATACTAGTAAGACTTTGCACGCGGATCTTGTTAAGAATTTTAAAACTCTTTCATATTCATGATCTCATTTGATCCTCAATGCTCCTCTGTGAGTAGTGCAGGGATTATTAGGCTTGGCAAAAGGAAAATCTTGTAATGATTACAACGATTCAAAACTAGAATGTGCAATCAGGGCGGGGAAGAGGGGCAAGTCATGGGCTCACCCTTGTTGGGGTGTTTAGACAAAGGCTGGGTGGCCCGTTGTCAAAGCATGGAAGGATTCTTTTGAGGTGCCCTCCCCTCCAACTATGAAAGTCTGGGACTCCATGAGGACTAAAATAAGGATCTATTTTACCAATGAGGAAACTGATATATTAAATGACTTGCCCAAGTTTACATAGGTGGAAAATGATAGAGACAGTCCTGAATGTCATGCCCAAGTTCAGGTAAAGTATCTTTACAAAGAAAAATTACACCCTCCTAGGCTGTCCTCTCCCACACTGTGGATGCTAGTGGGGGCCACCAGACCCCTACAGAAAATAACTCAGGAAGGGGCCAGGGATCCAGCTTTTCTGGGACCCCCCTAGAAACTTGCCTGGCTTTTTAGGACTTCTAAGAGAGTATTGTTGATGAAGTCTGGACCAGCAGGGATTGGGTACAAAACAGAGTGGGCTGATTGTGATGAATGATTTGATCTTTTGCTCATCTACAAAATAGGGTGGGGAAAGGGTATTAGAGAGGTGACAAAAAAATATTCATATCTTGTTCTGGTCATTGACTATGCACTGAGCCAAATCAGGGAAGCCTGGACTTTCATGGTTACTAAGAGCAGAATTTCTCAACCCAAATCATACTATAGATAGTTTAACACTATTCAGATTTCAACAATACCATTGCTAACCCCAGGCAAATGAGAGAGCTGGGGTAGAGAGAGGAGTGGCATAGGAACATATATTTAGTGTTGGGAAGAACTTAAGCATCATCTAAACCATTAAGACACCCCCCCCATATTACAAATGAATATACTGAGGGCCAGAGAGCTTAAAGAACTTTCCATAGCAACACTGGTAATCAATTAATCAATCATTTATTAAACACCTGCTGTGTGCCAGGTACTGTGCTAAATGTTAGGAATACAAATACAATGAATGAAACGATCCCTACCCACAGGGAGCTTCTGTTCTAATAGGATACCACAAGGATAAATACAAGCACATATAGAATAAATCTAAGGAGGAGAAATACAAACAATACAAAGTGGTTAAAAGACAAGATAGCTTCAGAGAGAGTGTATTGAGTGCATTGCAAAAGACTTCATAGAAGGTGGTAGCTGCATCTTGAAGGAAGAAATTCTGCAAGATGGAGGTGAGCGGGGAGTACATTGTAGGCATGGGGAATGGTCACTACAAAGTGGAGGCAAATAGAGTACTGTATATGATGGGCAGAGAAAAGGTCAGTTTTGTTGTAGCACAAAGAATGTGATAGGAGGAGCAGTGTACAGTGAGACTGAAAAGATAGGTTGGAACCAAATTGTAAAGGATTTCAAAATCAAAACAGGAATTTATATTTGATCCTAGAGACTATAGGAATCCAATAGGGAGTTTTAAGACAGGACTGATGTGGTCACATCTGCACTTAAAAAAAGTCACTTTGGAATCAGTGCGGATAATGGACTGAAGGGAGAGAAACATGAGACAGGGAGGCCAATGAAGAGACTGCTGCAATAATCTGGGTGAGAGGTAATGAGAGACTGGACTAAGGTGGCAGCTGGGGGAGTGGAGAGAAGCAGTTGAATTTAAGAGATGTTATTGGTATACAAACAGCAAGATTTGATAATCAATTGGTTATATGGGGTAAGAGAGAATGTGCTGTCAAGGTTACAAACCTAGAAGAATGGTGATGCTTTTGACAGAATTTGGGAAGTTTAAAAGAGGGGTACGTTTGAGAGGAAAGATAATGAATGCTGTTTTGGACATGTTGAGTTTGAGATGTCTCAGATGGGATTTGAACCTAGGTCTTCTGACTCTAATCTAATCCAATCTAGCATACTTTCTGTTACACCATGGTTACAGGAAAGCAAAAGCTAGTTCTTATGCTAATAAATTGTCAGAAGCAAGAACCGTTGGTGGTACTCATGTGGCAGAGAGGGACCTTGCCTTCAGTCTGGCATAGGTTAACTGGAAAAAGCATCCTGTAGCAGTCAGTCAACAAGCATTTATTACTATGTGTCAGGCACTGTGCTGGATATTAGAATGAACAGCTCTGTTTCTCTTTATGGCTTGAAGTGTGTGGTGGTGGGTAGAGTGTCTGGAGATGGTTATGCTGATACTCTAAGCCACAGCACACCTCAGTGCCACTGACAAATTGACTTGTGTATGAATGAAATAATTAATAGTTCAAAATATAAAGGTTTACTTTTCAGAAGGTTCTCTGCATGCCAAGCACCATGGTAGGCACTGAGGATAGAAAGACAAAAATAAAAGAGTCTCCCTCAAGGAGCAGAAACTCCTCATATTACATCGAGAAGAAACATATAATATAAAAGGAAATATAAAATATTTATAATGTATACATACATACAAAATATACAAAATGCAAATACAAAATGACTGGGGACACTAATAACTGGAGAGATTAGGAAAGGTCTTGTGTAGATGGTAGCACTTGAATGGAAATTTGAAGAAAGCTAGGGATTCCAAGAGGTGCAGATGAGGAAAGAGAACATTCCAGGTATAGAGAACCACTTGGGCAAAGGCACAGAGAGGGGAGAAAGAACATTGTGTTATGAATCTAATTTCTGGGAAACTTCCTACAAGACGCCAGCAACACAGGGACCTGGAAAGGTAAGCACATCTGGGTTCTTAGATCATCATCACCCTGCTCCAGAGTGGCACTCATGCCCCAGCCCTGTGAGTCTAGTGTGCTATGGGTCAATGGCCTTGTCCCCCATTTGGATCACTAATTGACAAAGTCTTACTCAAAATCTTACCTAACGAAGAGAAGGCTGCCTTGAAATATTTGAAAGGCTGCCATGTGGAAGGGAGATGAGATTTATTCTGGCCTGGAGGATAAAAGTAGGGACATGGGGTGAAATTTTCAGAATGACAAATTTAGGCTCAAAAGGATTATAAGAAAGGATCGTAGTTTTAGAGCCAGAAGCAACCTTAGGGGCTGTCCAGTCAAATGCCCTCACTTTACAGATGAGGAAACTGAGGCCAGAAGAAAGGAAGTGACTTGCCTAGGATTATATAGATAATAAATGTCAGAGCCAGCATCTTGAACTCAGATCCCATGACTCCAAGTTCAATATTCCAAGCTCAGTGCCCATTCTCTTGAACCACATTACCTCTTATGTAAGGAAAAGTGGAATGGGCTGCATGAGGAGGTAGTAGGTTCCCCCAACTGAAAATCTTCGAGCAGAAACTGGATGACCACTTGAGTGTGTTATGGTAGGGATTCATTTGGGGGCATGGGTTGGACTAGATGAACTCTAAATGCCCTAGCAACTCACAAGTTCTGTGAATTTGCTAAATGAACCAGGGGTTGTACAAAGACTAAGCATCTGCACTTGTGTGGGTATCTAGAGTCTTGTACAAAGTTGTCTTAGTGGTGAGATGCCAGCTTCCTAATTTTCCACAAAAACTCAGAACACACTTGAACTTATGCTGATCACACATCCAAATCTGGACTGTCTACAGGGAAGAGGGCCTGTGCCCCCCTCCCCAAGCAGAAGGAAGAAGAATACCTCCTATGTCCTTTGTACTTATACATTTTCCACACACTTTCCCTGAAATAACCCTGAGAAGCATTTTCATTCCCATTTTCCAGGTGATTAAAATAACTCTCAGAGAAATGAAGGTACTTGCCCCAAGAATGGCTTCCTAGACTGCTGGACAGCTCCTTTGTTAATTACTGAATAGCCCTGGATTCCTACCTATGCATCTACTTATGAAAGGATTACTCACCTTCAAGACTTTCCCTCCTCCTTTCAAAGCTTTCATCACAAAGCACACTGCCTCTGAGATGAAAGCCCAGCTTCTGACCTCTCTTTCTCTAGCCCCTGAGCTTTTTTCTTGACAGGACTAAGAGAAAGGCATGGAGGGAGAAAAAACACAACTCCCTACATCAGGCCAACTTAGCTGGCCCACGCTCTCCCCTTTCTCAACTTTGGCTAACCCACCATTGTGACTGCCCTACCACTGCCACCACATAGATAGTTCAGTACCCAGGCTACATTGGTTAGCTCGGAGTAGCCAAGAAGGTGGACAGAATGCAAACACATCTTCCTGCCCACCTTTTGTTTTTTTTTTCTCCGTGATAGCATTGCTGACTTGAGATAAAGAGTTTCTTCTGTGTTTTCATCATTGGACCCCGGTCTCCTAGATTCCCCAGGAGTTCCTTGGACGCAAAGATTTGACACACTTGGAGTAGTGGATTTACATGAGACCAAAATCTTCTTGCTATCCACAGTATCCACCCTGAATCTCAGTGACAAATGTGTGTAGTTTGGGTATTTGGTAGATAAAGCATGTATGAAACACGAACATGAAAAATCAACACAAAAATGTCAGCAGTGTGTAGTCAGTGAGTTTGTTCCTTTTGAGCTCAAGAGAAGGAAGGCACATACTATTAGATTAAGGACTATCAGATCTATTTTTTGATTATGCATTACAATGAAGTGTAATTTTTTCTTTTTTTTTTTTTACAACTGCAAGTTCATCTTATTTAATCTTGTAAATGTTCTCAGATAATGTTTGTAATATGGGCTGTGTTGCAAATCCATACAATTAAATCTAAGATCCTAAGATTCTTGTTTTCCTAGGAGATTTGTATTGCTGTCTTATTGTCACTGGGGAAGGACTCAGAAAATGGCTTGGGAAGAAAATCAAAGGAACTGTCTGCAGCATTACTAGTTTTGTTCCCTGATAGCAGCTCCCAATTCTAAACAATAGGTTGTCCATAATGACCAAAAATGTCACAATATCCATTCCTCATGATCTTCTGTGGTCAAGATAGGAGCACATCAAGAGCCAAAACTAGGGTGGGATGACTTGAGCTTTGTCCAGATTTAGTAAGTGTCAAATTTAGAGGGCGATGATAGCACTAATAGTCCTCCAGCAGTGATAGCAACAAGAGATCTTAGTACCTAATTAGCAAGAACAACTGATTAATAAAAGAAACTACTACATGGTGGGTTGCTATGAGTTCATCCCTGAGCCTACCTTGCTTCTCCAACACATTGTCTACATGGCAGCCTCATGCTAGTGTCCTAAGAGACTCCCCTTCATAAGATGGTGGCCTGCCCCTTTACCCCTCAACTGATGGCATACTTTGTACTACTTGCCCCTGAAACTGATCATTGTACTTTCCCTATCAGAAAGTTTCCTGGTTAAGGCTCTGAATATGCCCTAAATCTTGTTATGCACTTGATTTCTCTCTCTCGCTCGCTCTCTTGCTCTCCCTCCCTATCTCTCCCCTTCTCCCTCCCCTCTCTCCCCCTCTCTTTCCCTCCTTCTCCCTCTCCTTCCTTCCCTCCCTCTCCTGTCTTCTCTCCTCCTTCCCTCTGTTTCTCCTCCTCCCTCTCTCCCTCTTACTTCCCTCTCTTTCCCCTCTCTCTCTATTCTTCCCTCCCTCTGTCTCTCCCCCACTCTTTCTAGTTAAAATTGAATTTAAACTCTTACAGAACAAATATACTGTCACACATATATAATACACATAGATAGATGTAGATAGAGATATCTCCTGTCCTCAGGGTTTTTTATTCACTACTTGAGGCAAATTCTGTGAGATTATTAGATTAATTTAAGGATGTGCATTTCAAAGATTGCTTGGTGTATTGGACAGATGGCTTTGGTGTTAGGAAGACCTGGGAACAAGTATGACCTGTAACACATACCAGCTGTGTGACCTTGAGCAGGTCACAACTGCTCAAAGACCCTCAGTTACAAAAGAAAAGTTGCTGACCTTGAATAGAAGAGGGATTTCTCTTACCTGAAAGTACCCTGTAACAATGACATTATACATCCAAGCTAAAAAACCAAGAATTTCAAAATCCAAGAGCCTGTACGGGTATGTACACACATGTGAAAGGATAAGACTATAAATTATGAGGAAATACTGTTTTCTGGAATTTGATCAGCAACTAACAGTCTGCATCCTTATAAGAATGTTTTTCATGGAAATCCCAGGCTGTCCAGTGTGCATAATGCAGCAAAATATGAGCTTAATTTGAAAAAATAAAAGGAGAGAGAGGACATCACCCAGAGCAAAGCTCTTTGTAATCCTTCTGTAATTTCTCAGTCCTATCTCTTTGCCCCAACTCCAGTTCACAGCACAGAACTTCAACATTTTCCAAGTGGCTGATTTTCCCCTTGGGGATTCAGCTTTGTGCCTGGGCCTCAGTCTTTGGTTTCCATTGGTGACTGCTCACTCGGCAGAGAGAGATGTCACTGAACAATTTCCTCCAAGCTGGGCATGCTAGCTTCTAAGACCCTGTCACTTTGGAGAAATTGGATTCCAGAGCAGTGCACCGTGACATGCTTTTCTGAAAGTGTCACCAGTTATAGAGATCATCCGGAACACCCACATGGGAGCTGCTCTGTGCCTGAGTGACCCAGAAAAATGGCTTAAGAAAGCAGCAAGGTGTAGCCATAGTAGCAAGGGACTTACAGAGTTCTAGTCCCAAAGTTGACATTAATTAAATAACTACATGCCCTCTCTAGGCCTTGGTTTCTTCTTACTAGCCACTAAGGGGCAGGGCAGAGCAGGGCTAGGCATCCTTTTATCTCCTAACGCTGACATCAGGGAAGCAATAGCCTCCCTACAGCTCACACAGATGGAGATGGCTTCATCTTTCCATCCTAAGACCAACAAAAGTATCCTAGGACTTCTAGCAGCCTTTCTAGGGGAGAAGCAGCTGCTTTCCTACCAGGCTTCCATTCTTTAGGATTCTCTGTGACAGTGGGTCTAGAAGCAAGTGTTTTTGTCATTCTGCATCATTGGCAGTCTGGTGAAGCCTATGCACTCTTCAGAATGATGTTTTTAAATGCATAAAATACATAGGATTACAAAAGAAGCCAATTTTATTGAAATAGTTACAGAAATATTCTTAATAAACAACTTCCCTGATCTAGAGGATGATAATGATTCACATGCTCTTCCTCCTTGATTTGCTGTCTCCAGTCATGTACCCATCTTTCACTAAGGGTCAATAGCAACACCTGTCACTTTAAATCTCGGACTAGCTCTAGCCTTCTCCCGTTCTCTCAGTTTCACTCCTTGCCTTCATTAACCAAGTCATTTTGGGTTGGTGGCCACCAAGTTTTTATAGCACTGTTACTATAGCAAAGAAATTATTATAGACAATTAGGGAACAGTTTATTTGCAATGCAGGCTGCCTGAGGCTACAGCCAGCATGGAACTTGAACTGACTTCTCTTTACCCTCTCCCTTCTCCGGATGGGGGATAAAATTGTAGGGAATGATGGGCAATTAAATGGAAAGTCATTTCCCAGACACAGATGGAAAAGGGGAAAGGAAAGTGTCCAGGACCCAGTATATACAACTTACTGGGCCACTCCATGACCTACCTTCTTCAGTGGCACCCACTCTGGTCTATACTACTCACAGCTCCATTCTTCTCCAGTCACATTTTGAGCTCCACAATCTCCCCTGGGGTCTTTGGGTGGGGCAATGGTCACCTGACTTTGCTCCCCATTTGGAGAATCTAGCATGCTGTCCCAGCCCTGACTAGATTTCCAGTATCTCCATTCTGACTGCTTCAACACCCCTTTGCATAAGTTCACTCAAGTTCAAAGTCAAAACTACTGGTTCTCGAGAAATGCTAACATCTGCCCATCCAAACACCTTCCAAGTGTCCCAGGCTTCCCAGGGTCACATCTATAAAATTATAGGGTTGCACATGTTTTTAAGGCCCCTTTCCAGCCCAGACATTTTGTTTTCTATATTCCAAAGTCCTTTCTAGCTTTGACATTCTATATTCTAAGGCTCTTTCTAGCTCTTGACATTCTATACCTTGTTTTGAGATCACTTCAGGCTCTGACATTCTATGCTCTGTGTCCCTTCCAGATCTGACATTCTACAATATATGTTGAGAACCCCTTCTGGTTTTCATATTCCACTTTCTGAGTAATTTTGGCTCTTGGTATTCTATATCTTATAGTCTAAGTTCCTTTACAACTCTGATATTTTGTGTTCTAAGGTCTTTTCTGGACATTCTACTCCCCAAGTCCTGCCCTGCTTCTGAACTTCCTTATTACTCTCAAGGGTACCATGATTCTCCTAGTTACCCAGGCTTGAAACCATGGTGTTATCTTTGACTCATCACTAGAAGTCACCTTACGTATCCAATCACTGTACTGAGGTTCCGATAGATCTGAAACTAAGGGCTCCCACTCTGAGGTTGATGAGCCAACTTCATCATTCAGATGTCTTCCCCCACTATCTACTAGTCTTTCTCTCTTGTTTCAAATAAAAATGTGCCCTTTCTTCTCACCAATGCAAACCCCTCTACAGGCACCCCTGATCTCGTTGCATCCCATCTCCAACAGATTTCCTCGTCTATAATTCCTACTATCTCAGTAATCTTCAGGATTTCCCTATCTGCTGTTCCCTGCTGCCTACAGACATGCCCACATTTCCCCAAGCTTTAAAAGACCCTCATCTGATCCAATCATCCCCACTAGCTATAGTCCTATATCTCTCCTCCCTTTCATGGCTAAAGTCCTTTAAAAAAGCTATCTACAATCAGTGCCTCCACTTCCTCTTCACTTTGGCCTTTGACTTCCTCATTCAACTGAAACTACTTTCTCCATAGTTACCAATAATCTTAATTGCCAAATCTAATGGCCTTTTCTTAATCTTCTAATGGCCTTTTCTTAATCTTTTTTTTTTTTTGGTTGGGCAATGGGGGTTAAGTGACTTGCACAGGGTCACACAGCTAGTAAGTGTTATGTGTCTGAGGCCGGATTTGAACTCAGGTCCCCCTGAATCCAGGGCCAGTGCTCTATCCACTGCACCACCTAGCTGCCCCTTCCTTTTCTTAATCTTTATTCATTTTGACCTCTCCAAAGTTTTGATCACCCTCTTCTCTTTCATCCTCTCTCCTCTCTAGGTTTTCATGACACTGCTCTCTCTTAGTTCTCCTTCTACCTGTCTGATGATTCCCTTCTTTGATCTTTATCCAGTTCATACCTACTAATCATGACTGTCCCCTAAAAGGGAATTCCAAAGCCCCTTATCTTTCCAATGCTATTGAAAATAAAAACTTTATGGTCTCACCAACTCTCATGGATCCAATTATCATCTCTCTGCAAATGATCCTCAGATTTATTTATCTATCCCTAACTTTTCTCTTGAGGTCTTGTGTCACTAACTATCTATTGGATGTCCCCAACTGGATGTCCTGTAAACATCTTAAACTCATCACATCCAAAATAAAACTCATTACCTTTACCCTCAAATCTTCCCTTCTTTTGAACTTCCCTATTACTGTCAGGAGCACCACCATCTTCCCAGTCACCTGGGCTCAGAATCTTGGTGTTTTCCTTGACTCCTCACTTACACTCACCTCACATATCCAATCAGTTGGTAAATCTTGTTTCTATCTTCATGGAGTCTTTTATATGTGTTCCCTTTACCGCACTCACACAGACACCACCTAAGTGAACCCCCGTCATCCCAATACCTGGTCTGTTTCATTTGCATTCTGATTGGTCTCTCTATGAATTTGGGCAAATTTTGAGAGATAGTGGAGGATAGAAGGGCCTGGTGTGCTAGGGTTCATGGGGTCACAAAGAATCAGACATGACTGAATGACTGAACAATAAAATGGTCTCCCTGCCTCAAATCTCTCCCTACTCTGGTCCATCCTCCACTCAGCTGCCAAAGTAACCATACAGCACAAGTCTGTGACCATATCAACCCCACCTTTACTCAGGAAACTCCAGTGGCTCCCTATTACCTCCATGGTCCAATATAAAATCCTCTTCTTGACTTTTAAAGCACTTCACAACCCCCTTTCCTATCTTTCCAGTCTTCTTACACTTTCCTCCCCTCCACTTACTCTGGGTAAATCCACCAACACTCATCTTGCTTTTCCTCACACACAACAAGTGATCTCCCAACTCCGTGTCTTTTCACTGGCTGTCCCCCAGGCCTGAACTGCTCTGCCTCCTCACCTTCATATCCTGGCTTCCACAAAGTCTCAACTAAAATCCTACCTTCTTCAAGAGGCCTTTCCCTCTCCCCCCCCAATGCTAGTGCTTCCCTTCTGAGATACCTTCCATTTATCCTGTCTGTATCTTTTATGTAAATAATCATTTGCATGTCATCTCCCCTCATTAGATTGCAAGCTCCTTAAAAGCAAGGACTATTTTTGTTGTTGTTATTTTCTTATCTCCAGACCTTATCATAATGCCTGGTATATGCTGTTTAGTTGTTTCAGTCACATCTGACTCTTCATGACCCCATTTGGGGTTTTCTTGGCAAAGATATCTGAAGTGGTTTGCCCTTTCCTTCTCCAGAACTTTTTACAGAAGAGGAAACTGAGGCAAACAGGGTTAAGTGACTTGGCCAGGGTCACACAGCTAGTAAGTGTCTGAGGCTGGATTTGAACTCAGATCCTCCTGACTCCAGGCTCAGCACCCTATCCACTGTGCCACCTGGCTGCTCCTCCTGGCATACAGCAGACACATAATAAATGCTAGTTGATGATTAATGATGACGATGATCACAATGATAGCAATGAGGAAGATTCTGATGAAGAATCTCTATGATCCTAAATTGTCACTATAAGTATCCAGCCTTCTGTCAAATACACTTGATATTTCAAACATTGCTGCTGCTTTTGTGAGATGTTTTAGATCTCTCTATTTCTGTTCCCTGTCTATTGTTTCCTGCTATCCACAAACATGCCCACATCTCCCCAACCTTTAAAAGACCCTCACTTGATCCAATCATCCCCATAGCTGGAGCATTAGGTTGATGGCATCAAATGTAATAACTGTAATTTTTCTGAGTGGGTAATAGTGTTAGGATCCAAAGAAGCAGCTCTTCAAACCAAACCAATCCACTATAAGGCTTGCCTCCTGAGAGGCCATTTTTTTCCAGTGAATCAAGAAAAAAAGAATAGCAAATGAGCCATGAGGATCTTCCTGAAGGCCCGACCATCTGTGTGGGCAGCATGGGAACAGATGGCAGGCCTGTGCTGGGCACAGAATCTCATACTCTGAGATCTCCTCAGAAGTCGTCTGACTAGTCCAACCTCCCACTCCAAGCACAAATATCCTTGACAGGGGTCATCCATCCTTCTGCTTGAATACTTTCTTTAATGAGGCACTCATTCCTTTTTTGAGACAGAAGTACAGTAGGACTTATAGCAGGCTGTAGCCATCACAGGGCGCCTAGTTATTTAATTTCTGTCTAGATACCATCAACTTCAGACAAGATCAACTCAAAGACCACAGTAGGGTGGGTCAGGGGATGGTCCTTAACTCTTTAGAAAGCAACTTGATGTATACAGTGAAATGAGCCATGGTCTGGGAGTCAAGAGACCATTAACTTGTGGTGTGTCCCTGGACATTTAGTTTCCTCCTTTGTAAAATGAGGATGGTTGGACGTGAAAGCCTCTAAGAACCCCCTTGCCTTGCCCCCAGCTCTGATGTGCTATGAAAATTCAGTGATTGTAACATAAGCTTAAGTGAGAGACTTTTCAAAGTGGGGAAATGAAACAGACATTAAATGCCTGATTGCCTGAAGCCTCTGGAGCCAGGGTTTGAGTCCAACATTTGCCCTCCCTCTTGCCAGGGTATCTTTGATCCTTTATGGGACCATGTGGTCTCTAAGTCCCTTCCAGGACTCATGTGCTTTATTTTCCAATCACACAGCACAGGATGACATTGAATGGCAAAGCTGGCGAGGACTGCAGAGGGATCATCCAATCCACCCTTTTCATTTTATGGATGGGGAAACTGAGTCTGGGTGTGGGAGAGTGACTTAACCTAAGGTCACACAGCAACTAAGTGACTGGAAGCCCAAGGCAAAGTCTCAGATGGTTTCATTTAATAACAGCCACATGAAGTTCTGGTTTCCTCATTTTACAGAAGAGGAAACTGAGCCTGGAGAGGCAAAATGTCCAAGGTTAGCATGTTGGCTGAGCTCATTTAGCTTAGAGAAAGCTCTCCCCCACCCCTCTCAGGGCCAGGCTTTTTTCTTGATGAGAGAGCTGGGCCTTATCCTTTTAATTAGCCAGTCCCCTTTGCTCCTGCTTCAAGCCTACGAAATGATTCTCTCTGTCCTCATCTCATCTGCAACATCAGGGGGCCGATAGGGCCTGGAAACCTGAGTGGGGACTTGGGAGCTGTTACCAGATGCAATTGCTCACCAAACTGCAGAAGCACCAGGAGCCCTGAGAGAACCCTGTTTCAGAGGAACCAAATCATATACTGAAGTAGAAAGCTGCCTGGCTTCCTGCTGCGGTCACGCAGTGTTTGCCCCCTGCCTGCCTCTCCTAGACACTCTTCATAACGGCAATAGGAAAGCTTAAGTGTTGTCGTTGGTTCAAAGCCTGGGCCCCAAGGCTCTAATAAATGAGACAGCTCCATCTGGAGTAGGGAGCATTTAGAGAACGAAAGGCAGAGAACTTGGAGGTGGAAGGAGCCCTGCGTCCAGTGCCAGAAACTAGCTGTATGGCTTGAAGCAAATCCCTTCCTTCTCTGAGCCTCAGTTTCCCCATCTATGCCATGAGGGAGTTGGGCTAACAGCATGGTGCAATGGGATGAACATTGACTGGATCTGGAGTCAGACGGCCTGACTTTAAACATGGGTTTTGTTGCTACCTGGGTAGCCCTGTGCATGTGATCTCTCTGGGCCTCAGGTTCTTCATCTGCAAAATGTAAGGGCTAGGTGACCTATACGGTCACTTCTATTTTATTTATTTTATTTTTAATTTATGGAATAAAACAAGCATTTCCATAGCAGGATAATAAAAAAAAAGATAACTGCCCAGGAAACTGCCAGTCAATTATGTATAATTTGCTATTCTTTTTAAATATGTAATGAAGTTATCATGTAAATTCTTTTTTTCCTTTTTTTCTTCTCTCTCCCACCTCTGCCCTAGAGATGACTACCATTAGACACAAATAAGCATATATGTATAAAATTATTCTAGACATACTTCTTTTTATCAGTTCTTTCTCTGCATATAGATAGCATCTTTCTTCACCTTCTTTATAGTTAATTTGGGCATTTATAATAGTCAAAATGACTTATTCATCCAAAGTCAATTCTAGCTCTAGTTCTAGGGTCCTATGAGCCTAAGCCAGGGGTGGAGAACCTGTGACATCGAGGCCACATGTGGTCCTCTAGGTCCTCAACTGCCGCCCTTTGACTGAACCCACACTTCACAGAACAAATCCCGAAAGGCTGCAGGTTCCCCACCCCCGTCAAGTAGGAATCCCAATCCCCAAAGCATTTATTCTGTGAAGTTTGGATTCAGTCAAAGGGCTGCTGTTGAGGACCTAGAGGGCCGTATGTGACCTCGAGGTCACAGGTTCCCCACCCCTGGCTTAGGCTTTAAGGCCCTTTCCAATTCTAAATTCTATGATTTGACCTTTCCTTTTTCCAAAGTCATCCAGCCTGCTCAACATGGAGATGATGGCTATCTTGTCTGCCACCCAACCCACCACCTCTTACCCTACCACCCTTTCAGTATCCTTTTTACCTTTTTCCAGTGGTAGGGCAACCTAAGCAGTCATGAAAGTGGAGAGAGAATCAGAGTCATAGAAACATAGTCTCATTAAACATCAGGCCAACGAGAGACCTCAGAGACCACTCCATCTAAGCCCCTCTGTCACTTGACAAAGAGGGAAACCGAAGTCTGCAGGGGTTGTGACATGCCCACAGTTAGAGAATAGCAGAAGCAAGGTTGAAACCAGGGCAGGCCTCTGACTCAAGTCTAGTGCTCTGAACTGGAAGAGCACCTTAGAGGTTGTCCATCTTATACAACCCATTTTACAGATGTAAAAACCAAACTTCAGCAAGGGAAAAGAAATTGCCAAAGATTGACAAGCTAGTTGGTGGCAGAGCTAGGGAACAAACTTTGACCTCCTGGCTCCCAAGCCACAGCACATCCACCACCTTTTAGAGTCCTTATGTAGCCACTGGGTAGGAAGCATGCTATCTATCTATCTATCTATCTATCTCTCTCTCTCTCTATATATATATATATATGTTATATATATATATACACACACACACGTACATATATACACATACATACATACTTCCTCTTTCTAGAAGATAATGTACCAGCATGAAGCAAAAAGGTCTGGGCTGGAGGGCAGGGCACAGATAATCTTTCATGGGACTTATTTTCCCAGTTGTGTCTGCATTAGGAGCGAAAGTTTCTCCTATAAAAAGAAGTCTTCAATTTAGAGCAGTATTCACCAAAGAATTATTTTAAATTTAGGGGCAGCTGGTGGCACAGTGGATAGAGCTCTGAGTCTGGAGTCAAAAAGACCCGAGTTCAGATCTAACCTCAGACACTTACTTGACCTCGGGTTAGTCATTTATAACATCTCTGTGCCTCAGTTTCCACATCTATAAAATGGGAATAGTAATAGCAACTACCTCACAGGGTTGTTGTGTGGATCAAATTTGTAAAAGCACTTAGCATAGTGTCAAATACATAATATGAACTACATAAATACTTATTCCCTTAAATAGCAAATCCTCTAGTGAATTGAAAATATGATTCAATCAACACCTCATTGACTTACTTAATTTTTCAAGAATGTATCTGTTCTACAAAGACAGGCATACCTGTGACTCATGAAGAAGGTGCCCCTGTCTTACTTTCCAACCAGGACCCAAAACTCAGAACTGAAACTAGGGTTAGACAAATGGGCATGCAGCTGAGACACAGCAAAAGGAGTTAGGGGGACCATAAGTGACAAGCTTTAATATGAGCTTCTTATAAATATACGAGTTTTTAATCCCATAAGGTTCTGCTGTCTGTGGCATATACTCATTTGTGCTAAGCCAAGTTGCCCATGACACAGAAAAGATCTCCATCCTCCTTGTGGGCAGTAATTGAATGTGGGAGGAGGAGAGACGGCAGAGATGGAGATAGGAGCTGACTTTTGTTCCCAACCTTTGTATCCATATGGAACATGATGGACTGGAGTCACAGAAGGAGGAGGGAAAAGAAGAAGAGGGGTGGACCTTCTGGGTATTGTCATGTTGACTTTCCCCAAGGGAGTCTAGATGTGAAAAGGAAGGAAAAGACAGAGCTGTGAGGGTCAGATGTGCTGCTGAGATTCTAAATCACAGAAGCTGATGAAGCAGGGAGGGGCAAAGTGTGGCTTGGTTATAGGAAAGGAAAGAGATAGACAGATAGATAGATAGATAGATAGATGAACGGAGATATGTATATGTGTGTATACATATACATATATACATACATATCTATATATCTGGATCTCTCTATCTATATATATATATACACACACGTACATATATACACATACATACATATACATACATGTGTGTGTATATTCCTTTCAAGTATCCCATTTATTTGGTCCCAAGATGCTCAGCTAGGACCTTGTATTTTAAAAATGCTCCCAGAGTGCCCAGCTTTTAGCTAACCAGACTGAGATCCTTGTGGGTATCAGGTCAGAGATACTTCACAAAGCAGCCTAGCATGTGAGAGGCCACGTGGTGCAGTGGGAAAAGTACTGGCTCCTGAGTCAGAAGGCCAGGGTTCAAGTCTCTTTTTTGAAACATACCACTTGTGTGACTTTAAGCAAACCTCTCTGGGCCTCAGTTTCCCCCTGTGTAAAAGAAAGATGGGTCGGCTAGCTGCCTTCTGAAATTTCTCCTAAATCTATGATTCTGAGCCTATGTTATGGTGAAATCAGAGAGATAAAGCATCATGAGCACCCTAGTGTCAGAGAATGGACTTCGACCCCATCCAGGGCACTGTCCAAAATACCACACTGCCCCTCGATTATCTCACACAGTCATTCCACTCAAGGCTGCTACTTGTACATCACTTGGATCTGCCCAGGGCCACAAGAACAGAGATGCTAGAATAGAGTTTTTACAATACCTAATTAGACCAAAGAAGTTCAGAAAACCTTCCACTCTACTCTAGCTTGACTGAATGGAAATTACAGGTTTGTTTTCCAGGCCTCAACCAGAGAGCCCTTGATAAGACAATTCATCCATTAAGTACCTTGAGAAAAATACCTTGATTGGCTTGTAAAAGCACATCTCAGGTCAGAATAACCTCAACTCATTTTTTATATATAATTAAATCTTCAGTAAGCACATGTGAAATACAAGCACTGGCAAGGACATCTAGACCCATATCAGCTGATGGGCTCCAGGGTAAGTGACTTTCTAATGCAAACAACCCCTGTGTTTCTGGTTAAGGACAGAACAAAACCTTCCCCAACACTTTGGTTGGAGATGATCAGAACAAAAGCAGCCCTACTCAAGAGGAAGACCTGGGGAATATTTGTGCACCTTCTTCTGCTTCTCTGACCTTCTGGTATCCATTAATGAGGAAAAAACAATTAAGAAATAACATGAAAGACCAGATAGGTCAGACTCCTTGTGCAACAGAGCACCAAAAGCATCCCAATAAGGTAGCCTACTAGTACAGTGGCTAGAGCGCTGGGCCTGAAGTCAGGAAGACCTGAATTTAAATATGATCTCAGACACTTAATAGCTGTGTGACCCTGGGCAAGTCACTTAGACTCCCTGTGCCTCGGTTTCCTCATCTGTAAAATGGGAATAATAATAGCTCCTACCTCTTCTGCCTAAGACACTTCAGTGGCTCCCTATGGACTCTAGGATAAGATTCAAGCTCCTGTGTTGGCATTTAAAGTGCTTCACAATCTGGCACCAGGCTCTCCAGATGGGTTACTTATTATTCCCACTTGTGACCCTCTATGTTCCCACCAAACTGTCCTGCTTGCTGTTCTCTGTGTACAACATTCAGTCTCCTGCCTGGAATGCTCTCCCCTACCTCCTGGAATCTTCTCCCTCCAAGATTTGGCTCAAATGCCACCTCCTACAAGCAGCCTCTGCTGACTACCCCTAATTGGTAGTGCCTCTTCCCATATCCCTACCAAAATTAATTTGCATTTATTTTATATAAATCTTACATTTGAGAGGAATTATGAAATGGATAGAGAGCTGCTCTCAGACTTAGAAAGACCTGACTTCAAATCCTGCTTCTGACACATAGTATGGCGGTGTGACCCTGGGCAAGTCTACTTACCTGTTGGTGTTCCCAGACAGCTCTCTTAGACTAGAACAGGGGAAGGGAACCTGTGGCCTCAAGGCCACATGTGGCCCTGTAGGTCCTCAAGTGTGGCTCTTTGACTAAAACATGAGTTCTGTGAAGTTTGGCCATAGATTCCTCACCACTGGACTTGAACTTGCAGAACACCTGCTGTTCTGCTTTGGGAGAAAGAGTTTCCTCATTGGGAATTTAACACACCAATGAGATCACAGGTCTTAGGAATTATATGCACACACACATACACATTTATATATATATACACACACATACACATATATGCATTATATATTTAATACATATACATATATGTGTGTGTGTATATAGTATTTGCTTATTTATGTACATGCGATATCCTCCCCCATCCCCACCCAGGAGGATGTAATCTCATCGAATATAGAAATTGCCTAATGTTTATCTTTGTATACTAGCACCTAACACAGTGCCCAGCCTAGTAAACGCTTAATACATGCTTATTGAATTGATTAGCTCTACCTTACAGATGGACAAACAGGCTCAGAAAAATTATGTGACTTGCCTAGAATTGCACAGCCGTTAAGTCTTAAAGCCAAGACCTGACTCCGTCTCCTAGCTCGAGGTCCAGCGCTATGATGGTGGAGAGATAATTACCAACTCGAGCTGTCAGAAAAGATTTCAAAGAGAAGGTGGTCAGCCTTGAGAGAGGGGTACGGTGTTGATAGTACAGATAATAATGGAGCGGGGATAGTATTCAAACACAAGAGACAGCAAGATCAAAGACAAGGAGATCATAAAGAGTAAAGCGTGTTTGGGGGATCATAAGAAGTCAAGTTTGGTTATAATAAAGAGTATAATAATAGTAGTAATAATAACAATTCTTCATAGTTGTCTGCAATAATAATAGTTGATAGTAATGATGATGATTAGGATAGAATTTGTATGTTATTTTAAGGTTTACAAAATGCTTTACTTATATTATCTCATTTGGTCCTCACAACTCTGGGAAGTAGGTGCTAATATTATCCCCATTTTACAGATGAGGAAATTGAGACACAGAGTGGTTAAGTGACTTGCCCAGGGTCATACAGCTAGTAAGTGTTTAAGGCAAGATTCAAGCTCAGATTTTCCTTACTTCAAGTCCCACAGTGTATTCACTGGCTGCTTAAGAAAGAACATGTAGATAAGAATAAAGAAGGCAGTAATCAGACTCGGCACATGGTCTTGAGTTCAGAGATTATTTGTGTTTGGTTGGGAATCTGCAGTGCCTAGCATCTAGCAGGCACTTAATAAATCACTGTTGGATTGCATCTACTCAGCAGACAACACAGATGCATTGAAAGCTTGGGACAGGGAAGTGAAGTGATCAGAACTATGCACCAAGATTAATCTGGCTGCCAGTACAGTATGATTTTGGAAAGAAGGCCACAAACCCTGGATGAAGGCTATTACTATAGTCTAGGTGATAAATAATAAGGGCATGAACTAGAACAGTCTCAATTGGCATAGAGAGGAGGAAATAGATGTAGAAAATCATGGAATGGACTTAGCAACTGATTGAATGAGGGATGTGAGAGAGAGAAAGGTCAAAGGTGACCCCAGTGTTGCAAGTTTGCATTACTTGGAAAATAGTGAGTTTGTTACAGACAAGAAAGTCAGAAAGATTTGAGTGACACAAGGGTACTCCTCTGTTTCAAACCTTTCAGTGGTTTCTTATTTCCAACCAAATAAAACTTATTCCAGCGGGGAATTTGTTGTCGTTTACTTTGATTTTACTTAATTTGTTGTATCTGATTAAGAGGTGACCCTTCCTTGCTCCAAGGACAACCCTTCATTTGTACCCTTGTATCCCACCCCCTGTTTCTCCTCCTACAGATCACTCCTAATTGTGGCCAGTCTCTCTAATCTCCAATATCTCCCTAGCTATTGGCTAATCTAGTACTGCCTACAAGTACACACAGGTCTCTCCCATCCAAAAAAAAACCAAAAAACTAAAACACCTCATTTTACCCTAACATTTCTTCAAGCTCTCAAGTTATTATACTGTATCTCTCCTGCCTCTCTCAGTCAAATTCCCCTCACAAAAACTGTCTACATTCCTTGCTTCCATTGTCTCTTCTCTTACTCCGTAACCTTTCGCAATCTGGTCTCCATCCTCATAACTCAACTAAAATTTCCCTGTCCAAAGCTACTAATGATCTCTGAAATGCCAAATCTGAAATGCCTTTTTTTAGTCCTCATCCTCCTGCATATCTCTGTAGCATTTGACACTGTGGGCCACTTTCTCCTCCTGAATACACTCTCCTCTTTCATTTCCCTTGATAATGTTCTCTCTTGGTTTTCCTCCTGTTTATCTGGTCACTCCTCAATCTCATTTGCTGGTTCATTGTTCACGTTCTACTCCCTACCTGTAGGGTATACACCAAAGATTTGTCTTGGGCACTCTCATTTTCTTTCCTTACACTGTTGGTAGCCTCATCAACTCCCATGGGTTCAATTATCACCTCTATGTAGATGATCCCTTGATCACTATAGCCAGCCCAAGTCTCTCTTCTGAGGTCCAATCTCAAATTGCCACCTGCCTATTAGATATTTCTAATTGGATGTACCAATTAGCCATCTCAAACTCAACATGTCCAAAACAGAACTCATTATCTTTTCCCCAAAATCCATCCCTCCTCAGAAGTTCCCTATTTTATGTCAGCATTCTCACCATCCTTCCATTCTTCCAGATTTTCAATCTCAGAGTCCTTCTCAATTCCTCATTCTCTGTCATTCCCTATATCCAATTAGTTGCCATGTCTTGTTGATTCTACATAAACAACATGTTTTTCACTCACCTATTTCTCTCCACTTACACCAAACCATCCTAACTCACACCCTCATCACCTTTTTGCTGGACTATTTGAATGATGTCCTAATTGTTATCCTTGCCTCAAGTCACTCCTTACTCCAATCCATTCAACTGCCAATGTGATTTTCCTGAAGTGTGGGTCTGGCCATGTTGCTTCTTGGCTCAAAAACCTCAATGGTTCCCTATTGCTTCTTTGACCAAATATAAACCCCATTGTTCAGTATATACAACCTAGTTCCAACCTACCTTTCCAGGTTTGTGCCCCTTAACACACTACAACTGAGCCAAACTGTTGTTGTTAGGTTTTTTTTGGCTGTTCCTCATACTCATTTCATCTCCTCTCTCTGGGCCTTTGCACTGGCTGCCCCTCCCACATCCCCACACTGAGAATGCACTCTTTGCTCACCTCCATCCCTTTCAATAACTAGTTTTCTTTAAAGCTCAATTGTCACTTCTTACTTTTTATTTTCCACATCCTAGCCCTCCCCATACTCCCTGAAGATAATACCTTCCTGACCAAATTATTGTGTATTTATTTTATATGTAGTTTGCATACACAAAACTAGCAGAATAGAGTGGATGGTGAACCAGTGTGAGAATCAGGAAGGACTGCCCAATATGTGACCCTGGACAAGTCACTTAATATCTCAGTGTCTTCAGCAGTTCTGTAAGACTATAAGCTGCAGAGAAAATACAGACATGAAGTGGTAGAGAGAATTTCCTCACCCAGGAGAATTCCCTAAAATGATGAAATCACAGATCTGATCCATTCCATATATAATGTATATATACTGTATATATGTAATATATAACATATGCACATATATGTGGGACACACATATATGTATACACATAAGCCATGTGAACACAAAGCAAAATGAAAGCTTCTGATCCATATACCTATATGTATATATATACTACATGTGTACATACTGTCACCTCTGATAGAATGTAAGCTCCTTGAGGACAGGTACTGTTTCATTTTTAACGTTGTATCCCCAGTGTCTAGTACAGAGTCTAATTAATGTCTGTTAGCTGATTTATTGACGGAACAGCAAAGATTTCTTTCTCTGTATCCTATTGGACTGATTTCAATGTGGTTCATTGAAACCCCTTGCTGGAGGGAGATGATAAGGACCTTCACAGTGAACTTCCTGGGGAGAGGAGTGGGGAAGAAAAGGAGAAAGAGTGGAGTGATAAAAGGGAGAAATGGAAGGAGAGATAAAGAGAAAGAGAGAGATAAGACAATGAGAGAGAGGGGGAAGAGAGAGATAGAGAGAGGGAGAGAGAGGAAAAGAGAAAAAGGAAGAGAGAGAGGAATAGAGAGAGATGAAGAGAGAGATGAAGAGAGAGAGTGAGTAAAAGGGGAGAGAGTGAGGAGAAAGAGAGAGAGAAGGAAAGAGGGAGGGAGGGAGGAAGAGAAAGAGAGAGAGAGAGAGACAGAGAGAGAGAGTTCACCCAGCCCAATCTGCCTTGCCAAGCTAACCAGCCATACCTCTATTCTCCAGCTTTATATTTTCTCCAAACTGCAGGATGTATAGTTTTATTGGCACCCCTGCTTTCCCATGGCAAGGATGTTTATGAAGAGGAATTACTTATTTGGATCATCTCTCTCTGTTTCAGTATGGCCTTGTAAACATCTGTTCCTTTTCTACATAAGCCCAGTGTATAGTTTGCTCAGAGAGCAGCTCTGATTCTTCTTTAAGAACAAGAAAAACCTTCTTAGGGATAGAGGGGACATTCAGTGGGGGTATATTGTGTTTGGGTTTGGGTTCTACCAGATTCTGAGCTTTGATGCACAGACTGACTCTGTATATTTGGTTGGGCCTAAATTCCTTTAATCCTGTTTTGATCCTTGATAAATTTTTGTTGAAAATTTTTCAACTGAAATAGTATTATTTTCTTCATGCCCACAGGTTTCATCTTCATTCAGTTCAATGGTGGAATTGAATAGATATTGGTTGGAACATTTATTGAATAACTTATATGTAAAATAGAGAAACCGGTATAAGACCTTAGAGCCAGAAAGACTTGGGTTCAATACCTGCTGTGGACACATCCTGGCTGTATAATCCCCTGAGAAAGACACTTAATCTCTTATGTCCCCAGGCATCTATCTAAGTCTATCAGTTACGAGAAGTTTTGCCAGTCTGTATCATAGAGGGAGTATCCTCTGTGGGTTCCATATCTTAATGTTGTTTCAGGTCTATGTTTCACCCTCCCCACTACTGAAAATTGTGAAGCACATTTTACTAGGTGCTGGAGATACAAAAACCATGCAGATATACCCTGCAGTAGTTTATATTTTACATTCTAAGTAAAGAATGAGGGAAATACAGCCAAGGATGAGTTTGATAACCAGCCCTCCAGAAGAAAAAGTGTAAGTACTTTCAAGTTTTAGCTATATCATAAACATTTTCTCTATCACTTTCTTCAGTCTGGACAATCAACAACAAAAATAATAATAAATCAAGTCTTGATTGCAGCATATGCTGATTTCTGAAGTGTAATTGATCAAACTGAAAATTTAACAATCACCTGACTGACCATACTAGTCAGCTCCTGCATACCACTGAATCCAGCATACACACAGATAAGAAAATGCCAGATAATTATTGAAGGGAAATAGCAATAATTAGGGTGATCAGGAAAGAAAAAAAGTGGCAGGATTCTAAGAGGACAAAATGAAGAGAAGCTCATCCTAGGTATCTCCCAAAGGCACCCTACACACAGAATGTGCACTCAAATTTCTGATGCAGCTGGTGGCCCTTCTGTCAAGAAGGGTATGGTTACTGTGGTTACTCTGAAGTTAGTTCTCTTTATTGCTAACTTAGGGCTTTAACGTTTAGGCTTTTGCTTAAGAATGCAGAGATGGTCCCTCTCAAAGGAGAAAAACAATAGGGACTTAGAATAGTCCTGCTACCTACCCTCTCAGGGTGACCAGTCCTGCAATTCTTCCTGCTTTTCCTAGATATTCACCCCAGCCAAGTTAAACATACAGTATGACCCCTCAGGGCCATTATTATCACCTGTGAAATAGGGGTAGAAGTTTGCCTAAACAATCTCAAAGTTCCCTTCCAGCTCTAAATCCTAGAATCTTAGGATAATTCTCATAATGACTTCAGCATGTCTCCCAGAGTATCCTTTGTAAGCTGTGTACTGATAACAGGACAGATGAGCTTTGATGAAGAGAAGAGGTCTGGAGAATTGGGTGGCCCAGTTAAAAGCCCTGGCCCAGCTGGAATGGGCCAGTGATGCCAAGAAGAGGGAATGGAAAATTAAAAGGGGACAGGGAAGGACAAATTTAACTCGCTTCCCAGGTTTGCCATGAGGAACGTGTCGCCTATGATACCTCTCCTGGAAGGAAGATGGTGTGGTATAGTGGAAAGCATATGATCCACTTGTCACTTCCATCTGGAGGAAAGAGAAAGAAGCAAGCTTGTGATTGATGAGTGAGTTTCGCCCAGTGAGATATGCCATCTGCATGACCCAGTGAGGAACAGTGGCAAGATCGCTGGGCTTAGAGTCAGAAGACCCAAGTCCAAGTCCCAGCTCAGCCATTTACTAGCTGCTCGAGCTCCAGCAGCCCCCTTCCCTCCTCTGGGCCTGTGCTTCTTCATTGCTAAAATGAGGATGTTGGAACTAATGATGTCCGAAGCCCCTTCCAGCTCTTAATATTCTGTGATTGTGTAATACCCAGCCATTGGGCTGACGCAAGAGACAGATCAAGGGCACGGAGACAGTACATATCTGGGGTCCATAAAAGCCTTGAAAATCTTCCCACTGCCTGGATGCCACAGACACACATACATTACTTTTAGAGGCAATGCTTTTGCACGGGTTGCTTCAAAAAATCACAGCTAACGTTCCTTCAGACATGACCATTAAATCAGCAATGATGTACTGGCCTGATTTTTATGAAATTGCCCTGGAAATGCTAAATATCTTCCTGCTCAATAACTCATTGCCTCCCAGACTCATAGAAACTTAGAGCTGGAAGGAACCTCAGAGCTCTAGTGGCACCTCTTTTCCTGCGCCCACCCAGTCTCCCTAAATGAAGATGTAAAACCCTGTCAGTGATTCCAAAGATCACACAGCACCTGATTTTTTCTGGCTAAGTTATAAAGTCAGCCCAAATCTTACAGTGGCCTTATATCAATTTTATAAATCAGGTCAATTGTGCCCAGCTCTATTTTCTCTCAGTACATAGACGAAGGGGCCCGGAAATCTCCAGGACATCCTCCTCCTCCCCTTTGCCCTGCCACCTTCTCCTTGGCCTGGGTGTTCACCACTTGAGGTGCTGCAGAATATGCCATAGAGGGTAAGGGAGCAATTCTGGGGCTCAATGGGACTTAGCATTATTAGCTTTCAGGGCTCCAAGACAGGAAAGGAGACAGTTATCTCTTTTCCCTTCTCCTCAATCTCGCAAACCAATTTTTGCAATTTGATGCTCCCATTCCTATTGAATCTGAGCCCTCAGCAGAAAAGGCTCTGACCGGTATTCAGCCCTGGCTGATGCAAAATTATTGATTCTCACAAGAACCATTCAATCTCAGAAATGTTTGATTAGTCACTAGAGTTCAGTGTTAAGGAGGCTAGGGTTATGGAACTAATCCAGAATGGTCAAATTAACTTGGCTCTGTTCCTTGGCTACAGACCAAACCCTAAAGTTGATCTTTTGGAGGCTGGGTGAGAATTCCTCCTTGGCTGTGGAGTTGGAGAAGCAACAAAGGGCTGAGTCATGATGTGGAGGAGTAAACCTGGTCTTCCCTCCCTTATCAGCCCCTGGGGAGCTGGCAAGTAGGGAGAAACAGCAGCAGAGCTTCTCAGATGAAGAGATTATTGCAACTAGGGATGGAGTAGAGGTGTAAGAGTTGTTCCTGGATTCAGTCCCTAGGCTAAACTGTGAAAGGGCAGAGGCAAAATCTCTCAGACCCAGACATGGCAATGATGGAAAGAAAACTACATGGCCGAAGTGGTCAGAGTCACTCAATCCAGGCCTTTAGAAGAAGTGGTAATGTTCTCATAGTTAAAGACACTGGATTTGAATCCCACATCTGCTACTTAGTACTTGTGGGTATTTGGGCAAGTCATTTAATCTCTCTGTACACTTCAGTTTCCCCAACTAGATAATTAGGATATTTAATTAGAAAACATCTAGCTCCAAGTGTATGAGCCTATTTGCCCTTGTCCCAGTCATGGAGTAAGCCCTGACTCTGACCATAGATTTAATCTTTACCTCAGTCATAGATTGGATCCTAATCCCAAATGCAATATCTACATATTTATCCCCTCTCTGCTTTCCTGGACGTGCTTGAGGGCAGAGACCAATAAAGTTTTTTTTATCTCTGTCTTTCCCACAGAATAGAGCACACTGAGAAATAAATGTAGAACTCTTTTAAGAAATATTTATCCAATGATTGATTGCAGGAATGTGTGTTAAAGAAGGATAGTACTTTTCAAGCATCTGTAAATATACCTGTGATCCAGCCATTACAGATCCATAGGAAACTTGCCCTCAACACCCCAGGTGCCCACCTCCTCTTAACCATCACTGTAAAATGTTTGTTATTTTTAACACAACTTATTAATATGCCTCTTGATAGGCAGGAAGGGCTTAATTTTACAGGAAGCAACAGCTGCCCCAGCTAAGTGACAGGCAATTAGAAATTAATGAGGTGAAAAATGCCAGCAGGTTTGTGAGCCCATCACTCCCCATAGCTGAACCAGGCCCCCATGGAGTCCAGTGAGGGTGTGGGAATAGCCCCTGGGAGACCTCACAAAACAGCAATTTCTCAGTGGCCTAGTGACTATGGCCGACAAATAGAAGTCAATTTCTTCCTAAAGAGCATGCCTGGGACAGTACCATGGACAGCACCTCACAGGAATACACCCTCCCTTAGTTTTGAATGGTTGGGGTTTGGGGGTGGGGAGTGGGAAATAGAATATGTTGCAGAGACTGAGGCTTCCTGTTGTGGCTACAAATGCTCTCTTCACTGGGAGGAGCAAGTATATCTCCTGGAATCTTTTTCTATACCTTTCACAAAGGACACAAAGTCAGACAGATATGAGTCTGAACTGAGTTAGCCAGGAGTGATGAGAAGAAACAATGAAGTCAGAATAGATTATGTTTGGGTAGTAGATTTCTAATGTGAAGATATGACTGGTCTGAGTATAGCATGGATAGATATTATGTAGGATCTAGTTCACCCCATCTCCAAGGAAGAGTATAATTTCTACCTTTGCAGAGAGTAGGGGGAAAGCCTGCCAGTAATTCCAAGTCTAGTTGGGGAGGAGCAGGCAGGTCCAGGACTGCTGTGGCTGAAATGTTGACATCTCAAAATGGTATCTCAGACCATCAGAATCCATATCTCTCTACATATGCAGCACACAGCATTATGGGGTTGTTCTTCAGGTAACTGCCCAACCCATATGTAGGGAGGTGTTATACCAAAATGGCAGTTGACTTCTAGTTGACTTCAAGTTGAAACAAAAGCAATCTAGGATAAAATCACAGAGAAGCTTGTCATCAGGATGATGAAGGATGACAATGGATATATCAGTTATGACCATCTCAAAGTAGGCTCTTGAAACATTCATTTATTCATCTCTGGTTTTTCTATTTATTAATATTTGGTTAGTCTCAGTTTCCACTGTGTATTCTCACCATTGTTACCAACTATGAGTATTCATGTGACTGGTTAATCCCAGTTGTCAGTGCCATGGCATCCCCATGAATCCTGACCAGTAATCCCAGAGAGAAAGAATAATGTTTCCAGTAAATTCCAAAGCCAGATGTACATCTTATTCATATTTAGGTCCAGTTCCCTCATGTAGATGCAGAGAAGCAGGGTGACTCTCTCATGAAGGGAGTATAATCAGTCTTCAGTCTTAATAATATATTTTGAAAGTGGCCTTTTGAAAAATGCAGAGTTAAAAGAAGCAAGAATATTTACCTCCAGACACAATTCTGCCAAAAATTGGCCTTGTGAATTTAGGCAAGTCACTCAAAATCCCAGTGCTGATTCCTTAATCTGTGAAAGGGAGACAATATTTGCCCTATCAGTACCACACAGGATGTGCCTCTAGTGGTCAACAGAGGATAACTGGGATAAAAAACCCAACCTAGAGAGAGGTTGTCTGTGCAGGGCAGTGGAGAAGGGGAAGAAATTAGTGGAACCTGGGACCATGAGACTGAAGTGCCTTATTCCTGTCTGGGGAAGTTGTTTAGAGGGAAAGAAGGGAAGAGGAGAATGAGGAAGGGAAAGAGAGAGAGGAAGGAGGGGAGGTAAGAAAAAGGGAGAAACACTTTGATTAAATTACTCCTTTAGTCAAGAAAAACTATAGTGCCAGCAATATTAGATTTCAAACTAGCAGTACCAGATCTCAAAATATATTTTTGTTGTTCTTCAGTTGTTTTTCAGTCATGTCTGACTCTTCAAGACCCCATTTGGGATTTTCTTGGCAAGCATACTAGAGTGGTTTGCCATTTCCTTCTCCAGATCATTTTACAGATGAGGAAACTGAGGCAAACTGAGTTAAGTGATTTGCCTAGGGTTACATAGCTAGTAAGTCTCTACGGCCAGATTTGAAGTCATCTCTTCCTGACTCTAGGCCTGGCACTTTATCCATTTCACAACCTAGCTGCCCATAAAACTGTACTACATAGTGGTAATCATTAAAACAATCTGGCCCTGGTTAAGAGGGGGAGGGGTACTAGTGCTTACAGCTGCAAAGGAGCAGGGCCTTTTCATGGGTAAGGCCTGGAGACTAGGAGAGAAGTGATCACACATTTCTCCAAATCACACCACCTTGAAAGCACTGAAAACTTACAGACCCCCAGAACTAGCTGTGAACAACATGGCAAAAAAAAAGCCTGAAGCCTGGGACATCTAAAAAGAAGCAATTTAAATATTGTGCAGCCATAGTTAGGATCATACAAGCTTTAGCAGCTAATATGTTAAAAGGGTAGAGAGCTTGGAATATATTCCAAAAGGCAAAGGAGCTAGAATTATAACCAAGAATAATCTACCCAGCAAAACTGAGCATAATCCTTTGAAGGTAAATGGATATTTAATGAAATAGAGAACTTTCAAGCATTTCTTATGAAAACACCAGAGCTGAATAGAAAATTTGACATTCAAACACAAGACTCAAGAGAAATGTAAAAAGGTAAACATGAAAAAGAAATCATAGGTGATTTAATAAGCTAAACTCTTTACATTCCTAAATGTGGAGATGATCCATAACTTTGAAGAACTCTATCATTATTGGTGCAATTAGAAGTCTACATAGAGTGCACAGGTGTGAGTCAAATATATTGAGATGACTAAAAAAAATGGAGGGATGAGAAAGAGAGAAGCAAAGGGAGAAGAGGTAAGGGAAATAAAGAATGGGATAAATGAGCTCACATAAAAGAGGCACACAAGGAAGAGCTTTTACAGTGGAAAGGGAAATGGAAGGGCAATACTTGAACCTCATTCTTATCTGAATTTGTGCAAAAAAGGAAGAATACACATAATATATATATATATATGTATATATATATATATATATATATATATACACAAACTTAATTGGGTATAGAAATCTATTTTGCCCAATGGGGAAGTAGGAGGGAAAGGGGGATAAAAGAAATGGAGAGTGGGGTAGGGGTGAGAAGAGAGAGGGGAGATTAAAGGAGGGAGTGGTCAGAAGCAAAACAGACTTTAGAGAAGGGAATGGGATGAACTCAACCATAAAATGGAAGCAAATAGCAGAATAGCTTAGAAACTAGAATTGAGTAATATATTGTTTATAAGAAACACACTTAAAATAGAAAGATACACACAATTAAAATAAGGGACTGGAGCAGAATCTATTATGCTTAGTTGAGGTTAAAAAAAAGGCAATGGTACTAATCATGATCTCAGACAAGCAAAAGCAAAAATAGACCTAATTAAGAGAGACAATAAGGGAAATTACATCTTTCTTAAAGGTACCATAGATAATGAGGTAATATCAACACTAAAAAATTATGAAGCAAATGGCAGAGCATCTAAATTCTTAAAGAAAAAGTTAGAGTTATAAGAGGGAATAGACAGTAAAACTTTACCAGTGGGGAACTTCAACTTCTGGCTCTGAGAACTTGATAAATCTAACCATAAAATAAATAAGAAAGAAGTTAAGGAAATGAATAAAATTTCAGAAAAATTAGATATGATAGATAGACCTCTTAAAAAAATTGAATGGGAATAGAAAGGAATATATTTTTTTCTCAGCTGTACATGCCACTTTCACAAAACTTGGGTGGGTTAATTAAGGCCTAAAAACATCACAAACAAATACAGAAAAGCATAAATATGAAATACATCCTTTTAAGACCATAATGCAATAAAAAATTGCATTCCTTAAAGGACCTTAGAAGCATAGACAAAAAAAAATAATTAAAAACTAAATAATCTAATTTTAAAGAATTACTGGGTCAAAGAACAAATCATGGAAACAATAATTTTATTAAAGAGAATGACAACAATGAGACAACATGCCATAATGTGCAGTATGCAGCCAAAGTAGTACTTAGGAGAAATTTTATATCTCTGAATGCTTACATCAATATAAAAAAGAAAGAGCAAATTAATTGGGCATGCAACTAGAAAAACTAGAAAAATAACAAATTTGAAATATCCACACAAACACCAAAATAAAAATCCTGAAAATTAAAGGAGAGATTAATAAAATTGAAAGCTAAAGAAAAGTTAAACTAATAGATAAAACTGGGAGCTGGTTTTATGGAGGAAACAAAAGAGATAAACTATTGGTTAATTTTATT
>NW_020954563.1:6406229-6459841 GCF_900497805.2 Vombatus ursinus | reverse complement strand
GAAAGAAAGAAGGAAAGAAAGAAACCAAATTACCAGTATCAAAAAGTGAAAAGGGTGAATGCACCACCAAGGAAGACAAAATCAAAACAATTATTAGTAGCTATTTTGCCCAATTATATGCCAACAAAATTGACAATCTAAGTGAATATATATAAATGTTTACAAATATATAAACTGCTTAGATCAACAGAAGAAATAGAACACTTATAAAAACCCTATCTTAGAAAAAAATAAATTTAAGAAGTCATAAATGAGTTCCCTAAGAAAAAATCCCCAGGACCAGCAGGATTTACAAGTGAATTCTACCAAACATTTAAGGAATAATTAATTTCAATACTATATGAACTGTTTGAAAAAATAGATAAAGAAGTCCAACCAAATTCCTACTATGATGCAAATATGGTTTTGATACCTATACTATGAAGAACAAAAACAGAGAAAGAAAATTATATAACAATTTCAATAATTAATAATGATGCAAAAAATTAAATAAAATATTAACAAGAGGATTTTAGCAATTTATAACAAGATCATACACCATGACCATGTGTGATTTATACCAGAAATACAGGGCTAGTTCAAAATTAGGAATAATGTAAGCATCATTTACCATATTGATAACAAAAACAATATGATTGTATCAATAGATGCAGAAGAAGCTTTTGACAAAATATAGCACCCATTCCTATTAAAAAATAGCAGAAATAAGCATGGGAATAAATGAAACCTTTCTTTAAAAAAAATAGTACCAATCTAAAACCAAAAGCAAGCATTGTCAATAATGGGGATAAATTGGAAGACTTCCTGATAAGATCACAGGTGAAGCAAAGATGCCCATTATCACAACTATTATTCAAATAACGTACCAGAAATTTTAGCTATAGCAACAATACAAGAAAAAGAAATTGAAGGAATAAGAATAGGCAATAAAGAAAAAACTGCCATTCTTTGCAGATGATATTTTGGTGTACTTAGAGAACCCTAGAGAATCAACTAAAAAACTAGCTAAAACTATTAATAACTTTAACAAATTTGCAGGATAAATAAACCTACATAAATAATGTGTGTGTTTCTGTGTGTATCCAACAAAACCCAGTAAGAAAAGACAGAAAGACTAATTTCATTTAAATAATTGCAGACAGTATAAACTACTTGGAAGTGTACTTGTCAAGATAAACCCAAGAATTATACAAACACAATTACAAAACACTTTTTACACAGATAAAGACAGATCTAAATAATTGGAGAAATATTAATTGCTCATGAGTGAGCCAATACAATTCTATCTAAATTACTTTGCTTGTTCAGTGTCATACCAATCAAACTACCAAAGAATTATTTTCTAGAGCTATAAAAAATAATAAAATTTATCTGGAAGAATAAAAGGACAAAATATCACAGGAATCATAAAAAATAATGTGAAGGAAGATGGTCTAGCAGTTCTGGATTTCAAACTATATTATAAAATGGTAGTCATCAGAACAAACTGGTACTGGCTAAGAAACAGTGCTGGATTGGTGGGCTACATTAGGTACATGATATACAGTAATAAATGACCATAGTAATTTAGTGTTTAATAAATCCAAAGATCCAAGCTTTGTGGGCAAGAACTCACTATTTGACAAAAATTGGTGGAAAAACTGGTAATCATCAGTGAGGCAGAAACTAGGTATATACAAACATCTCATACTATGTACCAAGGTAAGGTCTAAATAGGTATATAATTTAGCATAAAGGGTGATATCATAAACAAATGAGAGTATGGGAAAATTTACCTATCAGATGTATGGATAAGAGAAAGAGTTTATGACCAAACAAGAGACAGAGAGATTCACAGGAAGTAAAGTGGATAATTTTGATTACATGAAATTAAAATGTTTTACATAAACAAACTCAATGGAGCCAAGATTAGAAGGAAACCAGGAAACTGGGGGGGCAGGGGGGTAGGGAATTTACAACAAGTTTCTCTGACAAAGACCTCATTTCTTTTTTTTTTTTTTGCACTTTTTTGGGTGAGGCAATTGGGGTTAAATGACTTGCCTAGGGTCACACAGCTAGTAAGTGTCAACTGTCTGAAGCTGGATTTAAACTCAGGTTCTCCTGACTCCAGGGCTGGTGCTCTATCTATTGCACCACCTAGATGCCCCTCGTTTCTAAAATATATATGGAACTGAGCCAAATTTTAAAAAAAATTAAGAGTCATTCCCCAATTGATAAATAGTCAAAGGATATAAGCAGGCAATTTTCAGAAGAAGAAAACCAAATTATTGGCAGTCATATAAAATGCTCTAAATAATTACTGACTAGAAAAATGCAAATCAAAACAACTCTGAGGTACTACCTTACACCTATCAGATCTGGCTAACTTAAAAGAAAAGGAAAATGGCAAATGCTAGAGAGGGGATGTGGAAATATAGGGACATTAATGAACTGTTGGTAGACTTGTGAACTGGTTCAACATACTGGAGAATAATTTGGAACTTTAACAAAAAGGCTATAAAACTGTGGCCCAGAAATACCATCACTAAGTCTGTATACCAAAGAGAGCAAAGGAAAAGGACCTATATGTACAAAAACATTTATAGCAGCTGTTTTTTGTTTGTGGTGACAAAGTATTGAAAATTGAGGTGACATTAATCAATTCGGGAATGGTTGAACAAGTTGTGGTATATGATTATGATGTAATACAATTGTACTATCAGAGATGGTAGGTGGAATGGTTTCAGTAAAACCTTGGGAAGACTTATATGAACTGATGCAAAGTGAAGTGAGCAGAAACACAAGAACACAGTACCTAGTAACATCAATATTATAATGAAGATCAATTGTGAAAGACTTACCTACTCTAATCAATACAATGATCCAAGACAATTCCAAAGAATTCATGATAGAAAATATTATCCACCTCCCGAAAGAACTGAATGTAGATTGAAGCATACTTTTTTCACTTTACATTTCTTGCCCTTTTTTTGCAACAATACTAATATGGAAATGTGTTTTGCATGAATTCACATGCATAATTGATATATTGCTTGCATTCTCAATAGGTAGGGGAGGGGTTGGAGGGAGGGAATTTGGAATTCAAAAGTTTAACAAATGAGTGCTAAAATTTTTTTTAAAAATTGTACATACTTCTTGACACAGAAATACCACTACTAAATTATGTATCCCAGAAATCAAAGAAAAAAGGAAAAGGATTTATATATACAAAAATATTTATAGTAGCTTCTTTGTGGTAGCAAAGAACTGGAAATTGAGAGGATGTCCATCAATAAGGGAATGGCTGAACAAGTTGTGGTATATGATTGGGATGGAATACTATTGTGTTGTAAAAAAAAAATGACAAAAGGAATGGTTTCAGAAAAGTTTGGGAAGACTTACATGAGCTGATGCAAAGTAAGCAGAACCAGTAGAATATTGTACCAATAACAGCAACATTGTAATAATAATTACTTGTGAAGGACTTCACTACTCCAATCAATCCATGATAATTCCAAAAGACTCAAGATAAAAAAAAATGCTATCCATATCTAGAGAGGGAACTGATGAACTCTGAATGAAGATTGAAGCTTATTTTTTCACTTTCTTTTTCTTACTTATTGTTGTTGTTGTTGTTGTTCTGTCATTTCAGTCACACCCAACCCTTCATGACCTCCTTATTGGGGTTTTCCTGGGAAAGATAGTAGAGTGGTTTGCCATTTCCTTCTCCAGTTCATTTTATAGTTGAGGAAACAGAGACAAATAGGATTAAGTGATTTGACCAGAGTCACACAGACAATATCTGAGGCCAGATTTGAACTCAGGAAGATAAGTCTTTCTGACTCTAGGCCTAGAATTCTTACAACTGTGCCACCAAGATGCTCCTTTTTTGCAACATGGCTAACGTGCAAATGTTTTGCATGACATGTGTATGATGGGTATCCTATCTCTTGCCTTCTTAATGGGTGGGAAGGAATGGAAGGAGGGAGAGAACTTGGAACTGAAAATTTTAAATGTGAAAAGCCTAAAGTGCCTCCCCATTACCCCTAAATGAAGTAGAAAGTCCTAGTGCTGTCATTCAAGGCCCTTGCACAATGGCATATTGCCTCAATGTCTTCTTTATACTTTTCATTCTCCCCTGTAACTTATTTTTGCACATGTTGTTGTCCCCATTCTAACTTTCTATAAGTTCTTTTGAGATCAAGCTGCCTACTGTATGCACCCTTGTTTCCTAGCATAATGCCCCTAATATAGTAGGTGTCTAATAGATATTTTCTGAAATGTTTGTTGAAGGAGAGGAAATGAGGAGAAGGAGGGAAAACTCTGTGCTAGGAACTTGCAGAACAAAGATAAGGCAGAAAAATAGTCTTTATTCTAAAGGACCAGGGGGACAAGGGAGGGGAAGAGAGCTGGCAGAAGATATAGCATGTAAGCTGATAACCATCAGTATCATCATTAGAGAAGGGAGAAAGCACTAACAATGAATGGTATCAGGATAGGATTCCCATAGGAGGCAACACATGAACTGAGGCAGAAGGAAGGAAAAGATTCTAAAGGGCAGAAATGGCAGGAGGAAAGGAAAGGATGGGAATTAGTGAAAGGAGAAAGGGAAGGAGGAGGGAGGGAGGCTGAATAGCTTGGGCTATTTGTAGCTGGATTCTTTGGCTCCTCAGAGAATGTGAGCAGCAAACAAACAGGTCAGCCCCATAATGAACATTTGAACCTTCTCAGGGTTCTATATCCATTGGCAGTTCAGCTCTCTCCTATGCTTCTACAGAAGACTCTGCTTCCTGAAACACCCCAATGTTCTGTAACCCTTGCTCCACCTGAAACCTCACTCTTTCCAGAAACAAACAAATGGAGGCTGTCAAACCCGATGAGCACAGTAGAGTAACGGAAGCTTTGGGTCTCATGGAAGCCAAAGCAGGTTGAACTGGAATCATTTTTCTCCCTTCATCCAGGGCATCATTCCAAAACCCAATCATTCTCACTCAGCAGCATCCCCCATACTTGGGGCTCAGGGACTGTTTAGGTTACAGCCAGAGGCTTCCCATATGCCTCAGCCCCCAGAGCTTTGCCTGTGAGAGGAGCACCCCAGCTGCCTGGTATCAGGATGTGGCTGGCAGAGACATCCCTACACCACCCTACTCCATTTGGCAACTGTTCTAGCACTTGGTGCCCTTGGGCACAAAATCTCCCAGATGGCAAATAACAAAGCAGGGTCAATCTCTTGGTTTGGGGTGGATGTGTTGTTAACAAATGGAACCTTTTAATTTATTCTAATAAATTAATCCCTTCTGCATAATTTGTTTGACAGTAACACAGGGAGCCAGGCCTGGGCAAACTCACCATCAAATCATAACCCACTCTGTACTGAACACTGTATGCTTTTTTGAGCTTTGTTAGAAAATAAAATCTGATACAGAAGGATATTATACAACTTCCGGAAAAGGGAAAACACTACAGAGCTGGGACCAACAGGCTTTTTTTTTTTTTTAACATATGAAGTCATAGTTGGCTATCACCTTAGAATTAGCATACACCCCCCCCCCCAGAGTCTGGGCAGCTGGGTGGTGCAGTGAATAGAGCCCAGGCCTGGAGTCAAGACACCTTCCCGAGTTCAAATCTAGCCTCAGACACTTACTATCTGGGCAAATCATTTAAATTTGCTTGCCTCAGTTTCCTCATCTGTAAAATGAGCTAGAGAAGGAAATAGCAAACCAATCCAGTATCTTCGCTAAGAAAACTCCAAATGGGATCACAGAGAGTCAGATATGACAAACAACTGAACAACAACCCATGACCCCAACTTGAACTCTCTTTCAACTGATCTCCCAGCTTAGTTAAGGGGGAAGAAGCTCATCACTGGGAAGATGAATACCAATTGATGAATTATTTTGGCTCCAGAAACTTATGAAGACTACCTAAGATTAATAAATGTTGGTTGGGTGGAATTGAATTCAATCAATTAAAGTCTCACCTCAGTGAAGGAATGGCCCACAGCTCCCAAAAGAACTGAAATGATAGAGGTCAATTGAGTTCTGTGGATGCATAGGAAGCAACCAATTTGCTAACACCCTTGAATGAATCCTACAGCAAGAGGGGTCTCAAGAGGTAATCTTGTTCCTATAACAACAATAATAACTAGCATTTATATGGTGCTTACTTTGTGCCATGCACTGTGCTAAGCCCATGCACAAATATTAACTTACTTAATCCTCACAACAACTGTGCTCTTATTATCCCCATTTTGTGCTTGAGGAAATTCAAGTTAAGTGACTTGCCCAGGGTCACACACATATTTAATAAGTGTCTGAGGTTGGATTTGAACTCAGGTCTTTCTAACTCCACAACTAGCACTCCATCCACTGAGCCACCTAGCTTTCCCTTTACTGACAAAGATATATTGGGCTGTGTGGCACTACCTGCTGGATTGCAAAAACCTTCCTGAACTGTGTCAGTCAGAAATCTCAGCTAGTGTAGGGAACATCAGGCCATAGACACAGGGACCACCAATCACATCCCTTAAATAAGCTGCCTGAGGTTGACTGGTTTGCCCCAGAGCAAGCCACACGCTTTGGGGAAGGTTCAGTCATATAAACTACTTTCAATTCTTGTTCGTCTTGACTGAATGAATATCCTAGTGTTTTAACAGAGCCTTTCCTTTATTTGTAAAGGAGAGGACACTCAAGTATCTTTTTCAGGTTTACATAGCTACTTCCAGAGAGGGTCTGAGTTTTTTATGGGATTTGCAATCAAAGGTCAACTCTACCAATCAATCAATACACATTGATTGTACTTGTGGGAGCAGTCCTGAATTGAGTGCTGGGGGACATACAAAGGAACATAAGATCAGAGGCTCAAACAATCCATCACCAGCATTTATTAAGCACCTCTATTTGTCAGGCATTGTGCTAGGTGTATATTTAGGATACAAAAACAAAAATAAAATAGCCACTACTCTCAAGATATATATAGTCTACTGGGGAAATCATAGGACATAGACTGGAGCAGAAAGGAGTTCAGTGGCCATCTAGTGCAACTTCCTCAGATAAGGAACCTGAGACCCAGGAGAGGTTAGGTGACTTCCCCAAGGTCTCCCAAGTAGTAAAAATCTGAGGTAGGATTTTGGACCCCTGCACTGTGACTCCAGAGCCAGCATTCTTTCCACTGTACAGCAGAAGATAGAGAACTGAACCTGCAGTCAGGAGGACTGGGTTCAAATCCTACCTCAGACATTTGTGTGACTCTGAGCAAGTCACTATTTACCTCAGTTTCCTCATCTGTAAAATGGAGAAAACAAGAGCACCTCTCTCCAATGATTATTCTAAGCGGCAAATGAGATAATATTTGTGAAGTGCTTTGCAAATGTTAAAGCACCATATAAATGTTAGCAGTTATTCTTCCCCTATTTCTTCTCTAGGATATAGCTTACAGTTTTAGCAACTTCCTCAAGTTTATACTCAATTAGCAGATAAAATCTGCAGCTAGTCTAATTTTCCCTGACCGACAATAAGGGGCACCAAGGTAAGGGATCAGTTGATGATCAGGATTAGGATTCAGTGTAGGACAAGGTGTAGGGTCCAATCTGTGACCAGGTTCAGGGCTCAGCAGGAGGAACAGAACAAACTAAAATTATCTATGGAGGGATCACACCTATGATTTTGGACTTGTTCATACAAGGCTCTGACCACTGAGCTAAGCAGACATCCTTGCAATTTTGGGTGCCATCTTCTTGTGCCTGTAATCTCACTTGATATACATTGTCTGGATAGGAGCCCCTGAATTACATTCAGCAAAGCATTTGACATCTTCTGTCATGCTATCCTTGTGGATAAGATGGACAGATATGGGCTAGATGATAATGTTGATACTCAGGGGAGACTCAGTGTTGATTGACTGAGCAGGGCTAGAGTAATCCCTAAAGGAGACAGCTCAACAGGCTACAACAATAGAATTAATCTAGTAAAGTAAAATTTGCCCTGGTTATAAAGCAACTTGACAGGTATAAGATGAGTAAAGCCTGACTAGATAGTGATTTGTCTAAGAAAGAGCTGAAAATATTAGAGGACTGCTAGCTCTATGCAGTATCAGTCAACAGTGTAATATAACATCTTTCCTGCCCTTCCTACTGCCTCCCCCCCCCAAAAAAAATACTAATATTATCTTAGGTACTTTGAAAGAGTAATAGTGTCAAGAATATAGGAAATTACAGGTAGGCTGAACAAGTTGTAGTATATGATTGTGAAGGAATAGTACTATACTATAAGAAATTATGAGCTTGATAATCTTAGAAAAACATGGCTAGACCTGCACAAAATAATGAAGAGTGAAATGAGCAGGACCAAGAGAACATTGTATACAGTAACAACAATATCATTTTAAGAACAACTTTGAGTGAATAAGTCATTTTGATTATTGTAAATACTCAAATTAACTACAAAGGACATATGAAAGAAGACACTATCTGCATCCAGAGAAAGAATTGATAAATAGAAATATGTAGAGAATGGTTTTACATATATATACGTATTTGTGTCTAATGGTAGCCATCTCTAGGTCATGGGAGAGGAAAAAAAGGAAAAAGAGAAATTTACATGATAACTTTATTATATATTTAAAAGTAATAGCAAGTTGTACATAATAGATTTGCAGGTTCATGTGCGACCATCTTTTTTATAATTGTACTGTGTTATGGAAATGCTTATTTTATTCCATAAATTAAAAATAAAATAAATTTAAAAAATTTTAAAAGACTATGGGAAATGGTCTTCTCAACATACTCTGTTCTGGTCAGGCCACATCTGAGTTGAGGTCTAGCCACCATATTTTAAAGAGATTGCTAAGTGGAAAAATATGCAGAGGGGGTATTCATAATGTTGGAACTTTTCGAGAACATGTCATATGAAGATCAGTTAAAAGGAACTGGGGATATTTTGCCTGGAAAAGAAAAGACTGAGGAAATGGGAGGGATAAAAGTGTTTTTTTTTAAATATTTGAAGATTTTTCATGTAGAGAAGGAAATAAACTCACCCTCTTTAGTCCCAAAAGACCCAATTAGGAGAATGGATGGAAGGGGAGCTAAAGAGAGATAGGTTTTGACTTGCGGTAAAGAAAACAATTCCTAAGAATCAGAACTGTCCAGAAGTGGAGTGTTCTACCCTGGTAGGTAGTAGGTCTCCATCACTGGAGTTCTACAAGCAGAGCCTGTATGGCCACTTGTTAGAAATATCATATAGAGACTTCCTATTTATATACAGGCTAGACTAGGTGACCTCTATGTTTCCTTACACCTCTGAAATACTGAAAAACTATGGTTTGGTGATCACACCAACCAAGACCAAAGTAGCTCATCTCTCATTAATTTGACATTGGCAGGTGACGTTTTGACAATTGATTCCTCCCTTGTGAAAACCATTCCTGTTATTTCAGGCAATAGAGGGCAGTGAGCCTGCTTTCCTGAGAGTAATGACTTCTGCTACAGATATATTTCCCACAGTATATTTTGGAAGAAAGTATTCTCCTTCCTTTACCAGTCACTGCTACTCCTGGAAAAACATAACTATTTATTGATTATCCTTTCACTCAGACTAATTTGGGCTCAGAAGTCCTAATTGTGCTGATTGTCTCAGTGTTTCTTGTCCTATTAGCTGTGTCCACATAGCTTGACTCATTTTTTTTCTTTTTAATTATTTTTAATCAATAAGTTTTTTCTCCATCCCCCATTGGAAAAAAGAAAAGCAAAAACAAAAGTCTAGAAATAAATATGCATAGTCACACAAAACAAATTCCTGTGTTATCCATGTCCAAAAATGTTATGTCTCCTTCTACCTTGGACCCATTGCTTCTTTGCCATGAGGTAGATAGCATGCTTCATCATAGGCATTTTGGCATCGTGTGTGGTCATTGCCTTGATCACAGTTCTTAAGTCTCTCCAAACTGTTCATTTTTTCAGTGTTGTTGCTATAGTATAAATTGATGTTTTGGTTTTGCTCACTTCACTCTGCATCAGTTCACATGAGTCAACCCAGGCTTCTCTGATACCACCCTTTCATTATTTCTAACAGGCAACGGTATTATATTACATTCTCATACCATAATTTGGTCCGCCATTACCCAGGATTAACCCATTATTAAATTATTGTAATTTTGACACTCATTTTGGGTTCTTGTTTAGATTCTCAGTAGCACAGTATGGTGATTAGGCTACAGTAAGTATTTTTTTCAGACTTGGATTGTCTTCTTGCACAAAAGTAGAACCACCAAAAAATGAACTATACTTTTTAGTTTATAAAATTATAGTATCTTAGGGACCATAGAGCTCCTTTAATCTCATCCACCCCATCTCATCTTACAGATGAGGAAAATAAGTCAAAGGAGAGAACGTGACCTTCCCAATGTCAAAAAAGTAGTAAATAGCCAAGCTGTTATTCAAACCCAGACCAGATATCTTTCCGCTATTCTTTCAGCTAGGCAATTGTACTATAGATAAAGGTATCAATAGAGGGCATGAAGTATCTAACACTGTGATTATGTAGAATACTCTAGATGGCCTAGCATTGTCAGGTTTGATTCAAAGTTACAAGCCTGGCTAGTTCTATTAAGGTTCCACAGCCTTGGTGCAAAAACAGCTCACCCAAACCAGAACATCCTGATGCAATATTAAAAATTCATGCACCCAGTCAGTTAGTAAATATCCATCATATAGCCAGCTTAGTAGCAAAGGTCATGGGGCATGCAAAAGAAATAGAGTTAAAAGGGACCTAAGAATTCATCTAGTTCCAACCCTGGCCAGAAGCAGTAATCTCCACTTCCTAAAATTCATTGATTCTGTGTTTGTTGAAACGAAGTAAAATCTATAACTATGTGGTCCCTGCCTCAAAGTGCAATGCAAAAGTCAGTGTTTTGAAAATAGGTGGAGTTTGTTGCCCAAGCTAATAAGTTAAGTGTATTGTAGGTGATGAAAATAGCATGAGGAAAAACTAAGAGCTGGGAAAGCACAAGTCCTGTTCTAGGAGAAGAAGATGACCAATTTCGCTATAGGCAGGGTATGTAGCAAGGAATTAGCTGGGGCTATAGTAGGTTACAAAAGGGGAAGGAATGAGCATAAGTTAAGTGCCTAGGCACTGTGCTAAATGTTTTTTTAAAATATTAGCTCATTTGACCTTCACAACAGCCTTGTGAAAGCAGTACTACTGTGATCCCCACTTTACAGTTGGGTAAACTGAGGCAAACAGTTGTATGCCCAGAGTCATATAACTAGTAAGTATCTGAGGCTGGATCTGAACTCAGATCTTCCTGACTGCAGCACCAGAGCTTTATCTACTGTGTCACTTAGTTTAGGACCAAATTGCAAAAGAGTTTAAGTGTCATGCTAGGCTACAATGTCCTAGCTATAATTCAATAAATATTTATTAAGCATATGCTTTCTATGTGTAAGACATTTTGAACACAATGAAAAAAAATAAACGATAGGATTAAAACTGAAAGTTTTAAATGGGGTGGAGGTGGTAGGGTGGTAATGTTGATGCAATAAGAATATTGCTTAAGGAATAGCTAATCTGGGGGGGGCAGCTAGGTGGCACAGTGGATAGAGCATTGGCCCTGGAGTCAGGAGGACCTGAGTACATATCTGGCCTCAGACACATAACACTCACTAGCTGTGCGACTCTGAGCAAATCCCTTAACCCCAATTGCCTCACCAAAAAAAAAAAGGAATAGATAATCTGGTAGCATGTGGAAGATGAATGGAAGAGAGAGGAAAATTCAAGATGAAGAAATGTTTAAAGATGGTGCTTCAACAGTTTAGGCAAGAAATGAGGGTCTGCACTAGGGGAATTGAGATGGAGCAAAAGGAACCAAGTGGCAATGGGGAAGAAGCAAGAGATACAAAGATAGGATCATAGATGTAGGATTGGAAGGGACCTTAGATTAGCCATCATTGAGTCCAACTCCCACATTTTAAAAATGAGGAAATTGAGGCACAGAGATGTTAAATGACTTGCTCACAGTCACATAGCTAATATCTGAGCTAGGACTTAGATAAAGATCTTCCTGAATCCAAATCATGGGCCCTAATGACCAAATGCTAAAGAGGAGAAAGGAACCAAAGACATCCTTCAGGTATCAAGTCCAAGTAATGAGGAGAATGGTGGTTCTATTCAGAGAAACCAGGACATCAGAAATAGCCAACAGGTCCACACTGCATCACTGTCACACTTGGGAAAAAAATGCTTTACTTCTGCTATCTGTCCTCCTCACCTCCCCACCCCTATTCTTGGCCCCATTTCCCCCATCACCACCTTTTTCTGGCCTCATGGACTTTCTTGCCCAACATAGTTTCTCTGCTCTGCCTGCTTTCTGGGGCAACAGGAGGAGCCTGAGAGAGATGCATTATGCTGTTGGGTCCAAATGTGGTAGGCAAGCTGCGTGTGAACGATGGTGACAAATGACTTACCAGACGGTCGCTCCTCTCACCTGCCGGGGTCTCTTTTGTTGTGCCGAGACATGATCAGGGCACATGCCGCCTCTCAGCAGCTTGTAAATGATCTTTCAAGCTTATCGCACAGAATGTTACCTTTTGCATTTATTAACGTTAGGAGTGTGCAGCTATCTTTTCCCTACTCACTTCTCATCAGGTGGCACTGGGGTACATTTTCTTCATTCCTATATTAAACAAATGTCTCTCAATAGGAAAAACTATTGCCATAAATTTGCTTCTAATATTAACCACCTATACTAGTCATTTTCTCTCCACTTCTGCCCCTACATAGGATCAGCGATATAGAACAGGAAATAAATTCAGAGTCTATTAATTTAACACTTCTTCTACAGATGTGGAAACTGAGGTTCCAGAAACTGGGATGATACAGATCTAGCATTGGAAGGAACCCCAAAAGTCATGTAGTCTAACCCTTTCATTTTTAGAAGAGGAAACTTGGAACTTTGAAGGTCAGAGTATCAAAGGTTTAGCATTGGAAGGGACCTCAAAGGTCATCTAATTCAGCCCTTTCATTTTAGAGATGAAAAAAAAAAACAAACGAGGCCCCAAAAAGTGAAGTGACTTGCCTTATCACAAGTAATAGATAGGATTGGAACCCAGTTCTTTTGACTCCAAATTCGTTGCCTTTTCTACCATACCATGCGTCTCTCAATGACCTTCCCTTGGAAGGCTGCGGACCAAGAGAATAAGAGAAGGGATTGGGGGATAGGTCTCCTGCCTTCTGGTGTTTCATACTTTAGGAAGTTCCTAGCAATTAGAACCATCAAAGAGTGGTACTGGGCTCCCCTATCACTGGGAGTCTTCAAACGAAGGCCGGATGACCGCTTGTTGTAGATGTTGTAGAAGAGACCCCTAGTCAAGTCTAGTTCGGACTCAATTCCCTCCAAGGCTCCTTCTAACTTTGAAAGTCTGTGTCAAGTCAACAAGCCTCGATTAAGCACTTACGATGTGCCAACCACAGTGCTAACCCCTGGAGATAAAAAAGGCGAAAACACAGCTCTGCCCTGAAGGAGCTTGCATTCTTACGGTATAGATCTTGGATGCAGAGTAGATTACATGCAAAGGATTGCAAGCCATGCATGGAAGACCTGTATTCCAGACTAGACTCTATGGGACATCGAACGGCTAACTGGGACCTGACGACTCAGGGGAGATAAACCAACGGTCTGGTTATTTGGTTATTTAATAGATCAGAATGTCCGGGGAAATTTTTTCTAATCTTTAAGTAGCCCTAAAAAAGAAAGAAAAGCCTTTTAATAGCCTTGGTAACTGCTGCCTGGGCGAACTCAGAGTATGGTGCTCTGATTCAGGTATAATGGAAAAGTATACTGGATTTGGAGTCCCAAGACCCAGGTTTAAATACTGCCCTTTTACTTACTACCTACACAACCTGGAGCAAGACAATTATCTTTTCTTTTTTTTTTTACAGGGAAGAGAGGCCCCTAGGTGGTGTAATGGATAGGGTGATGAGCCTGGAGTCAGGAAGACCTGAGTTCAAACCCAACCCCAGACTTTTACTAGCTGTGTGAACTTGGGCAAGTCACTTCTACCTACCTCAGTTTCCTCAACTGTAAAATGGTGATAATGATAGCCCCTGCCTCCCAGAGTTATTGTAAGGATGAAACAAGATATTTGCAAAGCACTTAGTACAATACCTGGCACATAGTAGGCACTTAATAAATGCTTTGTTCCCTTCTCCCTCTCTGGACGTGTGTCTTCATCTGTAAAATTATCTTTATCAGTCTTCAAACCCTAAACTCCTATAAGCCTATGATTCTCATGAAAAATTGCATGCAACCATGACCTTCTTGGTGCTGGGCCAGCTGTCTCGGGCCTGGAAGGCAGCTCCCTCCTGCATTCCCTGGGGAAGGCCTAGGAGCCTGGGAATCCTAGCTGTTGCCCCAGTGGGGGATCTGTGAGGTCCAAGTATGTGCTGTTCAGCATCCTAACTACCTGTGTAACATAGGAAGGAAGAAATAAGGGAGCCTGACAACAGGCTGGGGGAGTCAGAGATGCTGTCCTCAGTTTCTAGTACTGGCTGGGCAGGGACACAAAAGAGAAGGAAGCCTTCTTTTTGGAGGGTATAATAAGAGTCCACATTTTTATATACTTTTCATTTTACAGTGATGACCATGAGGTCCTCTAATGGGTCTTTTTATGGAACCCTACTTCAGGCTGGCGGAAGTTATTAAGTTGCTAACAAAGGATTTTATGATTTTAATTATAAACAGGTAATGGAGTCTATGCAGAAGCTACCTTTGGATGGAGTAGTAAAAATCCATTTCCCCTGAGGTGAGGTGGCCATAAAAGGAAAGGACTTTCTGACAGGGAAGGAAGAAGAGGCTAGTTTCACCAGCCCCAAGAATCGTCCTGCCTGTGGGAGGCTCCAAGACGGATTGGGCACTCCCTGTTCAGAGACTCCTGACGTCTCTCTCCTCCCCTTCTGCAGGGGAAGGGGAAGGGGAGAAAGGGGAGACTCTCTTTGTTTCCTGGAACCCCGAGTTCTTTCTGACGAAACCACAGGCTCTGTGCCAACCTCCTTCTGAGCCCATTAAGTGGGATGCAGAGCACTTAATGCAACCCACCCACCCCTGGTGATTCATGTCTTCTGACTGTGCCCTTTTAGCACCCTTCCTCAGGCCTCCCCACTTTTGGAGGTCTATATCATTTTCAAGCATGAACTGAAGGGAGGAGACTGAAGATCTATCCATCTTCAGACAGAAATGAAAAGGGCAGGGGACCCAAGTTGCAAGGTGTCTGAATCATAAATAAATGTGACACTCTTGTCCCCCACCTCCATCAGAACAGGAAGCACCTAAATGATAATGATGAGGAAACTTAAAGGTCATTTAACTCAACTCCCTTGTTTTACAAATGAGGAAACTGAGGCCCCAAAGAAGCGGAATGATTTGACAAGTTCAGGCATTAGCAAGCAACAGATCCAGAATTTGAATGCACGCCTTCAGGCTCCATACTCATCTTCATATAGCAAGTTGCTATTTACTCAAGAGGTTGTATAGGTCAAGTCCCAGTATGGCCAGTTCCAAGGAGCTGCTGTCATAGCTATATGTACTGTAGGAGTTTGTTATATGGCACTCCTGTTTGACATCAACCTGGGCCTTAAATTTCTTTATTATATGGAAGTCTTTGTCGTGAATGGATTGGGAGTACTGGCATTTGACTTGTAAATAGTCAGAAGAGCCCTAGAATGGAAGTCAGTAGACCTGGGTTCGGGTCATGATTGTCATTAGCATACTGTATGACCTTAGAGAAGTCACTTCCCTTGCTGAGCCTCAGTTCATTTAGTCTAAACCCCTCACTTTAAAATATTATTATAAACTTTATGTCTATTAACAAATGCAATCAAATCAGCATTCCAAATAAGAAATAAAATCTTTCATAAAATCTTAGCATTTTAAAAATACATAGCCCAATGAATTAGCAAACTAAGAAATAAAAAAATACATTTGCTCTGTTTCCTTTGTATTCTTCATATTTATCATTTTTATGGTGCCATAATGCTCCATTACATTAATATAATTTTTTTGGTCCAGACATTAACATACCGTAATTTATTCAGCCATTCTCCAATCATCGGATATATAAGTTTCCAGTCTGTTTTTTGCTACTAAAAATAAAGCAGCTATGAATATTTTTTTGTAGATAGGTCCTTTTTTTTTCCTTTTAATGATATTTATTCCAACCCCTCACATTTTGAAGATGGAGAAACTAACATCTTTCCCAGTACTTTGAGTCTATACTAGATGAGCAATAGATTCTAACCTATTATGAGGATAGTGCACAGAAGTTTGTGAATCATTTCAGTTTAAGGTAAGGTTTTAATTTGAAAAAAAAAATTGGTAGCCACCTACCAGGTATGATTTTAGGGGCTCTGCGAATGACAACTCATACTTACCTAGCACATGACTGTTTTAAAATGTTTTCCTTACAACAGCCCTGTGATATAGAGAATGCAAGTATTCTTTTTTTTTCCCCAGATGGAAAAACTACGTTCAGAAACATTGCCCAAAGTCACACAGATGGGACATGGTACTCTTGCCAGGATGCCCTGGCTACATGGCTGAATTCTTTCCATTGCTACTTCTTCAGCAAAGTTCCAGTTATTACCCTCCAAATCCCTCTGCTGATGCCTGAAAATGAATTAGGATTATATGTCTGCCTTATTTCCCAACTAAATTATAAGCTCCTTGAGGGCAGAGGTCTTTTTATAAATCTGTCTTGATTGCTAACCTCTCCTCCACCCATCTCAACCTAGCCCAGACTTTACACAAAGAAGGAAGCCCAGGATTATAGCATTATAGACTGCTTTTACTGGGAAGAAGTTAGATGACTTTCCTGAGATCATGTAGCAGAGTTTGGACTTGAACAATGACTTCAGAATGAACCCTCTTTCCATTGTACTAGGCTCTCTAAGGTTCAGCAAATTTGCTGAATGAATGAACAAATGAACCTTACCTTTGGCTTTCGACTCCAAGTCTACCTTTAAATCACTTTAACAGTCAAATCCCACTGAGAGGGGTAACCCTCCTAAGTCTTATCAGTTGTTTTTACATAGCTCCCAATGAATTTGTTTATTGGCTCCTTTCCTGAGCACCTGTTTCTTAACCTGGAGAGGACAAAGAAGAGAAAGTGTGTGGGGGTGGGGGGGAGTCACCTACTAGGGAGAAAAAAGGCTACTTCTTCACAACTTTGAATAGAGTGCTGTCCAAGATTTCACCCTTTTTCTTTTTTGTTTTTTAGCCATTCCTCATTACTAGATCATGCTAAATATTTGAGGTCCCCTTATACTGATGGAGAAGGGGCTGCCACCATTCTGTGTTTCTCTCTCTTTGTTTTTCTCCAGCTCTTTTTCACTGGATAGAGTCTAATCTAAGGTATATCAGGTCCCTTCCTACTCAGGAAATAGGGGTTGGGGTGGGAGGGAGACAGGACAGCTGTTACTACAACGAGGCTCATTTAGTAATTAGTGGGGAGTGGAGGGGGACAGAAGGATGGATAGCACGGAGGGTGCACTTGCTTTGCTCTTTTTTTGCCACCCCGACCTCCACTCTCACCCAGGCACATAGTAGGATGTGAGACCCTTTTGTTTGGCAAATAGGATCTCTCTTTCTCACCAACTCCATTCCTCATCCGAGGGAACTGGCCTTTTGCCATCACCTTCCTCAGGTGGTTCTCACCTACCATCAGTACAGAGATAGAGATACATGGGTACTCAGCCAGGACACATCTGTTTGTGGACAGGAGTACTAGTGGTAGAGGGGAAAAGCAGTTGGATAGACACCTCACTCCTGGTCATCCTGGACTTCAGTAATGCATGTCCCATAACTAGCATCTAGTTAGTAAGAAGAGTTTAGTGTAAAGGTTTTATCCTTTCCATAGTTCTCTTTCTTTTCACAGCCAAACTCCTCAGGTAGAAAAAGTATTTTCCTCCCACTCACTTCTCAACCTCTTGCAATCCTAGCTCCTGACCTTACCATTCATTTGAAACTGTTCTCTTCAAGGTTGCCAAGCTTCTCTTAATTGCTGAACCCAATAGCCTTTTCTCAGTCTTCAGGATTTCTGATTTCTCTGTCATTTTGAAGCAATTGTCTTCCTTTGATTACTCTCCTTTAAATCTCATGACACTGCTTTTTCCTGATTCTCCTCCCCCTTCCTGACCACTCCTCTTTTTTTTTCTAATGAACCTTCACCATGGGTGTCACTAATCCTGGGCCCTCTTCTCTCTACATATCATTTCATCAACTGCCATAGATCCACTTATCTCTTTGCAGGTCTATATATCCAATCTTAATCTCTCTCCAGAGTTCCCAGACTGCGTTACCAATTTCCTATTTGCATATCTCCAGATGGATGTTCCATCTCTCCAACTCAACATGTCCCAAATGGAATTCATTATTATCCCCTTCCACACCCTTCAAATTTCCCTATTTCTGTCCAGGGCACCATCATTTTTCCATTCACCCAAGTCGGCAAACCCAGTCAACCCTCACTCACCTTCACTTCCCATATCCAATCATTTGTCAGGCTGTTTCAATTCTACTCCACATCTTTCACTTTCATTCCTCTCTCTCCACTCACATGACCCCCACCCAAGCTCAGGCCTTCATAAGCATCAGATATTGCAACAGCCTCCTATTTCTACTCCTGGCTTTTTGTCCTTTTCCCATCCATTCTACAGCTGCCTAAATAATCTTCCTAAAGTACATTGGACCACGTCACTCTCCTGTTTTAACGACTCATCCACTGCTCTCTATCTCGGATAAAACACAAAGCTTCAGTTTACCTTTTAAAGCCTTTCTGGTTCTGGTCTGCCTTTCCAGTCTTATTTCCTATTGCTCCCATTCGTCCACTTCACTTTCCAACCAAACTAACCCATTTATCTTTGCATAGGCTATCTTTCATGTCTGAAATGCATTCTCTCCTCACTTCCACCACTTAGAATGCTTCAGGACTCAACTTATGTGCCACCTCCTAAGAGGACCCTTTCCTGATCCTCCTAGGTCAGCGGTTCTCAACACTTCTTGTGTCATGGACCCCTATGGCAGTTGGGTACTGCCTATGGACCCTTTCTCAGAATAATGTTTTAAATACATAAAACAAAATTATTGGGATTACAAAGGAAACCACTTACATTGAAATATGTTGTTCAGTTGTTTCATTCATATCTGACTTTTTGTGACCCCATTTGGGGTTTTCTTGGCCAAATCTTGCCAAAGATCGCCAAATTCTTGCCATTTCTTTCTCCAGCTCATTTTACATATGGGGAAACTGAGGCAAGCAGGGTTAAGTGACTTGCCCAGGATCACACAGGTAGTAAGTATCTGAGGCCAGATTTGAACTCAAGAAGATGAGTCTTCCTGAATCCAGGCCTAGCCCCTTATGCACCATGCCACCTAGCTGCCCATTCTGAAATATACTTACCAAAAAAAATTTAAAAACGAATTCAAGGACCTTAGGTTAAAAACTGCTGCTTCACATAATCGTGTGCATCCCTATTTATTTACATACTGTACCCCCTCTAGGAGAATGGAATCTCTTTGGGATCAGCGATTCCTTTCCATTTATCTTTGTATACCCCATACTTAGTACAGCACCGTGCACATAGTAGGCACTTGGTAAATTTTTTAAAATTAGATTAGCTTAGATAATGTGCATAGAAATGCCTCACCACCTCCTCCCAAGTCGCTGATTTCATCCATAACCCCAGCATAGGGTACCTTTCCAGCCTCTTGCTACAGGTACAGAAATTCCTAGTTGACCACTCTGCCAGCAGAAGAAAGGGGCTTGCCTTTACGTAGAAGGACAAGGAAAGAGTTCAGAGTAGAGCCCAGGCTACCTCCCCAGATCTGAATTGCAAACTCTTCTTTATAGAAGAAAAGATGGGGTGGAGGAGAGGACAACAGAACACAGAAACATTGGGATGAAATTCTTGCCTGGCAGAAGACAATTCCCCATGCTCCGGGTCCCTGCCCCTTCACCCACTTTTCTTCCATTGGTGAGCCCATCGTTTGGCTTGGCTTGCTAGCTCCTCCTACTGGTCCCTGCCCCATCCCCCCACTCCAGGATCACCACATGTCCTCCTGGCTCTTTGTCTTCCTGGCCCTTCCTGCAGGAGGGAATTCAGACTTCCAATTTTTCCCCCCGCCCTTCAGCAAACAAACCTCCTTCGGTCTAGGGTTTAAAAAAAAATTGCCCAGTCACTACAGGAATTACACATACAGCAATATAAAATGACAAAAGAAGAATGCAAGTCCTTTGAAAGCAAGGGCGATTTTATCTTAGTGTCTCCACTAATGCCTAGCTCATTGCTTTCATTTAATAGGTGCCTGGTAAGCTGAATTGAATTGGAAAGAAAAGGCTCTCCAGCCCTAACTTCCTTCCCCAACTAAGGTCTTCCAGCTTCTGTTGTCTGCTGAATGTCTATCTCTACCTAGATGTCCAAAGAGCTTCTCAGACTCAACTCATTCAAAACCAAACTCCTCATCCTCTCGCCAAAACTCCTTTTTCTCTCACCAATATGCCTGTTGCTGTTCAGAACACCACCACCTTCCCAAAAGAATAGATTTTTGCCTTTAACTCTAACTCTTTCCTCTTCAGTGTTTTTATACTATTATTCATTACTGTTTGCTTCCAGGATACTTTGTTATTTTTTTAAATACATAAAATTACATAAAATACATAACTATGTAAAAACTAATTGGGTTTTGAGAATTTTTTACTTTTTATAAAACAAAATAAATTAACCCATTAGCCAAATGAGACAATGTTTGCTGTTGATTGGTTGTTTTCCTTTGTTCTTTTTTTTGCTAGGCAATGGGGTTAAGTGACTTGCCCAGGGTCACACAGCTAGAAAGTGTTACGTGTCTGAGGCCGGATTTGGACTCAGGTCCTCCTGAATCCAGGGCTGGTGCTCTATCCACCCCACCACCTAGCTGCCCTCTTTTCCTTTGTTCTTAAAGAGGACCAAAATGATATCACTATAGTGGGGTGAAGGTACATGTGTCTGGCTGTGGTTGATCAGACTAATACAAGCTCTGAAGACTCTACCGCAGGTCCCGCACAAATGATTCCTGTGAACATTTTGAGTGGAGCAGTCTCTAAATTTGCACATCTCACATTTCTTTTGAGGTACTGCAATTCTGCCTTGCTCATAGAGCATGATGCCTTCTTTAATTCTTTGACACAGGCATGCCGTGTTTGGTGGGTCTGTGCCAGTGTCTCCCATATTTCACAATTGATTCCGAAGTTTACTGTATTCTGCACCTGTAGTCCACCACCTCTCTGCTGAGACTTCATCCATAAGCCCTCACTGCATTCTTCAGAATTCCAAAGTTTTAAATATCATTTTATTTCACATTATTGTGCTCGTCATGTCATGTTCTACTGTTTCTGCTTATTCTCCCATGAACTTCCCACACTATTTTCAATACACTATAGGCTAGGCAGGATGAATGACACTCACTTTCCTGTGATAACAACTTGGAGCTTGTATGTACAATTGGCAAAGCTTTTTCCCCAGCATAATGGAATTAATTTACGGAGAGTCAATACAGAGTCTAATTACATACTTAGAGCTGGAAGATGGATAGGGAAAGAAGAGGGGGAGAGAGAGTGGCCTGTGATGGAAGCCTGTGATGAGATGTCACTGGAGCCCACTGTAAATCGTTATTAAGCATATTCCAGCTTTAGTGGCTGTCACTGGCCCTTTTGCCCTTAATGAGCTGGGTTTTTGTGCCCTGGGGTTAATGTCATTGCATTGAATGTGTTTCTTATTCTGCCTCTAGCTGGCTTCTTCGTTGGCCTGAGGATTCTCCAAGGGACCTGAAGGGTTTTCTAGAAAACCTGATAGCAACAACAGTGAAGGGCAAATAAATTGAAAGTCAAAAGCCTTGAGTGGGAATACTGATTCTGATACCCACTGGCTGTGTGACCTTGGATAAGTCACTTGACATCTCTAGAACTGTTTCCATCTCTACAAAATGAAGTTTAACTGGGTGATCTCTAGGGTCCCTTCCAGGTCTAAATCCAGAGCTTAGAATCTTTATTATGGAGAGAGATTTACATTGGTGGACATTACAGCTTCCCTCAGCAGGCATGTATCACTGAAGGCCAGAAATATGCTCAATATTAGAGAAAAACACCTTTTGCAGTAACCAATACCTGAACTGAAGTAGCTAAGTCCTCTTTGCACATGACTCTTTACTGGTGACTGTTTAAGACACAGCCTCTACTCTGGGGGGAGGTTTCTCAGCTCTGGTAGAAGTTCCCATCTTCAAATCCCCTGAGTTAAGGACTGACCAGGCTGGAGGGAGGGGAAAGGAAAGGAACAAGCCTTAATGAAGCACCTATTACATGCCAGATGCTGTGCTATAATTTATAGATAATATGTGAAAGCAGCCTGGCTGCTTAAAGATCTGATAGGGACAGCTAACTTCTCCCTGCCTCAGTATATCCTCGAATAACATCTGTAACCTCAAACCAACTCAATTCCCAATGTGCTCCATTGTCTCAGAACTCAGGAGTCCTTTGAACACAGGACCAAGACAGGCTCTTTATATCCCAGCTTCCCAAAGCCATCTGGACACTGTCTCAAAAGGCAGCAGTCTGCTCTGCCTATCAAAACAATTTTCTGGCCATTCACATACTACTTTGTCCTAGAAAACTGACACTGAAACTCCAGTGTTTAAACCCTGACCCTGATACTGACTCTGGCTCTGGTTCTTCCTAATTCTGATGTTCATGCACCTGCGGGACAGATAAACTGATTCCCGAGTGATTCTCAAGAGTTTATTATGAGTTGGCAAATCTTACCTTCTGCTTTCTTCCCTTCCTGGCTCCAGCTTGGTGCTCCCCAACTCAACATCTCTCCTCTGATTGTTTCTTTCTCCCTCCTTTGCCCCATCGTCCCTTTAACCTATTCCTGGTATCCGTTGTGCCGCTGCCTCCTCACACCTATCCCCAGTGTCCTTAATACCTTTGCACCTGCCCCTAGCTCTCAGCTGCCCCCAATGGCCACATGCAGAATGCCCTTCCCAACCCCTAACCATTGCAGGTTAACCCTTGGTGTGCTGAAAAATTGACTCAGAATGAACCGATGTCCCCATGATGCCAAATCCCAACTATCCCAAGTCAGTTATTTACATTCAGCCTCTTTCCCAGCTGAAGTGAGCTCCTGAATTGAATGAAACTGTCGCTTAGACAGATGGAAATCTTGGCACCACTAATGCTATATTTGTAGTAGGTGGCAGCAAAATTGTGACTCTAAGTTTCAGTCAGACTGATGAGCTTAGACTGGTGCTCATTATCAGTCATTTCTTTCTATTCCTTAAAGCAGGACATTTACCAGTGAACACCTGGTTAATCTGGAAGGCATAATGATATAGAGAAAAAGACCACTGGACTTGGAGTCAGAAATCCTGGGTTCTAACCCTTACTTTGCATGACCTTGGGTAAGTCACTTCACTTCTCTGAGACTCAATCCCCATCTCTATGAAAATGGAGGAAATTAAATGATGCTGAAGATCTCTTCTGACTCTGATAAAATAAATTGATGATAATGATGAATCTTTACATAGCATTTTAAGGTTTGCAAAAGTGCTTTTAAAATGTCTCATTTTATGCTTACAGCAGTCAAAGGAGGTAGGTGCTATTATAGCCATATTTTACAGATGGAGAAACTGAGGTAGAGAGAGGTTAAACAACTTGCCCAGAGTTGTACAGCTGATAAGTATCTGAAATTAGACTTGCACTGAGGTCTTCCTGACTCCAGTGTTTTATTCACTGTGCTACCTACCAAGTAAGTAACACAAACTTTAACTAAATGCTACCCTGCAAATTCTGTCCTTGGTCTCATAAAATCAAGTTCTGAGTCAGAGGAGACCTTCAAGTTCATCATGGCGTTGGTTATAAAAGAAACAATTCCTGATGGCATCACCTTGATCGCTAAGCATTGTCTCAAAGCTACTTCATAAACTAATCAGAAAATTGTTAGTTGTGTCTCTAATTCCTGTCTGGGAGATTTGGGAAGGAAGTACAGACTGAGAAAATGGGAGTGAAGTTCGAGCTAAATAAAGCCCATTCTTGGTTTGGAATTTCTTTAGAACCTTTCTTCCCCTCCCCCCTTTGGAAAAAGTGGATTTGATTCTATGGAGAACTAATGAAAATCAAAGGAAATGGATTGTTCATAGCTTTATCCACAGCCTTGGGCAATGTGGTCCCAGGTACCCTATCCACAGCAAAAGTCTATTGTTGAGTCCTGCTATCATTCCCTTTATGTCCTGAGGCTCCCCTTGAATCCTAGACCATAAAAACTTATCCAATTTTAATTTTTGATTGTGGGGGCAGCTAGGTAGCACAGTGAATAGAGCACCAGCCCTGGAGTCAGGAAGATCTGAGTTCAAATTCGGCCTCAGACACTACTAGCTATGTGATCCTGGGCAAGTTACTTAACCTTGCTTGCGTCTCAAAAAAAATTAATTTCTGATTGAGATCAATGTATCAAACGAGAGGCAGAGTTACAAGGTGGAGAGTGGGCTAGATTTGGAGTCAGAGAATGCCTGTATTCAAATCCCACCTCTGGCTCTTACTAGTGACCCTGAAGAAGTCCCCTAACCTCATTGAGCCTCAGGAAACTTTCCAAAACCAATCTCCTAAATTATTAGTGCAGGGAGTTCCTAAAACTTTGGAATCAGAGTAGTAACATGCAAGTCCCTGTGAGCCTCAATAGGACTTCGCAAGTTTGAATAAAATATGTGAATCGGACTTCCAGCTCTCAATGAGATTACAGTTTAGTAGAGGAGTTTATAGACCCTCTGCTTGAGTAGCAATCGTTTATTTTCTATGTTTGCTATAGGGCACCACCCTACATCCTCCTCCTAACTCCATGAGCCTTCAGCTGTGTCTTAATCCCCATCTATCACATTCAGGATCAGGCTGTTTTATGCATAGAAGCAATTCCATGGAGGTGGGAGACAAGAGCTCCATGTTAGAGAGCAGCCAATCACAGTCTTGGAAAAGAACATTCCTGCCCTCTCTTGGTTGGGAGAGAAGCAGCTTATGGCATGGTATAAAATTGCCCAAGATGCAAGTGGCAACAGACAGATATCTTGGCAGGCAGACAGGAAATAGTATGAGAGTACAGCAACAGGCAATAAGCAGAGGTCCAGGCTGTCAGTCAGCAGCAGGTGGTCAAGCAGTGGGTCATAGAGAGACAGCTAATGGTACTGTAAGAGGCGAATCTACAGCTGTTGGGAAAACTGGGAGAACAAGGGAGGGCATACCATCTTCGATGAGCGGGGCTCATTGGGCAGGAGATCAGGGAAAGAGCAGGAGACCAGCTCCTAGGGAACTTTGAGCAGAGGAGGAGGTTTGATAATAAGGAATAATTCCAGGTGCTTGGGATCAGAGTCAGAGTGTTGATCCTGAGGTATAGAGTCACAGGAACATAGATTTCAGAACTGAAGGGGATCTTGACTTGGACTAGCAGCCATCTAATCCAGCCACCTTGTTTCGCAGATATAAGGAGGCTCAGTCCCAGAGGGGTTAAGAGACTTGTCCAAAGTCATACATGTGTAAGCATCAGACACAGGATTTGAACCTAGATCCTGGGGGTGGGGGGGGCGGTGTCAGGAAGATTTCAGGGGCAGTATGTTTTTTCGCCATACTTTATGGTCTTTATCTCTCTCCCCTCCCTGTCCTAGGGCTGGATTGACCCCCCCTGCCCTGGAATAAGACTGAAAACTGAAACTACAGGCTCTATCTTAGCAGATGGAGGACAGAGGAACTAGACAGTCATACCACTCAGTCCGAGGTCTGGTATTTGTGTTTCTTCCTCACCCCATCCCCCAGAAATGGAGGGAAGATTTGCAAGTCTCTGGATTCATCACTGCACAGTTGGAGAGATAGAGCTTATTCTTCTCACATTTGGTTTCTCAATTTTATCACTATCCGGCTGATGTCATCCTATCTCAGTGCCTGGAGGAGAGAACCCAGGGATTATTAACAGAGCAAATACAGCCAAAACACCAAGAGGCCACCAGGGGGCAACCGGGAACCAGGTACAGTTATACAGCTACTGGGGAGAGAGTTGCTGTCCACCATCCTCCAAGGGGTGCAGTTCATTGAGCCTCAGAGATGCTTAGGGGTGCCATTTCATTTTGGATTGATACTATCAGAGCAGACAGAGTAAGTGAGGATATAATTCCACTGTTCTCTGCCTTGGTCAGCTCACATATGAAGTATTGTGTTCAGCTTTGGGCACCACATTTTAGGAGGAAAATCAACAAATACCCCCAAGCAAGAAGTAGCATGGTATAGTGCATGAAGAGCCAGCTTCAGAGCTAGGAAGCCTGGGTTCAAGTGCCACCTCTGACACATGTTGGTTTTGTGATCCTGGGCAAGTCACTTAATTGCACAGTATTCCTAGATGACTCTCTATCCATTGCAGAGAAGATAGCAACTTGTAGGGTAAGGAATCTGCACATCTGGGAATCCCTTATATCCTGAAATCACAGGTCCAGCATCCCCATCCCTACTGACAAATTGCAACAAGTATAGAGGAAGATGACCAAGATGGTTGGAAGACTATATTTAGTATGGATCAGTGTAAAGAACCAGGGATGTTTAACGTGTGTAAGTGGCAGGAGATAACTGTCAATCTTTTCTAGGGTAGTGGGAAGCAAACACACTGTACCTCGGCCTGAAGGCAAAATCAGGAGATGGTGGAGGTGTCATGAGGGGATAATTATAAATGGACTATTATAAATAAAATAGTCATTTGTGTTTGTCCTCATTTAATTAAACAATTTATAACAATCACAAATAACAATGCATAGCACTTTAAATTATACAGAGAACTTCAAACGCATACTTTACTCTTAGCCTTGCCACACCTCCTTCAGATAGGTACTAGAGATATTATCATTCTCATTTTACAGATGTAAAAGAAGCCTTATGTGCTCTGTGTAACCGCACTTAAGTAAATAATGAAAACAAGATTCAGAGATTTTGTGACTTTCCCATGGTCACACAACTAATTTCAGAGGCAGGATTTGAACCTAGGTCTTTCTGACTCTAAGACCAATATTCTATACACAATATGGTACAGCTTCCTCTCCCTCCAAACATGTGTGCATCCAGGGCCATCACTAGTTGGCCTGACCTATGTCTTGCCACTGGACTCAGATGACTTTGGAAGATAGAATGAGGCTGAGGACTTTGCAAAGCTCTGCCTCACTTAAAACCAATTCACTTGCAAATCAAGATACCACCCTCCTGACGTCATTGGTCTTCTTCAAGAAGGAAAGGTGAACAACAACAAATAATAACTACTAATGCAAGGCACTGATAATACAAACAGCAGTAATCTAGATCCATCCCAGAATATGTAAATTCCATATGGGGAGGGACTTAGTCTCATCTAAGCTTTGTATGTGCCCACAACAATCAGAATAGCATTCTCAGTGTAGTAGATGCTTAATCTTATTCGTTGCATTGATTTAAATTCAAAGCTTCCTTTCTGTTAGCAAAGAAGGTGTAATTTCCCTGGAATTAGAGCTGCCTGATGCCCAGTGACAGGAAAATCTCCCATTAGGAACATTTCCATTTCTACTCTTACCCCCAAAATCTCTCCTACCCTACCTGAGAGTCTTCCCTTGGTCACACTGGGTAAAAATCTATCACTTTGAAATTCTTTTTGGTTCACCAGCCCCTTCCAAAATGTAAGTACTACTGGGAGGGGCCTTCATGGGAACTCCTTCAATCAAATTGCTTTCCTCTCTCCTAACACCTGGCTGAGGAAATGAGAAATTTGCTAGGGGGAGGAGGGAGGAAGGCAGTTTAGCAGAATTCTTTCCACATAGTAGGAATCATAAATGTTGATCTGGTACAGAAGAAAGAACAGAGACCATGAAATTTGTAGCTAAAGGAAGCTTAGAAATCATAGAATTATAGATTGAGAGCCGGGAGGCAGGTTGGAGATTATCTTGTTTTACCCTCTTATTTATAGGAGGGGAAATTGAGGTTCAGATCATTCTTTCCCCTCCAGTGGGTTAGACTGCCTCTTGCCTGCAGTGTTACCATGTTAGCCAAGGGCCCTCCCTTCTAGAAATTGATGGGAACAGTCTCTCTGAACTCTCTGACATCCTCCTAGAATATTCTCCCACTCACCTCCCAGGAGTGTGCCAAGGGACCTGCAAATTGTGTGTGGAAATTTAAATGGATTGAGCATGTGCTTCTCCTTTTAAGAATAAAGCAATTTTAACATCATCGAAACATTATGCAAAAGCTATGTGGCAATTATGTTCCGAGAAGAAAATGAACATCATTAGGTGCATTGTTTCTAGCAAACAAAAGTGTGTGACTGACAGACAAAGAAGCCCCCAATAGCCCAGTCAGGAAAAGGTTTGAGAGCTCAAAAGCGGGGGGGGGAGGAGTAGAGGGGTCTAAATGATTCTTAGAGCCTTCTGCTTGGGGAGCTAAGGTGGGAGCCTTGGGAGTACATAGGTAGGGCTGTAGAAAGTGGGAGAGAGACTTATAACCATAAATAAGCTAAATGTTTCCTTTTCACTTGGTTACCCCAGTATCACACATACCCACAGAGCCTGTCACACATCAAGTATAATTTTGAGGGGCAGTATGATTTGGGAAAGAATGCTGGATGTGGAGTCAGAAGAGACCTACATTAAGGTCTTGACTATGATGCCAAATACATAGCTGAGTGAGACACAGCAATTTGCTTAATTGTTTGAAGCCTCAGTTTCCTCAGCAGTAAAATGGGGTTAACAATTTCTGTGTTCTCTACCTCATTGGATGATTGTGAGGAAAACTTCATAAACTTAAAAGTGACAGAGAAGTATGAGTTATTTTCATCTAAGAACATGACTTTTGGGAGTAATAAATAAATTAGGTCTTTTGATTGTCACCCAGAGGAATGAGTCAGGAGTTTCTTGTGCCTTGGGGAGGCTTTAGTCCTCAGACTTAGAGTGGGAGCTGTTTATTAATGTTGTTACTATTAGCATCATTGTTAATTAATAGTAATTATTAATTAATAAAAATGTACTTGGTAAGGTTCCCTTACCCACCTCATCAGTACATCTTAGTTTTCCAGGAACCCAGAAAAGATGGAGGTGGGTTCAGGGTAGAAAGATAGGTATGAACATGGAACTCTGGCTATTTCAATTTTACGCCCAGTCATTTATCTGCACAACCCTTCCCAATCTTTAGGACTGATTCTACCACAACTGCTCCCACCTCCAGCCTCACTTGAGCTATTTCACCTCCAGGGGAGTGTCCCAGGGACTCCCTCCCCCATCCATTATTAGACCGCTAGACATGTTATACTAGGTAGTGGAGTCAAAAGAACACTGACTAACAAACAGTCAGTAGATCTGAGTTCAAATCTGAGCTCTTGCCCTGAATTCCTGTGTAACACCAGGCATGTCATTTCCTCTCTTGGCCTCAGAGATCATCCTTTCATTGCATAGAGAATTGATGAGCCCTTCCAGTTTTATTATTTCAGTGTATGAATGGGCCACAGAGTCCTGGCTGTCTTAAGTGAATTCCATAATCATGCAATCAGCTAAGAGCACTATGTTCAATTCTAATGTTAATGACCATAAAAGATTATTAAAAGAATGATAAAATGAAGTCCCTGAAGCAAAGCAAAAAGATAGCCTTGGAATAGCTTTTCCTGCCAGTGAAGAGGCTTGTCTGGATCTGCTTCTTTTTCTACTGTATAGTTATCACTTTGAGGGGGAACAATGCTGCTTTTTAATCAAACAAGAGAATACATACTTCCACCCTAGAAAAGCTAGGAAGGACTAGCTTCATTCAAAATTTCTCCTGGTCAGCGCTGGACAAGTTTCTCTAGAGATATCCACTGAGGACTCCCAGTAACAGACAGAGCCCTAGTCTGGGAGTTAGGAGCAGAACATGGTCTAGAACCCAGATGTCCTTTACTTGATGGGTGACTTTGAATAAGGAACTTACCATTCTTCCTTTTCCTGAGTCTCAGTTCCTAACTTGTCAAATGAAAGGGTTGTACTAATAACTAGACAACTTCATCACCAACAGAGACATGATTAGGAAGAGAGTTGGGGAAGAGGAAATTTGGTCTCAAGTTGGTAATATAATGAAACCCTAACAGTCATTGTTTAGGTATAGGTGACAGGGAGCTTTAAAGCACATGGCAGAAGGTATAGTGGAAAGAGAACTAGATTTAAAGTCCATGGCCTTGGGTTCAAATGGTGGCTCTGCTACTCATAACTTACTACTCTGCTACTGTGGGCAAATTTTTACCCTCTTTGGGCCTCAGTTTCTTCATCTTTGAAATGAGTCAGTTAAATTATTTATAAGATCCCTTCCATCTCTAAATCCTTTGACTAAAAGTCAAGCTCCTAAAATCCCCTAAGTAGTTTAGAGATGTTCTGTAGACCATTTATTTTGTAAGTTACAAGGACTTGAGGATCTGGCATAAGATTTAATATTATACTATTGCTACTCTGACCTTTAGAGACAGGATCATAGCATGCCATAGCTTAGAGAACTTCAAATTCTACTCTTCATTACAAAAAAGGAAGCTGAGGCTCAGAGAAAAGAATGACTTGTCTAAGGCTAGACAGCTTGAGTTGTCTGACTCCAGGTCAATGATGTCATGGTCAAGCTGTGCTCTAACCAAAGGCACAGAATATCACCACCCCTAAATATTTCTGCTGTGCTTGTGCTTCTGCAATTCAGTTGGTAGGAGGCTTAAAGGATCATAGAATGTCTGGGATTAGAAAGAACCTTCAGACATAGAACATGGAACCATGGAATGTCAGAGCTGGAAGGATTCTTAAAATAGAACATGGATCACAGAATGTCAGGGCTGGAAGGTCCTTAAAATAGAACATGGATCACAGAATGTCAGGGCTGGAGGTGTTCTTAAAACATAGAACATGGATCACAAAATGTCAGGGCTGGAGGTGTTCTTAAAACAGAACATGGATCACAGAATGTCAGGGCTGAAAGAGTTCTTAAAATAGAACATGGATCACAGAATGTCAGGGCTGGAGGTGTTCTTAAAAATAGAACATGGATCACAAAATGTCAGGGCTGGAGGTGTTCTTAAAACATAGAATATGGATCACAGAATGTCAGGGCTGAAAGGGACCTTAAAGACTGTCTAGTCCATCTCCCTCATTTTATTGAGAAGGAAACTAAAGCCCAGGAACTCCAAGTTTTCTATAAATCTTCCTGTCTCCATGTGTACTTCTGACTTAGTCATTCACTGAACCAGTTAACCTTTGTACACCACAGATACCCCTCATTTGCAGAGGCTGGGGGTCAAATGTAATTGATTTTTAAATTAATATTAGATCTGAGTCCTGCTCCAATCAGCTATATCGTCTCCCCCCCCACCTTGTCCTGATTCGTGAATATGCTTTCTCCCATTCTAAAGAAGGCTTCTAGTCCAATTAAATTCAACACACTGTAATCAAGTATCTACTAAGTATGTACATAGCCTTGTTTAGATAAGACACAGAAAGACTCCCTCCTCATGGACCTTACCATCAGTTGTAGCTAAGACACAAACCCAGATGATATGTGGCACTATATGATTATCAGATTACATAGGCTAGACCATTGAGCCAAATCTAATCAAATGAACTTGAATAGGGATGAATGTATTGTAGTCTGCCCTAGTCATGTTAAATCTGGAACATCACATTAAGTTCGAGGTATCCCATTTCAGGAAGGACACCAATAAGCCTGATAAGCTAAATGAGCCAGATTGAGCATCTAGCTGAGAACAATCAAGATGTTGAAGAGCTTCAACATTATGCAACAGGAAGGGACAGTTGGAGCAATTTAGGAGGAAGAGAAGACAAGAGGCATGTGACTGCAGCCTTCTAATGAGTGAAGTGCTGTGGTATGGGAGGATTAGCCTTGTTCTGCTTAGCACCAGGGAGCAGAACAGGGAGCAACAGGTAGAAGTCAGTTCATCCTCATAGGAGCTCTTTAAGTAAAGACACTTGTCAAGTATGAGGTGAGGGTTGAATAAAATGGTCTCTGATGTTCTTCTGAACACTAAGGGTCTATCATTTTGTGAGGCTTTAAAGATTCTATTTCGAACAGAATCTGGATGGTCTCTTTCTGGGCTGCTATGTAGTACTGCAGATAGAGTTCTGGGCCTGGAGTCAAAAAAACTCATCTTCCTGAGTTCAAATGTGACTTCAGACATTTACTATCTGTGTGACTCTGGGCAAGTGACTTAACCCTGTTTGCCTCACTTTCCTCCTCTGTAAAATGAGCTAGAGAAGGAAATGGCAAACCACTCCCATATCCCTACCAAGAAAACCCCAAATGGGGTCAGAAGGAGTCAGACATGACTGAACTGGTCTTTTTATGATTTCGGAGATTGTGAGTTATTGATCTTTTTGGTGGGAACAGGAGTAGTGTTCCCTCATCCACAAAGCCTTCCCTATTCCTCTCAGCACTTCTCTAAACTCTCAAAGTATTTCATTTACACCTTTCTGACAGTACTGATTACATTCTATTTTTTAGACTAGCTTTTACTATCTCTATCTTATCCACCCCATCCTACCCCCCAGATTGGAAGCTCTATGAGGGCAGAGACTTTATACTATTCATCTCTATGTCATCCTCACTCAGTCCTGAGCACAGAACTCTGAAAATAAATGCATTTTCAATTTGAATTGCTGAAGGGAAAATCCTTTTAAAAGACATGTAATTTAGAAAGTAATGAAAACAACTTCAGCCAATTCTTCACTCATGCAACAAACATTTATTGTTCCTGAAAGGTGGCTTGTAAATCAAATTTCTGTTAACCAAATTACTTTTTCTATGAACTAGGAAAATTTGCAATTTTGGAATGTGAATAACCATTTCCTAGCTTGTATGTTTTGCACTTTGGATTTCTGTATATTGGAATAGCTTAAAATAGGGTAAATATGTATATTGAACTCTGTTGACTGCCTTCCTGGCATAATACATGGTATATATAACTCCTTTGAATTTATGGAGATGGGATCTTTTTGGTTGGGCAGCTAGATGGCGCCATAGTGCACAGAGTGCCAGGCCTGGAGTCTAGGAAAATCTTCCTGAGTTCAAATCTTACCTCAGACACTTACTAGCTGTCTGAGCCTGGGTAAGTCAATAACTCCTTTGAATTTATGGATGAGATGGGATCTTGGTCACCATTAAATAGAAGTCCTGACTAAAATATGTGATAATTATCTCTCTGGCCCGGCCAGACTATGTCTGGATATAACCTGGCTTTTGCAACACCCGAAGAAGCATGGAATCAGGGGCCTTATGTACTAGCCTGCTGGTCACTGGGGACCACCAAGAATCAGAGAATATTGTGTTCAGTACTAGGCACTATGTTTATGAAGCTGAGTGCTACCTTAAAATACATATGATGGAGTATTCATAGGATCATAGGACTTGGATATTTAGAAGACTAAAAACTATGTCAAATGAGGAAAGATGAGAGAGATGTTTGTCTTGGGGTAAAGGAGGGGTTTTTGGCGTGGGGTGAGGGGAAGAACATTATGACTCATTAAAAATATCTAAAGAACTGTTGTACTATATGAGGATTCAATTTGTCCTATTACCCTCCAAATGGCTGACCTAGGACCACTGGTGGAAGCTATAGGGAGATAGCTTTTGGCATTAGTATAAGGAAGAAACATCTAACAATAAGAACTCTCTAGCAATGAAATGAATTGCCTTGTTAGGTAGTGAGCCCCAACTCCAAAGCAGTCTGGGTGACCTCTTCTCAGGGACACTGCTGAAGGGATCCCAGGACCCACAAACCGCTTGATTTAGTCACCCCTGCTCCCCAGAAAAATCATTTCAACATTGGAATGAGCCCTGGGGTAGAGATGACTTTGCTAGGGATTGGAGTGAGTTACATAAAACATAGCTCACCCGCCTAGGACCTGTCAGACTCCAGAACTCCACCAAACCTCACCTTGTCCATCAGTCAGGACCAGGGACTCACCATCTGCCCTGCCACCATCACACTGCTCTTCTCTGATCTTTAGTTTATCTCATTCCTAGACTGAAAATTAGGTCAGAATTATCATTGCTATGGTTCTACCTTATGGTTCTACTCAGAATCCCTCTGATTCTGACTCACTGACTTCATAGGTCTAAGCTGTTTCCCCTAAGTACCACTCTCTGCTTTTTCATGCCCATCCATATCAGCCATATATATATATACAAACACACACACACATATATATATATATATATAAATGTATGTATGTATGTCCATACCACAATCTATCTTCTAATGTTAACACCTACGGGATTAGAACTGAATCCCTATCCACCCCTCTAGTGATCGAAAATCACTGCAATAGTTTATACAGAGTATTATTGGTCCAGTCCTAGAAGTTGATCATTATGGGGAACTCCCAGGGTGAAAACTCCCTCCATTCCTGCAGATCAGCAACTTATCTATAAATTATCACTGAGAAAGTAAGTATCATATTCAGGGTCACACAGCCATTATGGTCAGAAGCATTGAACTTAAGCTTTACTGACTCCAAAAATGTCCCTCTATCCAATATTCTATACTATCTTTCATAGATGCACATGAGCATAATTCATCTTGGGCAGCAAGGTGGCACAGTAGATAGAGCACCGGCCCTAGAGTCAGGAGGACCTGAGTCCAGATCTAACCTCAGATACTTACTAGCTAGCTATATGACCCTAGGCAAGTCATTTAACCCTGTTTGCCTCAGTTTCCTCATCTGTAAAATGAGCTGAAGAATGAAATGGCAAACTACTCCAGTATCTTTGCCAAGAAAACCCCAAATGGGGTCACAAAGAGTCAGACATAACTGAAATGACTCAACAACAATTATAATCCATCTCACTCTCATCTTTTTTAGGTGAACTTTAGATACAATGGTCCCAAAACAATTCACTATCTTGCTATCATGCTTTTCATACTCCATGTTCTGTATGTAACAGCAAAAGTTATTTAAATGACTGGGGTTGGTTTTTTTTGGTAATTGAAAAATAAATTGGAGGTATATCCATAGGTTCACTCAAAGCACCTTCAATACAATTCAAAATCTTAGATTTAACTATTTTGTATTTAGTCATCTTTGTGATAATTATTAAAATTTCTTAAATTTTTATGGATCGATATTATACTGGACAATTGTGATCAATAGTCTTAGCTGTACAGAAGCTCCAAATTTGTACAGTATATTTGTTATTTTTTACAATATACATGATATTTTAGATTATTAACATTGGTAACAGTAGTATGAGAGATCTACCTAGCCTGGTGAAGGCCACCTTATTCTTTTAGTGACGTGGGTGTATGAATGCACCAGTCAGTATGTTCATAGTGTCATAGATTTAGAGTTGGGAAGGATCTTAGGGGCCAAAGAGCCCATACCCTTCATTTTAGAAATAAGAAATTGAGGCCCAGAGTTACATTTTTCTAGGGTTACACAGCTTGTAGGTATCTGAAGGAGGATCTGAATCCAGATCTCCCTGACTCCCAAGTCCAGTGCTCTTTCTAGCACAGCAGGCTGTCACTTCCATTGCTTTTCATTTTCATTATAAAACTACATCATTTCCTTTTCCAGTCATGCACATGCTTGATAATATATTTTGCCCTATTCTTGACTCATTAAGAGATGTGCTGGAGCCAGCTCCAATGTGCTCCTGAGAGCTTATTGCTAAATTTTCCATATGAGTATTTACATCTTGGAAATCAGCAAGTGCTTGGGGCTTGCTTTATTGTTTTATTCTTTGTGAAGACTTGAAAAAGTGATAGAGAAATGTCAATAATGCAGATTAAACTTAAAAGTGTGTCATATGTACTTTTCCCCCAAAGAGATAGTTGCTAAAAATGTATAACCATATTCCTGCTCAAAAATCATTACGAGTGACATATTGTAGCCTACTTGGACCCACTACATATATTTCCATTGCCTTTTGGATTGTTTGAAATTTTAATTCATCTATTATCATAGTAGAGGAAGGTGATATAGTATCTAGAAAGCTGCCCTCAAAACCAGGAAGATCTGGATTCTAGTCCTACTTTTGACACATATTTGCTGTATTACCATGGATTAGTCACTTGACTTCTCAGGGCTCTAAGTAATTCATTAAGACTATAATATTTCAGAAAGATGCCAAGCTACACTGGTAGATGGGGGTTTCCTTACCCAGATATGGATAAGGAGCCCACACAACCTATGCCAACAAAATCACAGGAGGTCCAGTCTTTATCCCTAAGATCACAGTATGCCATGACTTACAACCCTATAGCATCAACAGGTGAATATTGATATTACAGATGAGATTTTATAGTAGAAAGAAGTTTGGGATCATTGAAAGCATGGCACCATTTCTCAAAACAATGGAAACCAGTTTCTATCTCCTACTAAATCCTAGACCCAGACCACTATCCACATGCAGTACCGGTACAAGATATTGCTGGAACAACATGTAGCTGGATGAAGGGTGCATGAAGTCTTGATCTGGATGTTTTAATCTAGTTTGTTTTTTATATGAATAATCAGACCAAACACTTTCATGTTACCATGGATTTCTTTGGAGGACTTTCTTGGATTTGGAACCCTGAATACAATTAATAAATTGCCATTACATTTGCAAAGTCCTCCTATATTTGACCACTTCCTGATTATATCCATGTCATCCCACACACACTTCAATCTCCTGCCCCTACCCATTGAATGCCCTACCCTCTGGTACCATGGTGAGCTTTCACCTTCTTTTGTCCTGACCCAATCCCACTATGCCACTTCCTGGCCATTTCCGTGACATAACAATGCTTATACCTCCCCTTTCCAACTATGGTTGTCTTGCTGAAGGAGCAGGGGAGAGGGGAAAGAGAGACAGAGAGACAGAGAGACAGAGAGAGAGAATGAGAACATGAGGCAACATGTGCTGGGGGCAAGTCAAATATCCACCACCTTGACCACCATCTCTCTCAGACCCCAACAGAGACAGCCCAGGACTCTGAAGCCAAGAGCTTTGTGAATAACAGCATTTTCCAGAACACCAGACCTGCTTCTAGTCCAGTCCCCACAGCCAGCATTGAAGAGAAATCATTATGGTAAAGGGTACCCCCTTCCTCACCACCACCACCACCAGCAGCATCTGACAAACTGCCACCAATAGTCTGTCAGTTAGCATTTATAAAGAACTTACTATTATGTGTCAGACATTGTACTAAGCACTGGGGATGCCAAAAAAAAAGGCAAAAAGAAAAAAGAAAAACAACAAACAAACCAAAACCACTCAGTCCCTAATCTCAAAGATTTCACAGTCTAATGGAAGTGACAAACAACTATGTGCAAACAAGATATACACTGGATAAATTTGGGGTGGCTTTAGAGGGAACATACTAAAAATAAGGAGAACTGGGAAAGACTTTTTTGCAGAAGGTAGAGCTGTAGCTCAGACTTGAAAGAATCCAAGGATGCTATCAGACAAGTTGAGAAGACGTTCCAAGCATAGGAGACAATCAGTAAAAACCCTCAGAGTCAAAAGATGAAGTGTTATGTGCAAGGAATATAAAGGAGGTCAATGTCACTGGAGCACAGAGTACATGGAGGTGAGTAAAGTCTGAGAAGACCGGTGGGAAGACACCAGGTTACGAAGGGCTTCAAAAGCTTTTCAAAGGGTTTTACATTTGATCCTGGAGGTGATAGGGAGCCACTGAAGTTTATTGAATGGGGGAGAGGCAGTAATATGGGTAATATGATGAGATCTGTGCTTTAGGAAGATCAATTTGACAACTGAATGGAGAATGGATCAGATTGTGGAGAGATAAAGCAAGGAGAGGAACCAACAAGCTATTGCAATAGTCTTGGAGTGAGGTGATGAGAATCTGTGCTAGGGTAGTATAGTATTAGAGGAGAGAAGAGGGTATGCGTAAGAGATGTTATGAAGACAAAATCTACAGGCTTTAGCAGCAGATTAGATGTAGGGAGTGAGAGATTGGGAGGAGCTGATGATAACACCTATTTTGTGAGCTTGGGTGACTGGGATGTCATGGTACCCTTGACAGTAACAGGGAAATTAGGAAAAGGGGAGAGTATTGAGGGAAAGAAAATTAGCTTAGTTTGTGACATATTGAATTCAAGATTGCTATGGGACATTTTGATGTCTACAAGGCAATTGGACATGTGAGACTAGAGATCAGGAAAGAGGTTAGGGCTGGACAAGTAGATCTGAGAGTCATTTGTATAGAGATGGTCACTAAAATCATGGAAGCTTATGAGATCACCAAGTGAAATAGTGTAGAGGCAGAAGAGCAGACTAAGAACAGAACCTTGAGGTATCCTCACTGGGTGGCATGTGAATGAAGATATAGCAAAAGACACTGAGAAAGAGCAGTCAGCCAGGAGAATGAGGACAGAGCAGTGCCATTAAAACCTAGAGATAAAAGAGTATCAAAGAGAAGAGGGTATTCAACAGTATGAAAGGCTGCAGAGGGGTCAAGAAGGATGAGGACTGAGGTTAGTCAATTAAGAGATCATAAGTAATTTTAGAAAGAGCAATTGTGGTTAATGATGAGGTCAGAAACCAGACTGCAAAGAGTTAAGAAGAGTGAGAAGAAAACAGAGGCACCTATTGTAAACAGCCTTCTCCAAGAGTTTAGCCACAAGGGAGAGGAGAGACATAGGATGTTAGATCATGGAAATATACAAATCAAATGAAAGGTTTTTTTTTAAAGACAGAGGAGAAATGAGCATGTTTGTTGGTAGTTGGGAAGCAGCCAGTAGAAAGGGAGTGATTGATTAGTGAGAGGGTAGGAATGATCAAAGGGATAATCTGCTGGAGAAGATGAGATGGAATGAGATCACTTACACGTGGAGAGAGGTTTGCTTTGCTTTGGCAAAGAGAAAGGTCACTTCTTATGAGAGAAGGGCAAAGAAGGAAATAGTGGCACAAGGCATCTGAGTAATTTGTGATGAGGAACAGGAGAAAAGAGGGAGTTCTCTGGGAATGGCTTCAATTTTTTCTATAAAATCTGAGGCAAGTTTCTCAACTGAGAAAATATTGGAAGGAAGAGCTACAGGAGATATGAAGAGGGATGAAAAAGTTTGGAAAAGCCTCTGGGGTGAATGGGCTAGCCACTCAATTAAGGAAGTATGAAAGGATTCCCTTGCTGTAACGAGGGCCCACCCAGGCAAGATTATGTAGTATGAACTTGTAGTGGACTCAGCCAGCACAGTTTCATGATTTTCAGATTCATTCAGCTGTGTGTGAGTAGAAGCAAAGGTAGGAGAGAGTGGGAGGAATCCAAGGTTGGGATTTGGAAGAGGCAAGATCCTCAACAAGATAAAGGAACAAGGAATTCAAGAGAAAAGAACACTGTAGGGTTGAACTGGTTCACCAAAGGGTCAAGCTAGGGAAGAGAAGAGAGTGAAGACAGGGCATGGGGCAATGGCCTGGCAAAGAACTGAGCGGTAGCAGGATTAGAGGTTGTGGTGCAAACAAAGAACAGAGTTTGGAGTTGCAAGGCAAAAGAAGAGGCGAAATGGTAACAGGTAAAAGAATTTCAGAGTTCATGAACATGAAGGTGAAGCAATTGCGAGTGATGGAAAAATCAAGGTTATTACCATGTCTTTGTGAAGCCATAGTGGGGTGAAGGAGTAGGTTATGAGAAATGAGTAAGTTTGTGAGTTTACACTCTTAGAAGGAGTACCAGTAAGCATACTGAAATCCCTTAGTATAAGGACAGAAGTTAGGGAGGAGAGACTGATGGTGAGCTTGGCACTGAACTCATTGAGGGAGTAAGGGAGTGTCCTGGAGGCATATAGACAAAAAGCTACCAGACTCTGAATTGCATGATAAATATAGATTAAATGATGAATCTTACAGAAGGAGAGGTTACTGAGTAATGGCAATAGGGAAAGAGCCAGGAAACAGTAAGGAACAAGGAGTAATCTACTTCACCATGACCTGTGAATTAGGGGGATGAATGAATTAGAGGGACCAGAGCTGGAAAGGGTAGGTAGGGAAGATGTGTCATCAGGAGGGAGCCAGGTCTCAGTGAGTGCAAGAAGATGGAGGGAGTGAGAAAGGAAACAATTTAAGATGAAATCTGGTCTGTTACCTATAGAGCAGGCTTTCCAGAAAACACAATGGAAAAGCTGAGTAGTGTTAGAGTGTGAAGTTGTAGGGGGTTAGATTGAGAGGGATGGGAATAAGAGATCAGGCAATGAGGGATGGAGAATGGGATTTGAACAATGGCAATCCAGGGTTAGAATCCCTCGGATGGGTTGGGTCTGAGGAGGTAGAAGCATGCTTATTATTGAGAACTAAGCTCCTGTAGGTTGTCATTGTCCACAGGGATTTGGCCATGGAATCATCCTAGTGAATCAGGCAGGCTGTGAGGGGCAGCACCCCAAGGCCCACTGATCCTTCTTCCAGCCCAGCTTTAGTGGAGAAAAGGCCAATTATCCTCACCAACTACCACTCACAGTCCAGCCTTGATGAAGCAGCAAGCACCCTGAGGGAAGAGGTGGGAGAGAGAATGTGCCAAGCAAGTCAAATCATCACTGCCACCATATTGACCCCCACCTCTCCTCAAACCCTGATAGAGAGATCCCAAGACCCTTAACCCACAGCTCTTGCTTCTAGCCCAGTGTCTGTAGTCATAACCCTGGGATACAACTCCTGTGGATATGCAGCCTGGCAACTACACCTGCTTGTACTATAGCCACTACTATGAAAGACCCAGAAAAGAAAGTTCTTTTAGATACTTGGCATTGTCTAATGGTTCAACCTCAAAATGATGATTTTTTATTAAAGAAGAACATTAAAGAAGAGATTTTATCATCAGTTTTACACCCGAACAACCATGGAACCTTTCCACCTTGCTTTGTAACTTCAACCTTCCCTATGCATTATCTCTTTGATTAGAATGTGAGCTCCTCAAGAGCAGGAACTGTTTTACTGTTCTATGTATGTCCCCACCACTAGAAAGCATTTAATAAATACCTCATTCATTCATTCATTTAGAATATAAGCTCCTTGAGGCCAGGGCCTATCTTGCTTGCTTCTACTTATTTCTCCAGCACTTAGCACAGTGCCTGGCACATTGTAAGCTTTTAACAGAAAGCTTTTTCATTCATTCACTCATTTGGACCTTACTAGGACATCTTCAGTGAACTATATCTTTGCTGATCTGCATCTCCCACTTTAACAACTCATTCGCTGTCAACCTCAAACCCTGGGGAACAGAGTAATTGTTATAGTCATATTCATCCCAGACTCTCATTTGGTTTTTATCTATGTTCAAGAAACACCTGAATTTTCTAGCCAGGAAACCCATGAAACTCATAACATTATTTATAATGAGAGAAATGCCAATAAATACTTTCAGGCTGTGCAGGTCTGGTGACACTCCTACCCTTTTCCACATGCTCTGGGACCCAAAGCAGTGACATCTCCTTCTATGGCAGAATAGTTTGTCATGTAATTTCCTTATGATGCCAAGATTCCTTGTGACTAATCAACAAATTGGAGGGTTTGTTTATCTGCACTCACTGTTAACAACAAGGGACTCATTCCCTCAATGTGAATGTGCTAAAGTTTTAACTGTGTGTTAAACTTTTGCAAAAATAAGAAAAGTTAGCAATATGAAGATGACTTGAATTGCCTGTCCTCTGGGAATGCATCCCTTTCTGTGACCTTGCTGATCAAATACATGTGTTCTTTCACTGAAGATGACGTTTCTCTTGAGTCCTTTAGGAAACAGCAGGTGGTTGTTTCAGCATTCAGTCCAAAAGGTTAAGGAAGAAATTGTCTGCTAAAACAGATGTGGTCATATCTTTGCTGCTTGCTAAATTTTATTTTAAAGGGAGAATTCATATCAAGCAATTAATTGATCAACAAATACATATTACGGGCTTTCTATGTGTCGGGCACAATGTTAGGTGCTGAAGACACACAGACAAAAGCAAAATAGTTACTGCCCTCAAGAAGCTTATGTTCTAATGGGAAAGACAACATGCCCATATACAGATGTGTATGAAACATATACAAAGTGGATCTTTGGGGTGACATAAGCAGTGGGGGAGACCAGGGAAGACCTCATGTATAAAGCAACCCTTGAGCTAAGTCTTGAAAGAAATCAAGACTTCCAAGAGGCAGAGGTAATGAAGGAAAGAATTATAACAGAATTTTCAAATCTTCTTGATCATGTCTGCAAGTCTGCTGCCAAATGCATAGTTTCTAGCCTAAAAAAAAAAAAAAGACTCTCTAACCCTCATCAGGAAGTCCTCTTGCTAGAATTCTCAGAATATTACTCAGCGCTGGGATTCTTACGGTCTTGAATTCACCTTTCTTCATTGCATACAGTTTGTTCTTGAGGTGTATGGGGTGTTCAGGAGATCTAGCAGCTCTGGTGTGAGGGCTTGCTGAGCCCTTTCCAGGGCTGCTCATCCACCTTTGGTGTCCGCCTGGCACCCAACTCTCAGCTGTGGCTCCGAGAAGCTGTAGGTAGTATTCACAGCAGCCACACCCCAGTAAACTATCTTGGCAGATGGGCTAAACCAGGTTAAGGGTAACTCACAGACCTCAACTCTGTCAATGAGTTAGGTGATGTCTTTCCCAAGCATGTGAAGACTTTCCCAGGTAGAATGAGTGAATAAGAATAATTCATTCCAATGGTCATGAAGGCAGTTGAAGCAGGTACTGTGGAGTGCTTAGAGCTTGCTCAGACATTGAAGATGCCAAGGTCATCCACTGCAACCTGGGTCATCACCAGCATCTTGACTTTTGTCCTGTCATTGGATTTCTATGACTTAGGAAGAGAAAGTGAAGCTGATGACTTTGTGCAACTCATGTGAAAGTCAAGACATCACCCATGATATCATTGGTCCTCCTTGAAAATGAAGGACAAATGACAGTCTGTCCACACCTTCTAATGTAGACATTTCTGTCAATTGTTCTAGGGATGCTGCTAGGATACAAATGGAAGTCCAAAATCCTCTGGATCCTTCACAATGCACAGGCTCTTTCTTCAGCCAAGACTGGAGGCCGGGAGAGGTGAAAAAGCCAAGGCCAAGGCATTTTCCTCCTTAAATTCCTGGCCCTCTCCACCAAAAAAAAAAAAATTCATCTTAGGGGATTCATTGAAACATTTCTCTTTTACACTGGCAGGCAGAAACTCAACTCCAACTCTAAACTGGCCCTCTAGATTTATACAGACTCCATAGGGCATTACCAATCTTTCAACTAATCAAAACAGAATTCATGTTGCATCCAGTTAAAATTTTTTTGATGATTTAGCAAGGTGTCTAGGCTTGTTCTAATTGACTGATTCAATCAAGAAATGTTCTCACCTGACAAAAGTAATTACTTTTAAGTGAAGTGAGAAAATCAATGGGCCCCCCCCTCATTAATATTGTCCTTTCTTTTCTATAGTTGTGACATTCAACTCTTCAAAGAGTTGAAGAGATGAAATTATCCCCTAGGCTCCCAATTCTTTTATACTAATAGATTGTCAGAGCTAGAAAGAACCTTATATGGTGTTATTCAGTTGTTTCAGTCATGTTGGACTCTTCATGACCCCATTTGGGGTTTTCTTGGCAAAGGTACTGGAGTGGCTTGCCATTTTCTTCTCCAGCTCATTGTCAGAGTTAGAAAAAATCTTATAGACCTTAAAGATGTAAAAACCATTCTTAACCTAAAGGGCTATACAAAAGCAGCTTGTGGGCTGGATTTGGCCCAAGGTTCATAGTTTGCTGACCCCTATTTTAGACCAAGAACAATGATCTTTGGACTTGAAAGGACAGGGGGAAATGGCTAATGGGGAGGTTAAATGCAGGACAAGAAAGGAGAAAATAAGGGAGTACCTGGGTGCCCTGGATTCATTCAAGTCACAAAACCCAGAAGAATTGGAAAAAAAAATGGACAGATGTGATTCTTGAACCACTGAAAGTGACCTTTGAAATATCAAAGAGAACAGGAGAAAGACTAATCCTTAGTATTGGGGGAAAGACTAATGTTATTGCAGTGTTCAAAAAAAGGAAGGGATTGGAGCCTGAAAATTACAAGTCAGTGGGCTTAACTTCAATTCCTTGGAAAATTATAGACTATATCATTAAAGAACTGGTGAACAACTAGGGGAAAAAAAGGAAATAATGATCATAAAGCATTTGATGGCTTCATCAAGAATGCCAGACTAGCCTAATTTCCTTTTAAGACTGGGTTACTAGACTGTTAGATCAAGGGAATATCGTATAGTTTACCTGGACTTCAAGTATGTGACAATGACACATATTATTCTGAGAAGTGGTCCATAGGCTTCCCTAGACTGCTGAAGGGATCCATGACACACAAAAAAGATTGAGAACCCACACACCAGGCAACGGTGTGGAGCCTTCAAGCTTGAGGTCACATGTGACCTTCTAGGTCCTTGGGTGTGGCTGTTAGACTGAGTCCAAGTTTTACAGAACAAATCCTTTTATTAAGGTTATTTGTTTTATGAAGTTTGGATTCATTCAAAGGGCTGTACTTGAGGAACTCAGGAGGCACATATGGCCTTGAGACTGCAGGTTCCCCATCCCTATGGAAAACATAGACAACTGAAACATTTTCCTTTAAGTGCCAAAACTTTTTTTAATTTAACCATTTTTTATTGAAAGCTTCAAAAAAAAAATTTTTTTTTTACTCCTCTTCACCTTTTCTTGCTAACTTAGAGTCATCATCATCTAAATGGATTATGTGCTGTGTTACAGTATGGTGATGAGGGGAGAAAGGTGGCTATTTGAGTCTGTCCTGACTGGCTCCAGGAATTGGTGGAATTGGTGACTTTTTGTGTCTGTGTTTTTAAAAGAGAAAATTTCCATCACTTTCATTGAGATTAACTATCAGTTCTCTCTGCTATTAGTGCCTACCTCTAATGTCCATCTTACTCTCTAGCTGACTGCTCCTAAACTTTTGGGGACTGGGAAAACTTACTTGTTCAAATTACATCTGAAATAAGTGTTATGAGGGAGTGTTATGAGGGAGACTGGCCAAATGAGAACCCAGTTCTTCAAGCGTTTGCAGATATTCTCTGCCTTCTGCCAGTCCAACACATGGGACTCTGGGAGTCGTTTTTAGCCATGATGACTCAGGGATTCAAACTGTATTGTGATGAAAAGCCTTCCCCTTGATCAAAATAAGAAAGACTGTGACACAGAATGGGAACTACCATACAAATGGATTGATTTACCTCTCCTTCAGCACCCTTTATATACTTTCTTCCTGGCATTCAGAAAGTAAGAATTGCTGTGAGTAGCCCAGTGAAAGGAGATAGCTGCCTCATCCTCCCCTTCTCCCACCAACATATGCACATGAAAGCATGTAAGAGAAATGGTTATTAATAATCAGTGATTTGGGGAGATCCAGAGTTCTCCCCTTTTTCTAAAGTCCTGATTAATCTCTTGAAGGACATTGCTGATAATGAGATTGGACTAACTTTCCTGTTCAGACCCCACCCAAGAAGAGTAGCCATTGTGTTCTGTCCCTTGGTAGGGCATAAGTTCTTTGAATAGATTGCCCAAGACTGGGGGTGGTCTGGGTAGAGAGATAGTCTCTCAGATCAAGGGTGACATGATGTCACTCTCAGCCCTTCACTGAACACCTACTCTTCAAAGGGTGTATACATATACTGCAAGCCCCCCCCATTGTCTTCAGTCTAAAAGAAATGGCCAAATGACAGTCCTTTTATTAATAAATGTGCTGGTCTTATTAATAAAGTGATTAAATTACTCAGAATTATGTCTCTTGAACCTTTTTAATTGCTACACATGGCATCTCTATTTATTTTGGGTTTATTCTTTCCTGATCTTAGGCAAATGCATATCCCAAGGTGGGAGTGCTCTGGTAACTGATGAGATTGGAACAGTCATCAGAGCCATCAAAGAGGTCCCACTAACAATCTCAGCTGGTAGATTCATCAGCTGAGTCCAATGAGGAACCAGGGTAACAACTGAGCAAACTGCTTGACACCTGACCAGTAGTGGATTGACCCATCACCCAAGACAAAGAATCCCAAAAGGAACAATCCCAGTTGAGCAAGAGCATGACTTGTCCATTGGCAACACCTGACCGTGGAACTAGAACAGGTCTTCTAGGGCCAGGTATTGCTTCCCTAGCTCCCAGTGTGCCCTATGTGTTTGCTTCACTACTTTTGTGCTTTACATATGATCTCACCCTCGACAGGTACCATGTGTGTGCAGAGGGGAGAGTGCCCCCTTTTGAGGGGATCATTACTCTGCTTTTACCTTTGTTGTTATTGTTTAGTCATTTTCAGTCATGTCCAACTCTTCATGAACCCTTTTGGGGTTTTCTTGACAAGCATACTGTAGTGATTTGTAGTGATTTCCTTCTCCAGCTCATTTTACAGATAAGGAAACTGAGGCAAACAGGGTGAAGTGACTTGTCCAGGGTCACATAGTTAGTAAAGGTCTGAGGCTGAATTTGAACTCAGGTCTTGATGGCGCAGTGGAAAGAATGCCAGGCCTGGTGTCAGGAACACTCCTCTTCCCAAGTTCAAATCCAGCCTCAAACACTTACTAGCTGTGTAATATATATAAATATATATATGGATGGATAGATGTATCTGGAAGATAAGGTCAGGCTTGACCCCACTGAGTTCCAGGTTGTACTTGATTTGTACCCAGTAGAAAGATGGCGCCTAGGCTGGGTGGCCCTAATCTAACCCCCTAAGGTATTTTGGACCCTTTAGAACTGATATTTTAGGAGCTTCTCAGAGCTCCCAGGGATCTGCTGTTGTTTGGGTTGGAGATTAGCCTATTTGAATGCAAATGTTAGCATTGCTATGCAAATTGATTTAAAAGCAGTCCTGTTACCTGCTTAAAAGCAAGTTAAAAGTGTCTACTCCAGGTTAATGTGATTAGAAGAGAATTCAAACACTTTTTTTTCAGTCTGGGAAGGGAGCAGGGACACACCCTGCCTCTTTGAAAATTGGAAGAGGAAGAAGAAAAAAAAAACCTAAGACCAAAATGAAAATGACTGAGAGGAAAGGAAGCAGAACTAGTTTTCAATTTATCCACCAGGGTCAAGAGACAGCAGAATGTAGACTGCAGTCAGAGGACCTGAATTCAAATGGAAACTCTGCCTTGATGCATTGGCAGTAATAATAGTTAACATTTCTATATCCCAAATGCTTTGCATATTTCATCTGAGCCTCACAACACCTATAAAATAGGTTTCTGTAATTTACAGATTAGGAAACTGAGGTTCAGAGAGATTAAATGTCTTCCTTGCCCATGTGCACATAACTGGTAGATGTCAGGCATGATTCAAGCATAGGTCCTTATGTTCTCCTGACTCCAAGACTAGTATTCTTTGTGTTACTCCACCCTCTCCTACCCCCTATTACCTGTTTGACCTTAGACTAGTAATTTAGACTTTCTGGGCCTCAGTTTGCTAATCTGTAATGGCGCAAGTTAGAGTCCCTTTTAGCTTTCCTTTAAAAGGTCCCATAGTTCTCTGTTTTCAGTTACTCCCTACCTGGAAAGCTCCAGCCCTGAGTTGTAAACCAACCCTGCTCCAATAAAAATGTGTGATTTTTTAATGCAGTTATCCTTTCAAATATGAAATTTTGAATGCATGAAGAATATGTTTTACTTGTGGTAATCTTTTTTTCCAGTAAGAAGACAAGCTTAGTTTCTTCTATTTTGCACAGAAAAATTCCTCAAGTTCCCCTTGATTCCAGAAGTATTCCACCCCCAGACACCCCAGGGCGACATGGATGAGTTCTGTCAGTATATTTCAAGCCCCAAAGTGTTCTGTGGCCAAATTAGTTTGGGGAAATGCTAGCTGAAAACAACGTGGGCTGATAAAACAGTCAATCCACCCAAGGGGGAAGGAGATGGGCATAGGAATTTCTAAGAGAACCAGAGTACATTAATGCTTCTGCTCAAAAATAAAATAAATAGCAAGGAAAATAGACCAAGACTTCAGGGTAAACAAAGAAGTGGGCAACTTGGGATGCTTGGCGGATAGTGAAGAGCTACAATATATGTGGCAGTCTTCCTAGGCAGGGTGGGGAGAGTAGAAGGGGGAAGAAGGAAGGAGGGAGGGGGCTGGGACTTTGGGTTGTTATAATGATGCAGCCATGGAAATAGGGCATCAGACTAGGATGAGAAGACTGAGCTGAGGAGGCAATTAAAACAGGAGTGATCCAGCTGTGCTTCTAAGAAGATTCTCAGGGGCCCTCCAGAGGCAGAGAGAGGATTCTGCATAGGCCGCTTTCAGGAACAAGGGCGGGTAAGCAAGGAAGGATTCCTAGAAGCCAGGTTAGACAGGAGGCTGAGGGGGCCCACTGGGCTTAGGGAGCAGCCGAGAAGATCATAAGCAGGTTGTGAAATTGCACAGACCTAGAGTAAGAGCTCCCCCAAACCCATAGTGGCTTAGCCAAGTCTCTCTTCTGGCCACCTGGGCCATGTCTGCTAGCCATTGCAAATGTGCAGAGAAATACGTCTGCTTGTGACTGAACTTGACCATTTCCTTGCTATCAAGGGCTGTGGGTAGTCAAGTTTTCCCCTTATTCTTTTCTCTTTACCCTTTTTTTCTGCACGAACCCAGGGTAGATGGCACCTACTATAACAGGCAACATTCTGGTTCCCAGTAGTTACTAGACCATAAACTCCCTGAGGGCAGAGACTGATCCATAAATCTGTGTATCCCTCACATACTTCAAACATAACATGCTTAGGAAGTTGCTAGGTGGTGCAGCTGATAAAGCTAGAATCTGAGTCAGGAAGCCCCGAGTTCAAATTTGGCCTCATACATTTATTAGCTGTGCAATTCTGAGCAAGTGGCTTAACTAACCTCAACTTCCAATTTCCTCTTCTGTAAAAGGAGATAATGATAGCACCTCCCTCCTGGGGTTGTTGTGAGGACAAGTTGAGATAATATTTGTAAATCACATTAAAGCACTTTATAAATACCAGCTATTAAATGTTTGTGGAATGAGTCATCTTGCATTTCTGTACTCACAGTCAATGAAATCAAAGTCTCTCCTCAGATTCAAGATTTTTCCCTCAAGCCCATTCCAAAGCTTTTGTGTTCTCATTCAATTCAATTCAATAAACATTTATAAAGCTTAGAGTTTTAGACTTGAAGTCAGCAAGACCAGGTTCTAATTCTACTTTCTTTAGACACTTACTAGCTGTGTGATCCTAGGTAAGGCACTTAATCTCTGCTTGTCTCAAATTCCCTTATCTATAAAATGAGGGGGTTGTACTCAATGGAACCTAAGAGCCCTTAGGCTTAAGATCTAAGCACACAGTCCAAAGGGGCACCTAGAGGCAGCTAGAGCACTGGGCTTAGAATCAAGAAGACTCATTGTCCTGAGTTCAAATCCAGCCTCAGTCACTTACTAGCTGTGTGACCCTGGACAAATTGCTTAGCCCTGTTCGCCTCAGTTTCCTCATCTGTAAAATGAGCTCCAGAAAGAAATGGCAAAACCACTCCAGTATCTTTGCCCAAAGACAATATTACACAAAGTGCCAGGCACTGTGCTAAGCTCTAGCAATCAAAGAATAAAAGGAAAATAGTCCCTGCACTCAAAGAGATTACATTTTACTAAAGGAAGTACATGTACTCAGCACAATACAGGAGAAAGAACACTGACTCTGGATTCAGAGGACCTGGATTCAAATTTTGCCCCTGACACTACCTGTGTGATGTTGGGCAGGTCGCCTAGCCTACTAGGGCCCCAGTCTTCTCATCTGTAAAATAAGAGGGTTCAACCAGATGGCCTCCCAAATCCCTTCTAACTCTAGATGTATGATCCTAAGTAAATATAAACTAGTCTCAGGTTGGGGGACACTGATGTGAGGAGTAAAGAACGGCCACTTGTAAGAGGTGGTATATACCCTGAAGGGAGCTGGGGGTTTTGAGTCAGAGGTGATGAGGGACAGCATTCTAGACATAGGGAACAGCCTGTAAAAAGTCACGGAGGTGAGAGTTGGAATGTCGTGTAGAGTCAACGGCAAATACGCCAACTTGGCTAAAACGCAGAGTATACAAGGAAGTGTAATGTATAATTAGCCTGGAAGGATAGGTTGGAGGCAGAAGGAGGGAGGAATGGAAGCATCCTACAATTTTTCATCCAAGTAAAGCAGAAGTCCTGGATTTTGAGGCAGAAGACCTGGGTTCTGGTTCTCCCTAACAATATGACTTTGGAAAAGTCTTCTCTCTTTGGGCCTCGATTTCCCTCTCTGTAAAATGAGGGGGCTGACCTGGATAATTTCTAAGGTCCTTTCTAGGTCTGATATTCTGTGTTGGTGTCTAGCTGAAGTATAGTTCTACAACTATAAGCACCCAGACACTGAGGCATTCTGATTTCCCAGGAAATCACTCAACATGATGACCTTGGGGCAGGTAGGTAAAGCAAAGACATCCGGACTGAGTTTCCTTGTTCCAGTCTTCTTTCCTGACTCTGCCTGGTTATTCCCCTGTCCCTGGCCTTTGACTGGGTCACTGGTGGTGAAGAGGTAGTTTTGGCCTTGACCCTGAAGCTTTCTGACTATCTTTACAGATATGACTATCCATCATTCCAAGGTTCCAGCTCCTAGACCCAGATACCCCCAAAGAGCTCCAGGAGAAGAATGTTCCTTCTTACATTTTCATTTTGCTGGTGTCAATTAAATCAAATTTATGGGATTTTCTCTGTTCTGTAATTATCCTGGGGAATTTATTTCAGATTGTTCAAGAAGCCAACTCGCCTCTAGAATTTGCTATCTTTGGTGTGGAATTATGACTGTAGATTCTCATTTGCCAGGGAAAACAAGTTATTCCATTATTTATTTCATTGTATTTATGTTTATAGAGCAGATAAGAGAAGCGTGGATCATGTTGCCTCTTGCTTGGCATCAGAAGGCTGCTCTCCTGATCTCATGCCATTTCATCTTGTCCTATCACAGAAATCACGGCATTTCAAAGTTGGAAAGGACCTCAGCAGTCATCTAATACAGTCCATATCTGAAAAGATAATGTTTGTTACTGTTGTTCTTGAACTGTATCTGATTCTTCATGACCCCATTTGGAGTTTTCTCGGCAAAGATATTGGAGTGATTTTCCATTTCCTTTTCCAGCTCATTTTACAGATGAGGTAACTAAGCAAACATGGTTAAGTGACTTGAACAGGATCACACAGCTAGCAATGGTCTGAGGTCTGATTTGAATTCAGATCTTCTTGACTCCAGGCTCAGAGTTTTATCCATTGCAGAGAGTACCTTCTAAAATACACCTGTCAAGTAGTCATCTAGCCTTTACCTGAAGATCTCCCATGAAAGAAAAACTGCTACCTTTCTAGGCTCTCCAGGATAGCTTTAATGGTTACAAAATTATTCCTTCCTTATATCAAATTTCAATCTGCCTTTTTGTAATTCCCATCCATTTGCTCCTATTTCTACCTCTGGGGCCAAGTAGAACAAGCCTAATCCCCCTTCTCCAAGAAAGTTTTCCATATAATTGAAGATGACTATCATTTCCCCTTTCTCTCTCCATAATAAGCATCCTCACTTCCTTCAATGGATTCCCATATTGCACAAGCTTGAGGTCCTTCACCATCCTGGTTGCCTTCCCCTGGGTATTCCCCTTTATATATAACCTTCCTAAAATTGTTGGTTAAAATTGAACACAATTCTCCACATGTGATGTGATCAGGAAAAAATACAGTGGGATGATCACTTCCTTTATTATGGATACTTCCTCCCTTAAAGTAGCCTAAGATCATACCAGCTTTTTGTTATGTCATATTACACTATTGACTCAGATTGAGGCTGTAGGTCATCATTTATCTTTTCGAAACGATCTTGCTTTTTAAAATTAACATTTTAATTTATTATTTATTCATTTTAACATCCTTCTCTTTTCAAATTTTGAGTTCCGAATTTTCTCCCTCTCTCACCCCTTCCCTCACTCACTGAAAAAGCAAACAATATGATATTAATTATACACGTAAAATCATACAAAATGTATTTCTGTATTAGCCGCGTTTTAAAAAAACAGTAAAGAAAGTGAGAAAATAAACTTCAGTTTGCTCTCACAGTTCATCAGTTTCCTCTCTGGAGGTGAATAGCATTTTTTCCATCATAACTTCTTTCAAATTGTCTTGTATCATTGTATTGATCAGAATAGCTAAGTCTTGCACAGTTGTGATCATTATTACAACATTGCTGTTACTCCACATAATAACTGCCTGATTCTTCTCACTTTACGTTGCGTCAATTCATATAGGTCTTGCAATTTGTTTTTTTCCGAAACTACTCTCCTGCCTTGTCATTTCTTATAGCACAATAGAACTCCATCACAATCATATGCCAAAATTTGTTCAGCCATTCCCTAATTGATAGGCATCCCCTCAATTTCCAGTTCTTTGTCATCACGAAAGGAGCTGCTAGAAATATTTTTGTACAGATAGGTCCTTTTCCTTTTTCTTTGATCTTTTTGGGGTACAGTTGTTGTTGTTCCTTGTCCTTCATTCTCAAAGAGGATCAATGACATCAGGAAGGTGATGTTATGACTTGCAAGTGAATTGGATTTAAGTAAGGCAGGGCTGTGCCAAGTCACCAGCCTTACTCTCTCCTCCAGAGTCGTCTGGGTCCAGTGGCAAGACATAGATCAGGATAACTGGAAATATTACTGGATATGCAAGGGTATATACAGTATTATAGCCCTTTGGGTATAATTCCAAATTGTTGTCCAGAATGTTTGGATCAGTTCACTACTTCACCAGCAATTCACTAATATAGCTATTTTTCCCTCATCCCCTCCAACATTTATCATTTCTGAGAGGTATGAGATGGTTCCTGAGAGTTGTTTTAATTTGTATTTCTCTAATTTATAAGTGATGTAGAACCTTTTTTCATATGACTATAGATAGCTTTGGTACTTTTAGAAACTACCTGTGTCTATCCTTTGACCATTTATCAACTGGGGAATGGCTTTTATTTTTATAATTTTGACTCAGTTCTATACTCAATATATATAGTTGAGAAATGAGGTCTTTGTTGGCTGTAAAATTTTTTGATGTTATTTCATTGCCTATGGCAGGGTTTCTTAAACTTTTTCCACTCATGACTCCTTTTTGCCCAAGAAATTTTTATGTAACTCCAAGTATGTAGGTATATAAAATAGGTATACAAATCAAACATTTACTGACAATAAATCACAAAGAAATTGATTTAAAAACAATTCTTTGGTATACATATAATTTTCCATTTATTAAAGATAAAGGCAAATTTGCATACTAAAGAGATGGGTGCGTTTGTTTATTTACAAGTAAACACTTTTCATTGACAGTAAACATTGTTTTTCTTTATCTGAAGATTTCAAAAGTCATTCAAAATATTCCTTTGCTTTATTGCAGTACACTGCATGCTTGGTATTAATATGTCATTTTAGTTTGACTGGTTTCATGCTCTCCACAGCCAAAACTTCATTACAAATTAAGCAAAACAGTTTATCAACACCACCATCAATATTAGAAGTAAATCCATAGTGCAAAAATGATTCAATATATTTTCTTTCTCTTGTCAGTTTAGGTGTACTACAACTTGGTAGC
>NW_020954563.1:6401602-6406193 GCF_900497805.2 Vombatus ursinus | reverse complement strand
TAAGACTCTGTCACATTGCCATCAGTATTTTTACCTCTTCTGTCTAAATTTAGCCACTTATCCATAACAAAAAAAATTGTCCTAAAATATAAATAAATATTGCTAATAATTTCTCAAATAAATACTAGATTTAGTTTATGAAATTACATTTGCTTGCGCTTAATTTAAAAAAATTGATGTTCACACTTACATACACATAAAGCAGTGATGGTGGAGAAATCTTATTAAACGGCTTTTGTCTTTACTTGCTGCAATTAAACACTTATGTTTCTGTAAAAGAAAGAGATAACAGCAATTTAAAAAATCAAACATTCTAACACAATACAATCCAAAAATATACTAATCTGATACTTATATGGTGAGGAATGGTGGTAGGAAAATATTAAAAGTCTTTATTTTACATAATTAAACTATTATGTTTCTGCAAGAGCAGAAAACTTTGTATGTACAGTAAAAATACTGCAATTCATAACATACAATAGAATCGAATCTGAGTCAACGTGTTTCTAGCAGCTTTTGTTGGTGTTACATGGTATGATGGCATGCACAGGGCAAAGTGTGCATGTTTTGTGTTTAGAACCAATGCTGCAGTGAAGTTGCACTATACCACATGGACAAGCACTGCCAGAAACACCTTGCATTCATTACACATTTGATTTTGAATTAATTTTTGGTCATTGCATGTTCAGAAACATTTTATTGTTGCCAAATTTTTCGTGACCCTCACATTCAGTTACATGACTTCATATGGGATTGCAACCCACAGTTTAAGAAGCACTGGTCTATGAGTACCATTTAGTATATTGTAGTTTCTCTCATCTCTTTTAATTAGGTCTATTCTTGCTTTTGCTTTGTCTGAGATCATGATCACTGTCCTGCCTCTCTTTACTTCAGCTAAAGCATATTAGATTCTCCTTCAGCCCTTTATTTTAACTTTCTGTATGTTTCTGTTTCAAGTGTGTCTCTTGTAAACATCATATTGTTGTATTCTGGTTTCTAATACATTCTGCTATCTGCTTCCATTTTCTAGATGAGCTCATCCCATTCAAATTCACAGGTATGATTCCTAACTCTATTTCCCTTTTTCCCATTTTCATCTCTCTCTCTCTCTCTCCCTCTGTTCTCAAAAGTCTATTTTGCTTCTAATCTTAATTGCCTCCCTAAATCTACCTTCCCTTTTATCACACACATCCCCTTTATCTTATCCCTTTCCCCTCCTATTTCCCTATGAATAAGTTGCATGTCTATACACAACTGAGTGTGTGTACATATATTCTGCCCTCTTTGAACTAATTTTGATGAGAGTGAGGTTCAAGCATTACCCATCACCCTCTAGAAAAAAAGGCTCACAAATTTTTGTTGGCTTACACCAAATTTTGATTAGAGGCATTATTTTATTTTATCTTATTTTTAATATTTTATTTTTCTCCAGTTGCAGGTAAAAACAATTTTAACATTCGTTTTTAAAGCTTTGAGTTCCAAATTCTCCCCCTTCCTCCCTCCCCACACCCCCCATTGAGAAGGCAAGCAATTTGATATAGATTATACATGTGTAGTTATGTAAAACATATCCATAATAGTCATGTTGTGAAAGAAAACAAACAAAAAAAAACTTCAAGAAAAATAAAGAAAATAAAAAAGCATGCTTTAATGTGTGTTCAGACACCATCAGTTCTTTCTCTAGGGATGGATAGCATTTTTCATCATAAGTCCTTAAGAGTTGTCTTGGATCATTGTATTGCTGAGAATTGCTAAGTCATTCACAAGTGATCATCTTACAATATTGCTATTACTTTGTACACAGCACATTTCACTTTGCATCAGCCAATGCAAGTCTTTCCAAGTTTTTCTGAGAGCACCCTGCTCATCATTTCTTATAGTAAAATAGTGTTCCATCATAATTACATACCACAACTTGTTCAGCCACTTCCCAATTCATGGGCAAACCCTCAATTTCTAATTCTTTGCTCCCAGAAAAAAAGCTGCTGTAACTATTTTTGTACATGTAGGTCCTTTTCTTCTTTTATTTCTTTTAGGATATAGACCCAGTAGTGGTATTCCTAGGGCTAAGGGTATGCATGGTTTTATAGCCCTTTGGGTATAGTTCCAAATTGCTCTACAGAATAGTTGAATCAGTTCACAACTCCACTAACAGTGTATTAATGTCTCATTTTTCCCACATTCCCTCCACCATTTGTCATTTACCTTTTCTGTTCTATTAGCCAATCTAATAGGTATGAAGTAGTATCTCAGAATTGTTTTAATTTGCATTTCTCCAATCAATAGTGAATTAGAGTATTTTTTTCATATGGCTATAGAAAGCTTTGATTACTTCATCTGAAAACCGATCATATTTTTGATCATTTATCAATTGGAGAATGACTCTTATCTTTATAAATTTGATCCAGTTCTCTATATATTTAAGAAATGAGGCCTATATCAGAAAAACTTGCTTCAAAATTTTTTTCACAGTTATTATCGCTAACTGTATTTCTGTTCATCCTATTCTACTCCCATTTATTCTATTCTCTTTCTCCTTTCACCATGTTCCTCCTCAAAAGTATTTTGTTTTGATTACCTCTACCACAGTCTGCCCTCCCTTCTATCACACCACTTTTCTTATACCCTTTCCCTACTACTTTCCTGTAGGGTGTGAGAAACGTGGTTCAGTCACTGCTTGGTAGGGTTAGGGTTTTAGCCCAAATATGCAGCCATATCTTCCTGCTTTCCTGGAAACATACTATGCAGAGTTCTGTCCTCCCTTAAGAAACAAACTTAAACTGAAGTGAGCAAAGGGATGTTTATTTATTTACAATTCTTACAAGAAGCAGGTGTGTGTGTGGTATTCCCCTTCCCAAAACAAAAAAGAAGAAGGGACACACACACGCTATACAGAAGCCAGAACGAGTTTTATATGGCTAGTTCAGTCCTACTCCTCCCTCTAGAGTCAGGATTAGTCCAGACTCTTTCAGGTTACAAGTTTCTTGATAATCTAACTTCATGTCCTCCTTGACATGTTCTCCCTCCCTGGTCATGCGACCCATGTTCAGAAAATGGAGGGATAATCTATGCATGGGTGTGTCAGTTAATATTAATGAAGCCAATTAAGCATGCGTAGTAGTCATGACTCAGTGACCAGGGAAAGAATCCTTGAGTTTGAGCTGTTTTGCATGTTTTCAGCCCCTGTTTTCTTTGAAGCCAGGGTGCTGACCATCAATCTTGCAAAACAGGGTATGCTCATCTATTAACATACCATTCATTAACAAATTTATTATTTGACAATATCTGTGGAAGCAGAACTACTTCTGATAGGTACTCCTTATCTTACAAGGGTAAGATAGATTCCTATACCCAATTGAGTGTGTACGTTATTTCCTCTTTGAGTCAATTCTGATAAGAGTAAAGTTCACTCACTCCCCCTCCCCTCCTTCCTCTTTCTCTCCACTGTAAAAGCTCTTCTTGCCTCTTTTATGTGAGATAATTTACCCCATTCTACCTCTGTCTTTCTCTTTCTCCCAGTACATTCTTCTCTCTCACCTCTTAATTTTATTTTTTAGATATCATTCCTTCATATTCAACTCACACCTGTGCCCTATGTCTATATATACTCCTGACTACCCTAATAATGAGAAAGGTCTTATGAGTTACAAATATCATCTTCCCATGTAGAAATATATACAATTTAACCTTATTAAGTCCCTTATGATTTCCCTTGCTGTTTTCCTTTTTATGCTTCTCTTGAGTGTTGTATTTGAAAGTCAAATTTTCTATTCAGCTCTGGTCTTTTCATCAAGAATGCCTGAAAGTCCTCTATCTCATTTAATATCCATTTTCCCCCCTGAAGGATTATAGTCAGTTTTGCTGGGTAGGTGATTCTTGTTCGTAATCCTAGCTCCTTTGCCCTCCAGAATATCATATTCCAAGCCCTCCGATCCTTTAATGTAGAAGCTACTAAATCTTGTGTTGTCCTAACTGTGGCTACACAATACTCAAATTGTTTCTTCTTGGGTGCCTGCAATATTTTTTCCTTGACCTGGGAACTCTGGAATTTGGCTGTAACATTCCTGGGAGTTTTCATTTTGTGATCTCTTTCAGCAGGTGATCAGTGGATTCTTTCCATTTCTATTTTACCTTCTGGTTCTCAAATATCAGGGCAGTTTTCTTTAATAATTTCTTGAAAGATGATGTTGAGACTCTTTTTTGATCATGGTTTTCAGGTAGTCCAATAAATTTTACATTATCTCTCCTAGCTCTATTTTTCAGGTCAGTTGTTATTCCAATGAAATATTTCACACTGTCTTCTATTTTTTTTTCATTCTTTTGGTTTATTTTATTGTTTCTTCATTTCTCATAAAGTCATCAACTCCATTTGCTCCATTCTAATTTTCAAGGAATGATTTTCTTCAATGAGCTTTTGGTCCTCCTTTTCCATTTGGCCAGTTTTGCTTTCCAAGGCATTCTTCTCCTCATTAGCTTTTTGGACCTCTTTTACCATTTGGCCTAGTCTGTTTTTTTAAGGTGTTATTTTCTTCAATAATTTTTTGTGTCTCCTTTACCAAACTGTTGACTTGTTTTTCGTGATTTTTTTTGG
>NW_020954563.1:6399006-6401540 GCF_900497805.2 Vombatus ursinus | reverse complement strand
ATCACTCTCATTTCTCTTCCCAATTTTTCCTCTACTTCTCTTAATTGATTTTCAAAATCCCTTTTAAGCTCTTCCATGGCCTTAGACCAATTCATATTTTTCGTAGAGGCTTTGGATGTAGGAGTTTTAACTTTGTTGTCTTCTTCTGAGTGTATGTTTTGATCTTCCTTGTCACCATAGTAACTTTCTATTGTGAGAGTTTTTTTCCCCATTATTCATTTTCCAACCTATTAGTTGACTTTTAACTCTTTGTTAAAGTAGGGCTCTGCTTCTGGGGTGGAGGGCACACTGTCCCAAGCTTCAGGGGTTTTATGCAGGTATTTTCAGAGATACTTCTAGGGACCTGTAAGCTTTCAGCTCTTCCAAGGTGGTATGATCTAAGGAGAAGTGGGTCTACTCATTTCCTGGCCTGTGCTCTGGTCTGGGAGTGACCATAAGCACCTTTTCCTGTCTTGGAACTGTGAGGAGGGTCCTCCTCTCCACTGTGGCCACAAGCTCTACTATGCTAGTGCTCCTTCTTACCCTGGGATTTCCACCCAGGACTGCAAACTGAGTATGGGCAAAGCAACAGAGTTCTGCTTCAGTACTAGCTAAAGGAACCCTCTGATCTCCTTCTGACCACTTGTTCAACCCCTTTACCGTCTGTGGGCTAAGAGCTCCACAAGCATCCACTGCCACTGCAGCTACTGATATAGTCACTCCAAAAGCCCTGCTCCTGGTTTGCTGTGGATGGGGCTGTGTTGGCCCAGCCTGCGCTGGACTGTGTTTCACTCTCACCTAGGTGTGGCAGACCTTTCCTGCTGACCATCTAAGTTGTCTTTGGTATCTGTGGGCTAAGAGGTCTGGAAACCGCCACTGCTGCCAGTGATTCAGTAGCCCCGAAGCCTGCTCCTAAAATGCTGGGGCCTGGTGTGTGCTGGCATGGCTTGTGCTGGACTGTGCTCCTCTCTCACCCTGGTGCAATAGACCTTTCCTGACAACCTTCTAAGCTGTCTTTGCCTGGAAAATTGTTTCACTCCATCTTGTTGTGGGTTCTGCTGCTCTAGAATTTGCTTAGAGAAATTTTTTAAAGGTATTTGGAGGTATTTGGGGGAGAGCTCAGGAGAATCCCTGCCTTTAATCTGCTATCTTGGCTCTGCCTCCCCCAAGGCATTATTTTAAAGTTCTTTGGAGGGGAATGTTGGGAGACTTCAGCTGGCTTGCTGCCCCTAATCTGCTATCTTGGCTCTGCTGACAACCTTGCTTTCTATTGTCACTTCCCCTCCACCGCTATTACGGTACTTGTCTCACTGGTTGATTTTAATCTAGTCATAAGACTTTATACTTATGTCTATTAAATGTCATCTTACATCAGTCAGTCAATCCACAAGCATTTATTAAACACTTACTCTATGCCAGGCACTGTTACTTAGAGACTAAATCCTGAGGGGGTGGGTGTTCTGTGGAGCTCTTCAGAGATGATGGGAAGGATTCATTCCCAGTGGAATCAGCCCAGCCCCAAAGCCAGGCTGCTCAACTGGGTTTTCAAATGTCTGAGGTCTAGCCCCGTGACTCACCTCATATTTGCCTTCCATATGTGCCAGTCATGGGGGCTTGTGTCATCATTTTTGTATAATGTAGCATAGACAGGGGCATGTTGGCTCAGCTCCAGGCTGTCCTTGTGCAAATTCCCATTGCTCACCTAGCCCTGCAAGTCTTCCTTTCTGATTCATGGCCATGGATTGAGCTTCTGATATTGGTTCAGGTGACCCCTCGTCCCCCGACTATAGCATTGCATGTTCTCTACCTCCACCTTGTCATCTATCATCATTCTGGATAGCCCTTGTGGCTTCTGGTGATAATCTGGGGAGCTCAGAGGCCTTAATAAAGCTGCTAAGCTATCACAGGCAGCTAACGAAACAGCTGGCAGCTTGCATGAAGGCCATGGGCTTATATAGGATCAAGGATTTAGAATAAAAAGCCTGCTTAGAGATCACTGTTCCAAACTCTCTTTTTACAGATTATGATACCAGTCCAGAGAAAGCTAGTACCCCATTTTTTCCCATATGACCACACAGCTATTAAGTGGTAGCAACACCAGGATACAAACTTGTGTCCTCTGACTCCAATTGTAATGCTCTAACTACTTAGATTAAGCTGGTTTTCATAACCTGTGGCCTCCAGAGGTATCCCCACGACATATCTTATGTCTATCTCCTTCTCTCAACTCACATAGCCATCATCCTAGTTCTGGCTCTAATAACCTCTCACCTATACTACTACAAGAACCTCCAAATAAATCTCTCTTCCTCCAGCCTCTCCTCTCTCCCATCTGAACTCCATATAGCTGCCAATATCATAGTCTTAAATTATTGATCTGATCATGCTACTCCCTTGGTCAACCAATTCCAATGGTTCCCTATTATTGTTGTTGAGTCATTTCAGTCATGCCCAACTCTTCATAATCCCATTTGGGATTTTCTTGGCAAAGATGCTGGAGTGGTTTGCCATTTCTTTCTCCAGCTCATTTTACAGATGAAGAAACTGAGACAAAG
>NW_020954563.1:6392792-6398968 GCF_900497805.2 Vombatus ursinus | reverse complement strand
GGTGAAGTGATTTGTCCAGGGTCACACAGCTAGTAAGTATCTGAGGCCAGGTTTGAACTCATGAAGAGGAGTCTTCCTGATTTCAAGCCCAGTGCTCTATCCATTGCGCTTATCTGATCACTGTGGTTCCCTATTCCCTCTAGGATAAAATAAAAACTCCTCTGTTTGGCATTTAAAGTCTTTCACAATCTGGCTCCAACTTTCCCTTCTAGACTTATTCCACATCAGTCCCCCTATATTCTAGTCATACTGCCCTACTTGCTCTTCCTTGCACATGACATTCTTCTACCTCCACACCTTTCCATCAGCTGTCTCCCATGCCTGGAATGTTCTTACTCCTGGCCTCCATTTCTTGCAATCCATAGCTCCCTTTAGCACTCAGCTTAAGTCCTATGAAAGACCTTTTCTGACCTGCTAAATTTTTTTTAGTATTTCCCCTTGATTACTTTGCATTTACTTCATATAGAGCTTATATTTACTTATGTGTATATATGTTGTTTTCCTCCACCTCAAACAGCCATTAGCACCTAGTAGGTAATTAATAAATCTATATCAAATTGAGTTGAGAATTCCCTGTGCAATTTCTAGGAGAACCCTTTATTCCTGATGTTGAACTCCATAAAACCAGACCCTCTGATTCTACGGGTAGCAATAGCATTCTTGTGCCATCCTTATAATTAACCAGCCCCCCTGAAAGGCTCATGCCATACCTGGAGACAACAGGGTGGTAATGGAGACACACTGGGCATAATTACTTTCATCTATCACCAGCTGCTCCACTGATGTTGACAAAGTGTGGCTAAATATTTAAAGAAGTCATTTCTCTTCAGAGGCTGGGGCTTTACATGCTGCAGAACCTGCCAGTAGTGTGAGCAAACATTACTAAGCCATGGATTAAGGGGGATTCATCTGAAAGGTGGATGGAAGGAGAAAAGAAGAGAGAAATCACAGGATAGAAAGTGACAGAGAGGCTTAAACCAAAAGAAACAGTATCTAAATTCTCAGGATAAGGAAAGAGAAGCCAAGATGTGACCTGACTGGCTCAAGGTCACCCAGCTATTAAGTGGCTAAGACAGAATCTCAGTTTCCTTGTCTGTAAAATGAAGGGACCAGATGACCTCTAAGGTACCTTCCTGTTCTAAATCTATGACTGTATAGTCCTACTCTGTGACATTAAAACCAAATGAATTAATGTGATCTTAGGCTGCATTTATACAAGCATAATATAGTATTCAGATCTATGAAAGTGGCCATCTCACTGTACTCTTCCCTGGCCACATCATGTTCTGTTCACTTCTGGGTGCTACATTTTAGGGTGGGGATTGACAAACTAGAACTCATCCTCATCCAGAAGAGGGTAATCCTAATGGCTGGAATGTTATATTTTACATGATGTTATATGTTATATGAGAACTGTTTGATGGACATGGGAATTTATAGTAGAGGGGACCGTGAGGGTGTAATATACTCTGTTGTCAAATGTCTGTCTTAGAGGTTGTCATGTATAAGGGGGAATGAATTATTCCACTCAGTTCCAGAAGACAGAACTAGGAGCCATGGGCAGAGTACTTACTAATTATACCTGCATCTGGTGCAAATTTATTTGAAGGGAGAGGATCCATCAATCAGTCAACAATCAATAAGTATTTATTAATCACTTACCATGTGCCAAGTATTGTGCTAGGCATCAAAGATAGAAAAACAAAAATGGCAGTAAGATAGTCTAATTTATGGCAAGGAAGGGGGAACAATATTACAATAGAGGACAGATTGACAGTTGTTGGGAGTGCGGGTGAGAAAGAAGCGCAAAGATAACACTTAAGACAGTCTTAGCACTAGTGTAATCACCATGCAAAGGGCAGCTCATTCCTCTCCCCCACAGAGTCCCATGGAGGTGGGGGGAAGTAAGAGGGGGCAGCAGTTGCTCCCCATATCTCCAGAAGACTCTACTATTATGTTCAGGGATGTAATTGAGTGGGGAGGGAGTAAGGAAGCCTGCCCTTTCAGGGAGAAAGTTTATTTTACATATGTTAGTACCTTGTAGCAAAGTCTTGTTTGCCCCACACTAACTACAGCTCTGATAATGAGTAGAAGTTACAGGGAAACCAATTTCAGCTCAATATTAAGAAACACTTCTGAATAATTAAAACTCTCTAAGAATAGGAAGGACCACCTTGGAGGGTAGTGAACCTCCTTCCCTGATGTCTAAGTATGACCACTTGCCAAGAATACTGTAGAAGAAAGTTCTGTTTAGATACCCTGAGTCTCTTACAATTCTGAGAGCTTACGAGTCTGTGAATAAATCCTAAACCTCTCTCTATTTTATCCAAGAGAAATTGCCTTTTCTCTTCATTCATTAGTTTTTCTTTTTCATTATCTTTTCAAAAATGTCTTTTCTTTTATCTAGTCTCCTTCCTGAACAAACAGTGCCTTTCCTACCCAACTGCCACCCCCAACAAAATCCATTCTGCACATCATGTGTGGCCTCCCCTTGACCTCCAAACACTATGGCAACAAAAGCTCAAGAACTGCTATGTGCTCCAGGCAAAGCTTGCCTCAGTGAAGGATATAATTGTTACTTTAAAAATATTTGGTTTGGCAAAATTATACAGCTTGTCAAAATAGAGTGTGCCTGACCTGAAAGCTTGCATTTTGTAGATTTTTACTCCATTTCATAACATTTAAATAATCTTTAAATAAGGCCACACTATTTTTAAAGTTGAGCTTGCTAACATTTCCTCCTAGCTTTCCCAGGCCCTCAAACTTTTGATTGTTCTGAGAAGAACTGGGTTGCTTCATTCTCAAATTCAACCTTGTACAAATAGCAATTAAGCACCTACAATGTGGACAGCTGCCTGTTAAAGTCCTCCCTCAAGCCTTTAAACCTAAATGGGTATGGAGGGGACCCCAGCTTTTCAAAAACTTTGCTACCAGAGTACAAGATATGTAGATCCTAGCCAGCTTCTCAGGCCTGAAGCCTGGCCCAGTGAGAATTCTACCGTACCAACTACTAAAGCAGAGATGGGCTGCTTCTGCCTCAGTGAAGGGAGGATATACACAGAGGACATCTCAGACCTTTGGGAGTATTGAAATATGTACAGAAAACTTTGCTCAGCCCATGATCCAGTGATACTGGCCTCTTTTCTGTTCCTTGAGCATATGACATTCCACCTCTTGATTCTACAGTTTTACTGGCTGTCCTCCATACCTGAAATTCTCCCTGTCCTTGTCTCCACCTCTTGGCTTCCTTAAAGGTCTCAGCAAAAGTCCCACCTTCTGTAATAAGCTTTTCCTGGTCCTTCTTAACCTTCCCTTTGCTGGCCACTTCCAATTTATCCAGTATATATTTTGCATACACATAGTTGTTTAGTGGACTCTCTCAATTAGACTGTGAGCTCCTTGAGACCAGGGAATATTTTTTACTTTGTATCTTCAGTGCTTAGCACAGTGCCTGGCACATAGTAGATGCTTAATAAATATTGGTTCAGTTAAAGAAGAAAGTTGGTGGTTTTAAGAAGCTTATACTTCAATGAAGGAGCCTGGGGAGAGAGGCTACAACACAATATGTGTCATTTTATCTGGTCATTCACAGAATCTTGGGGTTGGACTGGCCCTCAGAGGTCATGAGTCCTACTCTCTCCCAAACAAGAATTCCTTCTTAAAACTTGCTCAGAAAAGGGTCAGTCTGCTTTCACTGAAAACCTCCAGTGACAGAGGAAAAGCCAAATACTTCCTGAGGCAGACGATTGCTCTTTTAGATGGATCTAATTTGTGAAAGTAACCTTCACATTTGAACACAATTTGTTAACATAACCTTCCCAAGTTAGTGAGATTTTATTTACGTTGAGCTGAAATCTGCCTCCCTGTAATTTCCATCCATTGCTATTAGTTTCATACTCTGGAGCAAGGAACAAAAAGTCAGCTCCCTATTCCTCATGATAGCATCTTCTCACTGTTCAGGTATAAATGGTTTTGAGTCAGTGGGCCTGTGTTCTAATTCTGATTCTGATTTTCTAACTAACTATATGTTCTTGGGCAAGTCTCTTAATTTCTTTGGGGTTCAATTTTTAGATCTGTAAATGGGGGAGGGGGGAGGAGAGTTGGACTACCTGACCTAAAAGATGCCCTCCAGCTCTAAATTCATGTTTTTCAGTTGTTTCAGTCATGTCTGACACTTTGTGACCTTAGTTGGGATTTTCTTGGCAAAGATACTGGAATGGTTTGCCACTTCCTTTTCCAGCTCATTTTATAGATGAGGAAACTGAGGGAAACTGAGTTAAGTGATTTGCCCAGGGTCACACAACTACTAACTGTCTGAGGCTGGATTTGAACTCATGTCTTCCTGACTCCAGGTCCACCCCTCTATTTGCTGTTCACCTATCTGCTAAGCTCCTGTTAACCTGAGTATTATGCAAAGTCCTATCAGAAGGATCAATCAGTCAGTCAACAGGCATACAATATATTAAGCACTGTGCTAAGCACTCAGGATACTTCATAAAGGATGCTGCATTTGATCAAGATCTAAATGATAGGTCAACAAGGCAGGCAGAGGCTGAGGGCATTCTAGGAGTAATGAATGCAATGAATAAAGACACAGGGCTTGCTAGGCAGAATCCAATAGGATGTAAGCTCCCTAAGGGCAGAAACTGGCAGCTTCATTTTTGTCTTAGTATCCCTGGTACCTAGAATGATACCTGTAACATAGGAGCTCTGTCATAAATTCTTGCTGATTAATTGTGTTTTATGGAGGGGGAAGCACGGAATGATGGGAGATACATATGGGAGACAGCATTTGTATAGTTAGGAGAATAGGGAAAGATTTCCCAGAAAATGATAGTTGAGGGAAATGCCATGAAGGAAGTCAGAAGACCAGGAAGAAAGGACATGTTAGGAGGTAATTCTGATCAAAGGGGGGTAGGACTAGGGGATAAAAGACCTAGGGAACCAGACAAAAGAACTTATATGATAAAATAGTCAAAAATGGAGCCAGTGAAGCTTTTTGACATGATCAGATCTATGTATAATGAAGAGTAAGTCAGCCTTGATAGTACTCCCAAATTAAAGGGGAGAGAATGGAGGCAGGGAGACCAATTTGTTTATTATCCAAATGAGAGCCAAGAATCGTAGCAATGGGAATATGGGAGGAGGAGGTTGCTTCCTGCTCAGGAAGCTACCTGAACATAGCCATCCATGCTTTCACCTCCCTTCTGTGAAGAGAGTAGCATTCATTCCAGGTGGCATTCTCCTCATCAATCCTCTGGAGAATCTTCCTCCCTTCTCAGGATTCAAGTTGAGGCCAAATTTTGCAAGCATCTCATTTTCTCAGATGGCTTCTAAGTGATTTGATTGAAGTATATTTTGAAAATTTATTAAAGTCATGCACTGGTGTGAATATTAGACAGAAACTAATACTGTACTAATACTGTGTACTGGTGACTGAGCCAGCCAGCCTAGCAATATATGAGGTCATGTCAGGAGAAGATGATGGTAGACCCTGGGTATCTGAGCCTACCACCACTGATTTCAGCTAACCTCAGGAATCTCTAAGATGTTTTGCAAAGAGGAGACACAGTCCCTGCTTTTGAAACTCTGTTTTCTATAAATTTGCAATCATGGTTTCCATTGAACATTAATAACAGCATCAGGTTGCCCTAACCTACCTAATGTAGATCAACAGTGTGCTATGGCAGCTGAGAAAAAGCTAATACAATCTTGTGGTACATTAAGACAAGCATTGGGTGCAACTCTAGGAAGGTGACCATCCTATTGTACTCTGCCCAGATCAGACCACAGTGGCATCTTGTGTTTTTTCCTGAGCATCACATTCAGAAAGGACATTAATAAGCTAGTGAGCATCCAGGAAAGGGGAACCAGGATTAGGCGGGGTGACCAGTATGGTAAAGGGCTATGATATCATGCCAGATGAGGACCTGTCATATGGGAAAGGAATTAGTCTTATTCCACTGACCCCAGAGGGCAGAACTAGAAGCAGTGAGTAGAAATAGCAAAGAGGTAAATATAAGCTTGATGAATGGAAAAGATGCCAAATCATTAGAGCTATCCATTGCATTTACAATGAGCTGCTAAGTGGAATGAGCCATCTTAGGAGGTGGCAGTTTCTCTCTTCCTAGATATCTCCAGGATAGCTGTGAGGCACAGTGGATAGAGTGCCAAGT
>NW_020954563.1:6379281-6392685 GCF_900497805.2 Vombatus ursinus | reverse complement strand
AGCCTCAGACACTTACTAGCTGTGTGACCCTGGACAAGTCACTTAACCCTATTTGCCTCAGCTTACTCATCTGTAAAATGAGCTGGAGAAGGAAGGGCAAACCACTTCAGTATCTTTGCCAAGAAAACTCCACATGGGGTCATGAAAAGTCAAACATGACCATCAATTGAACAACAACAACAACAATAATAGATAACCCCAACCAAAGTCTGGATCATCTCCTGTTAGGTATTTGTAGATGGAATTCTTAAGTATGGGTAGGACTAAATGAACTGAGTCCCCACCCACACACCCACAAACGCACTCCAATATCCTATGATTTTGTGATGGAAGGCCTTTGTACCTATTATCCATATACCAATAATCCAGACAGAGCTTTCCCCTGCCCATGGGTTTGTGCCTCTCTTTGGGCTCAGTGCCACACACCCTCCTAAGGAACAATTTCATTTAGTTTAGTGCTGTTTGACTCAAACAATTACATGTCATCCTGTCTTTCTCTCTCTCTCTCTCTTTCTCTTACCTATGTTTTGTTTCCCATTGTATCTAACAAGACATGTTCCAATTTTTGCTGAAGCTCAGTGATTCTAATTGCACCATTAGGAAGGAAATTGAGACTTAAATTAGAAAACTTAAAAAAAATACAAACAAAGAAAACCATCAAAAACTCCCCTGAAGCTCCGGTACTGTCTGTTAGTCCTGAGGAGAGGTGAAACTCCATGCGCTAGGTTTCCTTTTATGTGTAGCATTGGCCTTGGCCTCAGATACCAATATCTGTACTGTGTTTGGATAGAAGTGTGGTACAGAGTAAGGGATCCTGGGACAGAAATTTGTGGGTCTGCTAGGTAATTTACTGTATGACCTTACATTGTGAGTGAATAAATAAATGAATGAACATTTATTAAACACTTACTTTGTGCCAAGCTCTGAGGATACAGACAGAAAATTAAGACAGGGTCTGCTCTCCAGAAGTTCACAGTTTGATTGGAGAAACAACACATAAAAGGACGTAATAAACCCTACAAACCAACATATAAACCAAACAATATACAAAAGACTACAGGACAGAGAGAAAGGCCCAGAAATCCTAAGGGTGCAATGTTGGGCACATAGATAATTAAGATGACAATGCCCAGGAGGTAGAGCCAAGATGGCAGAGTGAAGTCAGGGACTTACCTGAACTCTCCCTCAACCCCCTCCAAATATCTTTAAATAAAGACTCTAAACAAATTCTAGAGCAGCAGAACTCACAAAACCTGGAGTGAAACAATTTTCCAGCCCAAGACAACTTGGAAGTTTGGCAGGAAAGATCTGTTGCACCGGAGTGAGAAAGGAGCACAGTCCAGCACAGGCCACACCAGTGCAGACCACCCCCAACAAACCAGGTGCAGGCCTCAAGGTGACTGAATCAGTGGCAGCAGTGCTACTTTCTGGGCCTCTCAGCCCACAGATGGTAAGGGGACTGGACAACAGGTCAGAAGGATATTTGCAGGGGTCCCTTTGCTGGCACCAAGGGCAGGACTTTGTTGCATTGTCTACACTTGGATCTGAGTTGCAGATGTAGGTCTTAGTTCCAGTGCAAAGAGGAGCCCTAGCATAGTGGCTGCAGAGGAGCAGGGACCCTGGTCACAGTTACACAGTTGAAAAGAGTACTTGTGGTTGCTCGCAAAGTACTGCACAGTATAGGAGAGTAGTAAACACACCTCTTCCTAGATCATACCACCTTGGAAGAGACAAAAACTTACAGGTCCCCAGAATTACGTCTGAAAACAGCTACACAAAAAACCTGAAGCCTGGGACAGTGCCCCCTCAACTTGGGAAGCAGAACCCACTTTAGCATAGAGTTAAAAGTCAAGAAATAGGCAGAAAATAAGCAAACAACAGAAAAAAATTCTGACCCCAGAAAGTTACTATGGTGACAAGGAAGACCAAACACACACTCCAAAAAAGACAACAAAGTCAAAATTCCTGCATCCAAAGCATCAAAGAAAAATATGAATTGGAGAGGAACTTCCAGAAGCCAAAATAGCAGTAAATCACCTTAGCTCTCCATATTTGCTCCAAACAACCATAAAATAGTGCCCCCAAACAAATCCTGGAACAGCAGAACCAGCAAAAAGAGGGAGTGAAACAATCTTTTAGCCCAAGAAACTTGGAAGGTTGGCAAGAAAGGTCTGTCTCACTTGAGTAAAAAGAGAGCACAGTCCAGGACAGGAAGCAACTCAATAAGCCAGCAGCAAACCCTGCCTCAGCAAACCAATGGGAGATGCTGAGCCCCAGTGTGGTGGAGCAGACAGATGCCAACATCAGGACCCACCACATGCCTCAGCATACCCAGGGGAATGGGCAGATTTTAGCTCCAAAAACCACCATGTGCTTCAATGTAGCCCTGGGGAAAAGCAGAAACACCCACCAGCCTCAGCACACACCAGACATCAGCACTAGGACCCTAGCTTAGCACTGGGTAAGCTGCCAGACCTCTTCAGCCTCCAGCCACCCCCACCTCACCCCTCAGCACAGTACCAGACATGAGGGTTGCCCATGGGCCTCAGGGCAACATCAATGCAGCACCAGGTAAATAGCCAGGGCCAGCAGACCCTGGCATGAGAAGTCTGAGACAGTGCTCCTTTCACCCTGGGAGCAGAGCTCAAATTTGAAAGAAAGAAAAAAGGCCAAAAAAAGATGTGCAAAAAACAACAACAACAACAAAATAATCTGACCATAGAAAGTTATTATGGTGACAGGGAAGATCAAGACACAAACTTAGAAGATGACAACAGTGTCAAAATACCTATGGACGAAACCCCAAAGAAAAATGGGAAGTGGTCTCAATCCCAGAAAGAATTCAGGGAAAAGCTCAAAAAGGAGCTTAAAAATCATATAAGACAGGTAGGGGGAAAATTGGGAAAAGAGATGAGAGTGATACAATGAGAATTATGAAAAAAAAGAGTCAACAGCTTGGAAAAAGAAAACAACTACTTAAAAAGTAGAACTGGACAAATAGAAAAGAAGATAGAAAAATCCACTAAAGAGAACAACTCCTTAAAAAGTACAATTGGTGGGGCAACTAGGTAGAGCAGTAGATAAAGCTCTAGCCTTGGAGTCAGGAGGACATGAGTTCAAATCCAGCCTTAGACACTTGAAACTTACTAGTTGTGTGACCCTGGGCAAGTCACTTAACCCTGATTGCCTCACTAAAAAAAGAAAAAAATTACAATGGGTCAGGGGGACAGAGCCAAGATGGTGGAGTAAAAGCAGTGACTTGCTTGAGCTCTCCCCCAAACCCCCTCCAAATACCTGTAAAAATAACACTAAACAAATTCTAGAGCAGCAGAACCCACAAAAAGACAGAGTGAAACAAATTTCCAGCCCAAGACAACCTGGATGGTTGATAGGAAAGGTTCATCACATCAGGCTGGGAGAGGAGTGCAGTTCAGTATGGGCCACTCAGGCAAAGATGGGGCTAGAGCAAAACTGGAGCAGTTCTCACAAGACTGAATCATGGGCAGCTGTTGTGGTTTCTAGACTTCTCAACCCACAAATGCCAAAGACAACTTAGAAGGTCAGTGGGAAAGGTCTGTTGGACCTGGGTGAGACAGGAGCATGGTCCAGCCCTGGCCCTAGCACAGCCCCAGGGCGGCCACAGCAGCAGTGGTTGCTTCTGGAGCTCTTGGACCACAGATGGTGTGAGGATCAAGTGGCTGGTCAGAGGGGGATGGCAGGATCTCATTGCTGTGGCTGAGGCAGGATTCTCTTGCTTTTCCTGTGCCTGGATCTGGGTCACAGTCCTGGGTCGTGGTCCTGGCAGGAGGAGGAGCACTAGTGTGTTGGAGCTTGTGGCAGCAGTGGAGAGAAAATCCTCCTCATAATTCCAAGGCAGAAAAGACTGCTTCGGGTCACTCATAGACCAGAGCACAGGCCAGGAAAGGAGTAAACACCTCTCCTTTGGTCATATCACCTTGGAAGAACTGAAAATTTACAGGTCCCTAGAAGTATCTCTGAAAACAGTTGCACAAAACCCCTGAAGCTTCAGACAATATGCCCTCCATACTGGAAGCAGAGCCCTACCTTAACAAAGACTTAAAAAGTCAAGTAATTGGATGGGAACATGAACAAACAGTGGGGAAAAAAAACTCAGTATAGAATCTTACTTTGGAGAAAAAGAAGACCAAAATATACAAACAGAAGAAGACAACAAAGTCAAAACTCCCACCTCCAAAGCCTCAAAGAAAAATATGAATTGGTCTTAGGCCATGGAAGATCTCAAAAAGGATTTTGAAAATCAAATAAGAGAAGTAGAGGGAAAATTGGGAAGAGAAATGAGAGTGATGCAAGAAAATCATGAAAAACAAGACAACAGCTTGCTAAAGGAGACCAAAAAATTACTGAAGAAAATAACACCTTAAAAAATAGACTAACCCAAATGGCAAAAGAAGTCCAAAAAGTCAAGGAGGTGAAGAATGCTTTAAAAAGCAGAATTGGTCAAATAGAAAAGGAGGTCCAAAAGCTCACTAAAGAAAATAATTCCTTAAAAATTTTAAAAGAGCAAATTGAAGCTAATGATTCTATGAGAAACCAAGAAATTATAAAACAAAACCAAAAGAATGAAAAAATAGAAGACAATGTGAAATATCTCATTAAAAAAAACCAACTTATCTGGAAAATAGATCCAGGAGAGATAATTCAAAAATTATTGGACTACCTGAGAACCATGATCAAAAAAAGAGCCTAGACATCATCTTTCAAGAAGTCATCAAGGTAAACTGCTCTGATAGTCTAGAAGCAGAGGGTAAAATAGAAATTGAAAAAATCCACTGATCACCTCCTGAAAGAGATCCCCAAAGGAAAACTCCTAGGAATATTATAGCCAAATTCCAGAGTTCCCAGGTCAAGGAAAAAATATTTCAAGTAGCCAGAAAGAAACAATTCAATTATTGTGGAAACACAATCAGGATAACACAAGATTTAACAGCTTCTACATTAAGGGATCAGAGGACTGGGAATATGATATTCAGGAAGTCAAAAGGAGCTAGGATTAAAACCAAGAATCACCTATCCAGCAAAACTGAGTATAATCCTTCAGGGGGAAAATGAACATTCAATGAAATAGAAGACTTTCAGGCATCCTTGATGAAAAGACCTGAATAGAAAATTTGACTTTCAAATACAAGACTCAAAAGAAGCATGAAAAGGTAAACAGGAAAGAGAAACCATAAGGGACTTATTAAGTTGACCTGTTTACATTCCTACATGGAAAGATGATATTTGTAACTCATGAGACCTTTCTCAGTATTAGGGTAGTTTGAGGGAATATATATATAGACAGAGGACACAGGGTGAGTTGAATATGAAGGGATGATATCTAAAAAATAAAATTAAGAGGGAGGATTGTACTGGGAGAAGGAGAAAGGGAGAGGTAGAGTGGCATAAATTATCTCATATAAAAGGCAAGAAAAAGCTTTCACAGTGGAGGGTAGGAGGGGGGAGGTGAGAGGGAATGAGTGAATCTTACTTTCATTGGATTTGGCTTAAGGAGAGAATAACATACTCATTCAATTGGGTACAGAAATCCATTTTACCCTGCAGTAAAATAGAGGGGAAGGGGATAAAAAAGGGGGGATGATAGAAGGGAGGGCAGATTAGAGAGGAAGTGATCAGAAGCAAACACTTTTAAGGAGGGACAGGGTGAAAGTAGAGAACAGAAAAAATGGGAGGCAGGATAGGATGGAGGGAAATGTAGTTAGTCTTTCATAACATGACTATTACAGAAGTGTTTTGCATGACTACACATGTATAACCTTATATCAAATTGCTTGCCTTCTTAATGAGGGTGCATGGGGAAGGAGGAAGGGAAAGAATTTGGAACTTAAAGTTTCTAAAATGAATGTTAAAAATTGTTTTTACAAGCAACTAGGAAATAGGATACACAAGCAAAGGGGTATAGAAACCTATCCTGCCCTACAGAAAAATAGAAGGGGAAGGTGTTAAGAGAAGGAGGGGATAGAAGGGAGGGCAGATTGGGGGAAGGGGTATTCAGAATACACACCTTCTTGGAGTGGGATGAGGGAAGAAATGGGGAGAAAATTTGGAACCCAAAATCTTGTGGAAATGAATGTTGAAAACTAAAAATAATTAAATTAATTAATAAAAAAAAATTTTAAAGTACAATTGGCCAAATGGAAAGGGAAGTACAAAAGCTAATTGAGGAAAACAATTCCTTTAAAGTTGGAATTGGCCAAGTGGAAGTTAATGACTCTATGAGACATCAAAAATCAATCATACAAATTTGAAAGGATGAAAACATAGAAAAAATGTAAAATACCTCATGGGAAAAATAATTGACCTGGAAAATAGATCCAGGAGAGACACTATCAGAATCACTGGACTACCTGAAAGCCATAATCAAAAGGAGGACCTCAACATCATCTTTCAAGAAATTATCAAGGAAAACTGCCCTGATATCTTGGAACCAGAGGGTAAAATAGGCATTGAAAGACTCCACTGATCACCTCAGGAAAGAGATCCCAGAATAAAAACTTCAAGAAACATTATAGCCAAATTTGAGAACTATGAGGTCAAGGAAAAATACCACAAGTGGCCAGAAAGAAACAATTTAAAAATCAGGAAGCCACAATCAGGACTATGCAGGACTTAGCAGCTGCAACATTAAAAGATCAGAGATCATGGGATATAATATCCCAGAAGGCAAAGGAGCTAGGACTACAACCTACCCAGTAAGAATAAGCATAATACTTCAAGCGGAAAAAATTGGTCATTCAATGAAATAGAAGGATTTCAAGCTTTCATAAGGAGAAGACAAGAATTGCACAAAAAAATTTTATCTCTAATATTAAGACCCAAGAGAAGCCTACAAAGGTAAAAAAGGGAAAAGAAAACATCAGGGATTCAATAAAGCTAAACTATTTATATCCCTACATGGGAAGATGATACTTGTAATTCTTAAAAATTGTACTATTAATAGTACAACTAGAAGGAATATACATAAACAGAGGGTATGTATATACGGTGAATTTGAGGGAATAACATAAAAAAAATAATGAAGAGATGAGAAAGGTAAGTACACTGGGTGCCAAAGGAAGGGAGAGGTAAAATTGGGTAAATCATTTCATATGAAGAGTCACAAAAAGTCTATTACAGTGGAGGGAAAGATGGAAAGGTGGGTGATGGGGATTGCTTGACCCTTACTCTCATCAGTATTGGCTCAGAGGGAAAAATATACAGAATCAGTTGAATATAGAAATCTATCTTACTTGAAAGGAAAGTTGAAGGGGGGGGAAATTAAGTGAAGGGGGCAAGGAGGACTGACAGACTGGAGGAGGCGATAGACAATAGCAAAACACTGTTGAGGAAGGAAAGGCTGAAAGGAGATAGAGGACAAACAAGAGAAAAAAATAGAATGGAGCAAAATACATAGTTAGAAATCTTAACAGTGAATGTGAATGGGATGAACTCTCCCATAAAATGGAAGCAGATAGCAAAGTGGATCAAAAAGCACAATCTTACAATATGTTGTTTATAAGAAACACAGCTGAAACAGAGAGACACACAAAGTAAAGGTAAGGGACTAGAACAGAATCTATTCTGCTTCAGCTAAAGTTAAAAAAGAAAAGCAGGGGTAGCAATCCTGATCTCAGAAAAAGCAAAAGCAAAAATAGGGCTAACTAAATTACATGCTAATTAAAAGAGGTAGGGAAGGAAATTACATGCTAAAAGGTACCATAGACAATGAAGTAATATCAATACTAAACATGTGTGCACCAAGTGGTATAGCATCCAAATTTTTCAGGGAGAAGTTAAATGAGTTATAGGTTCATAACCAAACAAGAAATAGAGAGCATTACAAAATGTAAAATAGATATTTTTATTATATTAAATTAAAAGGCTTTTGTACAAACATTGCAACCAAGATTAGAATGAAAACAGAAAATTGGGAAACAATCTTTACATCAAGCATCTCTAATAAAGGCCTCATTTCTCAAATACATAGAGAAATAAGTCAAATTTATAAGAATACAGGCCATTCCCCCCAATTGATAAATGGTCAAAGGATATGAATATGCAGTTTTCAGATGAAGAAATCAAAGCTATCTATAGGGAAATGAAGAAGTGCTCTAAATAACTTTTGATTAGAAAAATGCAAATTAAAACAACTCTGAGGTACCACCTCACACCTATTAGATGGGCTAATATGACAAAAAAAGGCAAATGATAAATGGTGCAGCGGGTGTGCACTGTTGGTGGAGTTGTGAACTGATGCAAGCATTCTGGAGAGCAATTTGGAACTATGCCCAAAGGTCAACCAAACTGTGCATACCTTTTGATCCAGCAATACCATTACTAGGATTGTATCCCAAAGAAATCATTAAAAAAAAAAAAGGAAAAAGGACCTACATGTGCAAAAAATTTATGGCAGCCCTTTTTGTGGTGGCAAAATATTGGAAATTGAGGGGATACCCATCAATTGGGGAAAGGCTGAACAAGATGTGGTATATGGATGGGAACTCAAAATCCTGTAAAAATCAATGCTAAAATTTGTCTTAATGTGTAATTTTGGGTGAAATAAAGTATTATTAAAATAAATAAATAAAAAGCATGGGAATAAGCACAAATAAAAGAAAAATATGAATTGGTCTCAGGCCATGAAAAATATCAAAAAAGGATTTTTAAAAATTCAAGTAAGAGAGGTAGAGGAAAAATTGGGAAGATAAATGAGAGGGATGCAAGAAAATCATGAAAAAAGAGTCAACAGCTTGGTAAAGAAAGGACAAAAAATATTGAAGAAAATAATACCTTAAAAAACAGAAGAGGCCAAATGGTAAAAGAGGCACAAAAATCTAATGAAGAGAAGACTGTCTTGAAAAGCAGAATTGACCAAATGTAAAAAGATATACAAAAATTCATGGAAGAGAACTCCTTAAAAAGTAGAATTGACCAAACAGAAAAGGAAGTACAAAAGCTCACTGAAGAAAATAAGATCTTAAAAATTAGAATTGGACAAGTGGAAACTAATAACTTTATGAGACATCAAGAAACAATCAAAAAAATCAAAAGAATGAAAAAAATAGAAGAAAATGTGAAATATCTCATTGGAAAATCAACTGACCTAGATCCAGGAGAGATAATCTAAGAATTATTGGACTATTTTAAAGTCATGATCAAAAAAAGAGCCTAGACATCATCTTTCAAGAAATTATCAAGGAAAACTGCCCTAATATTATAGAAACAGATAATAAAATAGAAATTGAAAGAATCCACCAATCACCTCTTGAAAGAGATCCCAAAGTGAAAACTCCCAGGAATATTAGAGTCAAATTCCAGACCTCCCAGATCAAGGAGCGAATACCGCAAGCAGCCAAAAAGAAACAATTCAAATACCATGGAGCCACAGTTAAGATAACACAATATTCAGCAGTTTCTACATTAAAGGATTGGAAGATTTGGAATATGATATTCTGGAGGATAAAAAAGCTAGGATTGCATCCAAGAATCACCTGTCCAGCAAAACAGAGTATACTCCTTCAGAGGGTAAATGGACATTCAATTAATAGAGGACTAGGCTCAGACACTTAACACTTACTAGCTGTGTGACCTTGGGCAAGTCACTTAACTCCAATTGCCTAAGCAAAAAAAAAAAAAATAAAAAAACAATTAATAGAGGACTTTCAAGCATTCCTGATGAAAAGAGGTGAGCTGAATAGAAAAACTGAATTCAAATACAAGATGCTAAAGAAGCATAAAAAAAGAAAGAGGAAAGAGAAATCATTAGGGATTCAATAAGGTTAAACTCTTTATATACCTAAATGGGAAAATGATATTTATAACTCCTAAAAATGTTCTCATTATTAGGGAAATTAGAAGGGGTATACCTAGACAGAAAGCTGTCTGGTGATGTGATGGCATGATTCAAAAAATAAAATTAAGGGATGAGAAAGAAGAATGCACTGGGAGGATGGGAAAGGGAGGGGTAGAATGGGATAAGTTATCTGACATAAAAGAGGCCTGAAAGAGGTTTTATGGCAGGGAGGGAAATGAGAGAAGCAGGGAGGGGAGCCCATGAACCTCACTCTCATCAGAATTGGCTCAAAGAGGGAATAATTTGCACTCAATTGGGTGTAGAAATCTATCTTACCATATAGGAAAGTAGGAAGGGAAGGAGATAAGAGAAAGGGCAGGGGAGCTGATCGAAGGGATGGCAGTTTGGGAGAGGTAAAAGTCAGAAATAAAACATTTTTGAGGATGGACAGGGTAGAAGTACAGAGAGAGCAGGATAAACGAGGGGAAAATAAGATGGTGGGAAATACGTAGTTGTAAATCATTACTGTGAAAAACAAATTTACAATGAGTTTCTCTGATAAAGACTTCATTTCTCAAACATATAGAAAATGGAGTCAAATTTATAGAAACAAGAGCCATTCCTCAATTAACAAGTAGTCAAAGGATATGAACAAGCAGTTTTCAGACAAAGTAGTCAAAGCTATCTATAGTCATATGAAAAGATGCTCTAAATCGCTACTGATAAAAAAAAATGCAAATTAAAACAACTCTGAGCTACTACCTCACATGTCAGATTGGATAATATGACAGAAAAAGAAAATGACAAATGTTGGAGGGGATATGGGAAAATTAAAACACTAATGTACTATTGGTGAAGTTGTATACTGATTGAACCATTCTAGAGAGCAATTTAGAACTAAGACCAAAGGGCTATAAAACCATACATATCCTTTAACCAAGCAATACCACTATCAGATCTGTAACCCAAAGAGATAAAAAACAAAAAGGAAAAGGGCCTATGTGAACAAAACTATTTATAGCAGCTCTTTTTAGTGGTGGCAAAGAATTGGAAATTGAGGGTATGTACATCAATTAGCGAATATCCAAACAAGTTGTTGTGAATGATTGTGATGGAATACTATCTTCCTATAAGAAATGATGAGTAGGATACAGTCAGAAAAACATGAAAATACTTACATGAACTGATGCAAAGTGAAATCAGCACAACCAGAAGAACATTGCATACAGTAACAGCAATGTTGTATGATGATCTACTATGAATAATTTAACTATTCTCACCAATACAATGATCCATGACAATTCTGTAGGACTTATGATGAAAGGTGCTGTCTATCTCCAGAGAAAGAACTGGTGGAGTCTGAATGCAGATCAAAGCATACCTTCTCTTTACTTTCTTCATTTTTATTTTTTTTTATTTTTTTTTGTCTGTGTTTTCTTTCACAGAACGATTTACATGGAAATGACTTTTGCATGACTACACATGTATAACCTTTGTCAAGTTGCTTGCCTTCTCAATGAGGGGGAAGGAAAGGAGGGAGAGAATTTGGAACTCAAAATTTGAGGGAAAAAAAAGAATGTTAAAATTGTTTTTATGTGTAATTGGAAAAAATAAAAAATTGAGAAAAAAGTATATGAATTTAAAAAAAAAAAGATGACAGTGCCCAAGTACTTCAGAATATAGTTCATGCCTTCCACATTGCAACCTTCCCCATTGCAGTTTGGATATATTGAGGGTCAGCACAAGCAATTAAATGGGAATTTGCGGGGAGTGGGAGTTTTGCAGAAGCCACACACAACACGCAAAGGCCGGAAAATGACACAGAAAAAGTTTAGAAACTCAGAAATGCATAAAATATATGTATAGAGTTGCACAATATCAACATATTTCATCTTTTAATACCATACTAATTCAGACTTCTTCTCTGGTATGAAGAGAGAGCCAAAAATTTTATGTGGATTTTCCAGATATGGGGGTACCTTGCACCTAATCCCACTCCCCCAACCCCCCTTTACCTCCATGACGTGGAAGGGATAACCATAGAGAGGCAGATGGTAAGGCCTAGGGGTCTTCCCTCCCACCAGAAGGAATGCAAGCAGTCAAGTAGCCTGGGCAAAAGAAGAAAGCAAGATTGCCCCCCAGTGGATGTGGCTCTGCCCAGCTATCCTGATGGCTTCTGGGACAGCCTGGAGCTGGGGTCTGGGGTAAAAGCAAGAGATGTATCCTGATTTTCCACATCAGGGTCTTTCTGAAATCTTTGCATGTGGTCCTGAGGACCTTTAGCAAGAAACCTTGCTTTTTCTGACTTTTCTTTTGTGTAGCAAGAAGCATATAAGAGAGTAGAAAGACCTTGGAGTCAAGAGTCCTGGATTTTTATCTTATCTCTATCATTTATCATATATCACCTTGGTGAGCTCACCACATCTGTGAGCCTCAGTTTCCCCATCAGTAAAATAAGATATTATCAACTGCATGGGGTTGCTATGAAGGGAAAGGGCTTTGTAACCTTGACTGTGAATGCATGAGCTATTCCTACCACTGTTACTTCTCTTTTTTAACAGTTATTTCTATTGACACCAAGAGTTATGATGTGAGAGGTACAGAAATTCCCCTTTATCCTGTGCATCCATTCAGTCACCTATCTCTTATCCCTGTCCTCTTCTGTCCACTTCCACTTTCACCATCTATATTGGCTGCAGTATTTAGCTGTTATGCCTTGATTGCTACAACAGCTCTCCTTCTCTGCAGGATACATTCTTTACAAACTAGGGTGAGATTAATATTTATAAAACTCAACTTTAATTCTGTCAAAAAAAGATTCAGTGGTTCCCTTTTGTCTCTTTCATCACGTTAGTCAGCCAACAAGCATTTATTAAGAACTTGTTATGTTCTAAGCACTGGTGACACAAAAAGGCAAAAAAAAAAAAGTCCTGACCTCAAATTGTAGGCACAGTTATGTGGCATACAGAGCCAAGAAGACTAGTTGCATTCCTGCCTCAGTCACTAGATATGTGACCCTGGGCAACCAAGCTCTCAGCCTCAGTTTCCTCATCTGTAAAATATTTAAAATAATAGCACCTGTCTTACACTGCTGATCTAAGGATCAAATGAGATGGAGCTAGGTGGCACAGTGGATAGAGTTCTGGGACTGGGGTCTGGAAGACCTGAGATCAAATTTGGCCTCAGACATTTACTAGCTGTGTGACCCTGGGCAAGTCACTTAAATTTCTGCTTGCCTCTGTTTCCTCATCTATGAAATGGGGATGTTGATGATATACGACCTAACTATATATAACCTAATGATAATAACCTACCTTCCAGGGTTGCTATGAGGATCAAATCAGATAATAATTGTAAAGCACTTAGCACAGTGCCTGGCACATAGTAAGCTCTACATAAATATTAGCTATTATTAACTGTTATTTTAATGGGGAAAACAACATGAAAATAATTGTGTACATAGAAGATATATAAAGTGTAAATAGGAGATATAGCAGAAAGAAGATAGAATTTGACTTGAGATATGAAGGAATGTAGGGCAACTGCAGTGAATAAAGTGTCAGGCCTAGAGTCAGAAGGACTCATCTTCCGAA
>NW_020954563.1:6378494-6379234 GCF_900497805.2 Vombatus ursinus | reverse complement strand
CCACTCCAGTAACTTTGCCAAGAAAACCCCAAATGGGGTCATAAAGAGTCGGACAAGACTGAAAGAACTCAATAACAACAAATGAAGCAATGCAGTGAAGCCAAGAGGTGGAAGGAAAGAGGGATTCTAGAGGCATTGCAGGCAATAAAAATGCATGGAGTCAGCATATGGAGTGTCCTGTGTAAAGGAAAATAAGAAGACCAGTGTTGTCTAATCATGGAGTTAGAAGAGAATAGTGTAAGAAGCCTACAGAGGTGGGAAGAGGTCGGATTATGGAGGGTTTTAACAGCCTAGCAGAGGATTTTCTATTTGATCCTGGAGGTAATAGGAAGTCACTGGAGTTTATTGAGTAGGAGAAGGATGACATGGTCAGATTCTGAGGAAAATAGTTTTGGTAGCTCAGTGGAGGATAAACTGGGGAGGAAACAGGCTTGAGGCAGGGAGACAGGCTAGTGCGATAGTTCAGGGATGAAGAGATGAGGGTCTGCCCTAGAGTAGTGTACCTGCTTCACAGGGTTGTAAGCACTAAATGAGGTGTCACGTATAAAGTGCTTTGCAGACCTTAAAGCACTATATAAGTGTTATTATTATTATTACTGGAAGATATCTTATCCTTCTATTTTTCAAATTGCCTGCTCTGCATCTGGGCAGACAGTAGCCCTCAGTGATAATTATAGTGGAAAAAATACACAGTAGGCACTTGTTTGCAGAGTTTACAGTCAGAGGACATGGGTCTGAAT
>NW_020954563.1:6375559-6378459 GCF_900497805.2 Vombatus ursinus | reverse complement strand
GAAGGAAGGAAGGAAGGAAGGAAGGAAGGAAGGAAGAAAGGAAGGAAGAAAAGAAGGGAAGGAAGGAGGAAGAGAGGAAAGGAGAGAGGGAGGAAAGAAAAGGAAAGGAAAAGTGCTATTATTATGCCCATTTTTTGCAGTCAAGGAAACTGAGGCAGATGATAGTTAAATGACTTACCCAGGATGACACAGTTAGTAAGTATCTGAGGTTGGATTTGAACTCAGACCCTCCTGATGTCAATGAACCAAATATATAGAGCTAGTAAAGACCCTAATTAGAGGCCATTTAATCCAACTTCCTCATTTTAGGGATGAACAAACTGAGATTCAGGGAAGTTAAATCCTTTATCAAAGGTCACACAGGTAGTAAGTAGTGAAGGTGGCACTCAAACCCAGGTAGTCTAACTCTAAACCTATCAATCAAGTCTCTTCTCTGAACCTTAGTTTCTTCCTTTGTTAAAAGAAAGGGTTTGTAGTAGATGGTCTAAAAGGCCTTTCCAACCCTGGTGTTTTATGAATATCATATAAGAAAAGTCAAGGTTGGTACTTTTCTTCTGCAAGTCAATTCAATAAGGCTATTTTAAGCATTCCTGTGTCTAAGGCATGTCCTGGGTGCTGGAGATGAAAAGACAAAACAAAAAGTAGTCCCTCTCCTCAAAGAACATATATTCCATGTCACCAGTTCTCAAAGTGTGGTCTAAGGACCCCTAGTGGTGCTCTGCAAAGTCAAAACTGTTTTCAAAATAATCTTATTTTAATTTATAGCATGACAAACATTGATAGATATAACCCATATAAACAAAAGTTCTGGTGTCCTTAACAATTTTAAGGGCATAAAAGGGTCCTGAGACCAACAAGTTTGAGAACCACCGTTTTATGTAATAAGTTACCTATACTTTTGTTCTATTACTTTGCATGGAGAGATAATGCTGTAAAGTAGAAAGGACACAGGTCTTCGAGTCAGAAGACCCAGGTTCCAGTCCCAGCTCTGACACTCATCGGCTATACCAAACCTCCCCAGGCCTCAGTTTCTCATCTGTAAAATGAGAGAGTTGGACTGAGTGACCTCTGAGGCCCCTTCTGATTCTATATCTATGACCCTCTCATCTTTCTGAGCCTCAGTTCCTTGATCTGTATAATGGGAGTAATAATACCTGTAATGCCTCCCTCACAAGGAAAGCATTTTTGCTTTTGCTCTTTAAAAGCCCAAAGGCGCTATAGAAACGAGAGTGATTTCTGCAGGTTCTTTTGTGCATTTTGGCTTATATCTCCTGCCTGTGGAGGAACACTGTTAGTCTCCCTTTGGGAAATAAACTAGGGAAGAAAGATAGTAGCCTGGTCCCCTCCCTCCCTGCCAACCCAACCCAAACAACACTCTAAAATCTTTGTAAAAAGCCAGGGCAACTGAGAGGCTGAGGCAGTCAACTGAATTAAGGCTGTTAATTTGAAAAGAAAGCCACCCTTGGGAGGAGATCCTAGGCTCATCACAGGACTTGGGCCTGGGAGGGAGCTTAGAGATCAACTGATCTAAATCCCTCATTTGACAGACAGGGAGACTGAGGCCAGAGCTTAGTCCCAAAGAGCCTGGGTGCAAAGAAGAAGCAGAAGCAGTGCTCCAATCCCAGTCCTTGGAGTTTAAATGTAAATTTCCCATCCCCAGGAAGCCGCCTCTGGTAACAAGACAGTAAACATGCCTGTTGGTCTTTCCCAGCCCTCACCGTTGCCTCTCTGCTATGCGATTTACGTTCTGCGTGATTAGGCCCGAAATGGACAGGAAGCTTTATTGTTCCGAGCTGGCAGGGTGTGAAAAGGCAAATTGATAAAGACGACTCAGTTCAGTATTGAGATGGGCATTCCTAATTTATAGAAACACTGTGAGCTCCATTACTCAGACCCTTCTTTTACGACCCCAAACCCCGGCTTCCTCCAACACCAGCCCTCCTGGTCAAATTATGCCTGATTGATGGGAGAACTGAGGATTTACTGATCAAAAAGGAAGCATCAAGCCCACAGGACATAGAGTAAATCCCCAGGGAAGTGACGTCTGATAGAGCTTGGCCTTATTAAGGAGATCAATGGCTGGGTCTGCTGATGCTGCTGCAGTGGGGTAGGGGCACCCAGGCATTTATCAGCATGACCGAGCCATATATTATGGAGAGATCAGGGAATGCTAGACAAAACACCAAATGTAGAGTCAGAAAGACCCGGGCTGGAGATCCGAATGGCTGTCATTTGCAAGCCCTGTGTCCTTGAGGAAAGCACTTAAACTGTGTGGGCCTGAGGCTCCTCAGCTGCGGAAGGAAAGGGCTGTTCACACCAACCTCTAAGTTCCCTTCCCCGGGCACAGTCTGTGATTCTACACTGGGGGCTCTACTACTTACCAGCTGTCACCTTGGGCAGGTACCTCTTCCCTAGTCTCAGTTTCCTCATCTGTAAAATGTTGTTGTTGTTCAGTTGTATCTGACTATTTTGGGGTTTTCATGGCAAAGATACTAGAGTGGTTTGCCATTTCCTTCTCCAGCTCATTTTATAGATGAGGAAACTGAGGCAAGCAGGGTTAAGTGACTTACCCAGGGTTAAACAGTTAGTAAATGTTTGAGGCTGGATTTGAACTCAGAAACATGAGTCTTCCTGACTTCAAGCCCAGCACTCTATTCATTGTGCCAACCAGCTGCCCCCTATAAAATGAGACTGCTAGATTAGATAATATTAAAGGTCCTTTCCAACTTTGAGATTCTGAGAACTCTATCTGGAAGCTTCTCAAAGTAGGCAAGAATTAACCCAAAATGTCCCCTCTTCACCCTTCTTTTCTTTACTCCCAATTACATCTGCACCTTAGTGGTGCAGTGGATAGAGAGTCAGGCGGACTCATCTTCCTGAGTCCAAATCTGGCCTCAGAC
>NW_020954563.1:6375436-6375526 GCF_900497805.2 Vombatus ursinus | reverse complement strand
TAGCTGTGTGACCCTGGGCAAGTCACTTAAGCCTGTTTGCCTCAGTTTCCTCACCTGTAAAATGATCTGGAGAAGGAAATAACAAACCAT
>NW_020954563.1:6368148-6375405 GCF_900497805.2 Vombatus ursinus | reverse complement strand
TCCAGTATCTTTGCCAAGAAAACTCCAAATGGGGTCATGAAGAGTCAGACGCAACTGAAACAACTGAACAACAACATATCTCTATGCCCCGAACCCCAAGCATGTAGGCTAAAGAAGTAACTAAGAATTTAGCTCAGACAAGAGAGAATTTCAGATGCTACCTTAGAGTCACAGAATGTCAAAGCTAGAAGGGATCTTAGACATGGTTCTATTCAACTCTTACTAGGACCATGAATCCCTTGTCAATCAGCCCAGAGGGTCATCCTGAGCACCTTCAGTAAGAGGGAGCCCACTGCCTTGATGTTTCTTTGGTGCTTTGAGGCTTGCACAATGCTTTCTTCATCACAACCCAAGAGGGGTCAGTGCCAGTATCATCATCCCTTCTTTAGGATGAAGAAGTTGAGGTCGCAATGTAAAGTGACTTGCCCATGCTGCAACCTCGAGGATCACGTTGTTATTGTCATTCAGTCGTTTCAGTCCTGTCTGACTCTCCATGACTCCATTTGGGGTTTTCTTGGCAAGAATACTGGAGTGGTTTGCCATTTCCTTCTCCAGCTCATTTTACTGATGAGGAAACTGAGGCAAACAGGCTTAAGTGACTTGCCCAGGGTCACACAGCTAGTGTCTGAGGCTGGATTTGCACTCAAGTCTTCCTGACTTTGGGCCTGGCTCTCTATCCATTGTGTCTCCTTGCTGCCACGTCTAGGCTCACAAGACCCTAGATTTAGAACTGGAAGGGATCTAGTCCAACTCCCTCATTTATCGGGTAAAGAAGGTGTAGCCCAGAGAGGTGTGCTCAAGGTCACCCAGGTAACAATCATCCAAGCTAGAATTTGAACCCAGGTTTTCTGATTCCAAATTGAATGATCTTTGCATTGTATGTTAGATATTTCTGATTTTTAGGAAGTACTTTGAATTGGCCTAAAACCTGGTCCCCTAGATTCCAACTCATTGAGCCCCCATTCCAGTCCCTAGTTTTCTACATTAATCCTTGCTTTTTAGGAAGAGTGTCATTGTTTGCTGCAAGCCTGAGCAAAGCAAGCAAATGCCCCTAGCTCCATATAAATGCAGAATGCAAATTTTTATCCATAAAATGTGCAGCCAGCCAGTGATGCAATTGGGAAACGTGGTGCAGAAACCTTCATCTCCATGGAAAGCCTCATTTATCTTCAAAGCTTCCACGTTCAGGACAGAGCATTTGTCAGTCCTCGGGTCAGCACATTTGTGTCAGATGCGGTCCATGGATTGGAAGATTTACTCTGGAGTCAAGTTATTAACCAGGACTCCATTATGTTTATGACCACCAGCCTCCTGCTCCGTGGGATAGTAGGAACCCAGGACGTTCTAGATCTAATTGACAAATTGGACATTAATGAGTCACCAGGCCTGGATGGCAGCTACCCAAGAGCTTGGAAGGAACTCAAGGGTGAAATTGGGGAGCTGCTGGCCAGAATGTATAACCTGTTGTTGCAAACAGACAGCCTGCCAAGGAATGGGTGGATTACCTGATGCTGTTTCTGTCCATCAGAAAGACATAAAAGGAGACCTGGCCAGCTGATTTTTACCTGGCCAGGTGATTTTTACCTGAAGCAAACCCGCAGAATCCCCTTCAGGCTTCACATAGCACCAAATTCTCTAATGAGCTTGACAAGATGCAGCTATGTTACATAGTGTGTAGAGTAATGGACTTGGAGTCAGGGAGTCTTGAGTTCAAATCTTGCCTCAGATACTTAGTACCTGTGTAACCCTTGACAAGTTACTTAACCTGTTAGTGCCTCAGTTTCCTCATCTGTAAAATGATGGGTTTGGATTTAATAGTCATTACAGACAAGCATTTATTAGGTACTTACTATGAACCAGGCACTGTGTTAAGGAATGCAAATAGAAAGAAAGATAGTCTCTACCCTCAAGAAACCTACACTCTAGTGAGAGAAGAAAACGTTTTAAAAAAAAAAGCTGAAAAGGGGAAAGGGGAGAGGAGGAAGGTACTTGACATAGCGGCATGGTGGAGAAGCCTAGATTGCAGCCTGGTGAAGCTCCAAGGGGAATGCAGGGGAGGGGAACAAGCATTTATATAGCACCTACTATGTGCTAGATACTGTGCTTAGCACTTTGCAAATGTCTCATGTGTTTCTTAAAACCACCCTGGGAAGTAGGTGCTATTATTGTCCCCTATTATTATAACATATAAGTATATAATATTATCATTCATAATTATTTTGTTATCGTTTATAATTAATGTTACATACCACATGTTATATAATATATCCCTATTGTATCAACTATCAACATGCATAACATATATATATCAACAATATATATAATATTATTATAGTATTTTACAGTTGAAGAAACTGAGGCAAATAGAGATTAAGTGACTCCTTAGAACTGTCCCAAAGCAGAAGGGGCTGACTCTGAAGGTAGTGGGTCCTCCCTCCTCAGAGGTCTTTATGCAGGGTCTGGATGACAGTTTGTTAGGTATACTATAGTGGGTATCCCTTTTACATATAGGTTGGAAGGCCTACTCTCAGATTCTGTGTCTGTGAAAGAATTATACAGAAGAGGTAGCTTAAAGGAAGTCATTAAAGAAATCTATGGCTGAAAAAGAAGTTGGGCAGCCACATGGTAATAGTAAGGGTTAACCAATGAACAGTCTATGCATTCCACTGGGATCCTCACAACATCAAGAAAACTTGAAGTGGGTCCCCAGAATGTTGGGTGAACCTCCATGGCAAACTTACAGTAGGACGTGGACAAGAGCTGCCCACAGGATCCAGGATCAATAAGCATACACGGGTTGTGATCTGCATTGTTGGAGGGAACACTGACATCAGTGAGATACCCATGCATAGGAGTATTGGTCAATATCTCTGACCTCTCAGGGATGTTATAAAGACCAACTGAGATAATTATTGTAGTTAAAGCACCTCCTCAGCTACATGTCAGCTCTAATAATTTTATGGCCGCATGTTTCATCCTCCTACTAGACCAGGTTCCAGGAGGGCAAAGGATACATGTCTCTTCTAAACTTTGTTTCTCCCCTAGGGCCTCCTATAACACTCTGCATAAAGCAGGCACTTAATAAATATTTGATGGAAGGATGAATCTATAACAAAGATTAGTAGCATTGTCATTTGTGAGATGAAAACTTATCATGGTTTTTATAAGGAAAGTCAAACCTGAGCTATCTGTCAGCATTCTCCAAAGGGGAGAAATATACAGATGGCTCAAGGGAATCCATTCAATATTATTTTAATTCTCATTATTCATTATTAGGTTTATGTACTTTTGGAAGTGGCCAAGGCAAGAATTAGTTTTGTTTGACTATGCATATTTGTTACAAGGCTTTTGCTTTTCTTCTTTTTTCACTAGGAGAAGGAGATGTAGAAGAGAGAGAAAATAAATGCTTATTTATTTTCTTAAAAAAATAGAAGTTTTTTTCTAAAATGTCTTTAGATAATATTCTACACCAAAAATTATTTCCTGTTTTTTAATCCTCCTATCTTCTGGTCAGTGTGTGTTGTGATAGGGTTAGGGAGTTGAGGAGAAAGGGTTTGATGCAAAAACACAGAATGTTAGAATTGGAAGGAATATTAGAGATCATGTAGTCCATTTTTTCATTTTACATAGAAGGAAACTGAGATCCTGAGAAGAATCTTGACTTGTGCAGGGCACCCAGATAATAAGAGAAGAGAGCACAGTGATATAGCATGTAGAGTACTAGACATGAAGTTAGGAAGATCTGAGTTCTAATCCTGCCTCTAATATTTACCAGCTGCGTGATCATGGACGAGTCACTTAACCTCTCTAAGCCTCAGTTTTCTCATCTGTTAAATGGTGATTGTAGTGTCGCTACCTCTTGAGATTGTTGTGAGGCTCAAATGAGATGGTGTGTGTAAAGCAGAAAGCACCTTTACAATGCCAAATAAATACGGGTTATTCTTGTGATGAGCAGAGCCAATATTGCTATGCAGGTCTTCTAATGCTCAGCCTAGTGATCTTTCCTCCTCTGTCTCTCTTTTTTAACCTGTTTTATTGATGCTTTATTTTTTTCTACATTGTTATGATTTCCTCTTCTTCACCCCTACTTCTATTAGAACTCTCCCTTACAACAGAAATACAGTGTTTGATAAGCATGATATCATAAACTACTTGAGAAAGAACTTATTTGATAAGAATTCTGGGAAAAACTGGAAAGCAATCTGGCAGAAAATAGGGTTAGATCAGCATTTTGTACTCACCTCAATAAGCTCAAAATATATGCACGATGTTAAAAGTAACATCTTAAAAGATAGGAAAAAACATGAATTAGTTGTCTTTCACAGCTATGGTTTAGGAAGATAATTCTTAAACAAACAGGGGATAGGAGTGATAACAAAAGACAAAACAAGTAATTTTGATTACATGAAATTCAAAAGTCCTTCTTACTTAAACAAAAGAAGTGAAATTAGCACAAGGGAAACTGTCAATTAGGAAAAAATAAAACCTCAAACATTTGAATCAAGTATTTCTGATCAGCCTCTGCTAATTAAGATAAAAAGAGAAGCAACACAAATATGTTTTTTGGGAGCAGCTAGGTGGCATAGTGGATAGAGTATCTGACCTGGAGTCAGGAAGACTCATCTGCCTGAGGTCAAATCCAGCCTCTGACACTTACTAGCTGTGTGACCCTGGGCAAGTCACTTAACCCTGTTTATCTCAATTTCCTCACCTGTAAAATGAACTGGAGAAGGAAACAGCAAACCACTCCAGTATCTTTGCCAAGAAAACCCCAAATGGGGTCAAGAGAAGTTGGACAACCTCTGGTCACTTGTATCATTGACTCTAATGAGGGTAATCTTCTTTTTTCTGGGCAGCTAGGTGGCACAGAAAATAGAGTGCCAGACCTAGAGTAAAGAAGACTCATCTTCATGAGTTCAAATATGGCCTCAGACACTTACTAGCTGAGTGATCCTGGGCAAATTACTTAACCCTAAATTTTCTCATCTGTAAAATGAGCTGGAGAAACAAATGGCAAACCACTTTAATATCTTTTCCAAGAAAAACCTAAATGAGGTCACGAGAAGTCAGACACAACTGAAACGGTTGAACAGCAACACACATATATAAAACCAAGAGCCATTCCCCAAGAAATGAGGAGAAAAGGAATTTAAACAAACAGCTTATTAAAAGAGTTGCAAATTATTAGCAACCTTATAAAAGATGGCTCCAAATAACTAATAAGAAGAGGGATGCAAACCAAAACAATCCTCAAACTGCATCTCATACCCAGAAAATTAGCAGTAGTGACAAAGAATGGGAAGATCAAATGTTGAATGGGTTGTAGAAATTTGGCATACAAATACACTATTGGTGAGGCTGTGATTTGGTTCAACCACTTGGAAAACACTTTGGAATTATATGCAAATAGAGTGAATAAAATGTTCACCCTCTTTTTGATGGAGACATAGCACTAGGAGGCAGTTGCCCCAAGAAAGTCACAGGTATAAAGAAAGATGTCATTTATACCAAAATAGTCTTAGAAGCCTTTTTTTTTTAATAGCAAAGAATTGGAAACAAAGTAGAAACAACTGGGGCATGACTAGACAAACTGGTATGTGAATGTAATAGAATAAAACTATACCAGTAAATAGAAATAATTTAGAGAAACATACCCAGACTCCTCATGTCATATGACAGCCTCTGACACAAGGATTACAAACAAATGGATGGTCACTGATAGAAACCAGATGAAAGCATCCAGTGCTTTGGAAAGAGCCATAAACCATTGTGGAAGTTTACAGAAAGATATGGTCAAGAATTGCATTGGATGAGAAAGCATAAATGGATTTAATTCTTTACCAGTGGAAACAGTATAAATACTGATAATATCTCAGGCAGATATTACACAGGAAGGGACTTAGGAAACCATCTGGTTCAACTCCTTCATACAGATGAGGAGACTGAGTCCCAAGTGACTTGACCATGGTCTCACCACCAGTAAGTTACACAGCCAGGATTCAAACTCAGATCTTTTGACCCCAAATCCAGCATGTTCTCTATTGCTCACCATTATTCAGATTTACTGAATTACAAAATACGATAATGAGTGATCTCTCTACCTATAAAGCTAAAAGGAAGCTTAAAAATATATATTACTTTCAGAATTGGCCCCCTGTGTGCACATCTCTCCTTTCTCCTGTGGATTCCTCACCCAACCATTTCAGGTGTTTTTGTTTCTGTTTTTTAATGGTGTGCAGGTTTTCATGGTAACTACTTTGTTTAATGGCTCATGAAAATCCTCTTGTTCCTGTGTCAAGTACTGTCAAGGTGAGAATAAGATGCTTACCTGGTCTGCTTGCCACATTCTACAGTCTGTGATAGCCCACAGGGGACAGCAAAAGATCTGGGTGGTAAAGAACTGTGTGAAACTGGTCAATACTTTCTGTAGAACTGGACTGAAGCAAAGGTTTATTCTAACTAAACTTCCCTAATGTTCACTCTCTATGGGTCTTGGGACTTGCTCTGGCCCCAGGGACCTTGGATGCAGGGGGAACAGGGATGGCAGAGTTCTGATTCAGTGCCAAGGCTTCTTTTCTGGAGAGATCCATCTTTAGAGCTGGTCTACCACAATTATAGCCAGGGTCTGGACCGAAAGGGCAGTCACACTGAGGTGGAGGGTGGCAGTGCAACATGAGGATGACTGACACATAGATAGGTGCTTATTAAGTGAGGAAGAAGGACTAATCCAAGAGGATCCTTTTAAGTCGAGATATTTCTTTGACTCCACCTTCCTTTCTTGATGCCTGCAGAACCTCATGAATCATTCCATAAATCTTCCACTCCCCCAATGAAAGTATACACACACACACACACACACACACACACACACACACACACCGGGACCATGTTGGGCAGGGCCCCAATCTTCACAGAATCAGAGACAATGTTGTACAATAGAAAGAGTACTGACTTTGAAGTCACTGGACCTGAGATCACATCCCAGCCCCATCATTTACTTCCTATGTGACTTTGGCCAAGTCTGTCTGCTTGACCTCTGTCTGCTTCAGTTTCCTCATCTGTAAAGTGAGGATAATAATAGCACTTACCTCCCAGGGTTATTGTGAGAATTAGATGAGATAATAATTGTAAAGCCTTAGCACAGTGCCTGGTGCACAGTAAGTGCTATTTAAATGGTAGTTATTGTTATTATCATCATCGCCATCACCATCATCATCATCATCATCATCATCACCACCACCACCACCATCATCATCA
>NW_020954563.1:6365339-6368138 GCF_900497805.2 Vombatus ursinus | reverse complement strand
ATCATCATCATCATCATCACCACCACCACCATCATCATCAACCTCTCTAGGCCTGTTTCTTCATGTGTCAGATAAAGGGCCTGGATTTGATGACCTTCAAGGACTCTTCCAGCTCTAGATCTACATTTGTATGAAGGTTAGAAAGGGACATTAGAGAATGTCTTGTCCCACTCTATCATCTTACAGAAGAAAATGAAGCTGGGAGAGGTACCAGAGGATCATAGATTTCAAGATGGAAGGAGCACCTTAGAGGTCATACAACTCCTTCATTTTACACATGAGAAAGCTGAGGCTAGAAAGGTTAATTGACTTGTCCAATTGTTTGTTGTTGTCATTGTTGTTGGTCCTCCTCCTTGAAGAAGACCAATGACATCGCAAGGGTGATGTCTTGACTTGTGCATGAATTGGATTTAAGTGAGGCAGAATCGCAGAGTCATCAACCTCACACTCTCTTCCAGAGTCCTTGAAGTCGAGTGGCAAGACAAAAGTCAAGATGACCTGCAATGGCCTGGGATGCAGTGCTCAGTGACCTTGGCCTTTCTAAATTAAGTCTTTCCCAGGTTTCAGTTTGTCTGAAGCAAGCCACATTCAACCCACATTCAAGGGCTAGGTAAGAATTGAGACAAAGATGGTTTAATTTACCATCACAAAAATATTAATCTGGGAGGCAAAGACCCTCAGAGTTTCTGGCCAGAATGGAAAAAAATTGCTATTAATACTCATTCTAAGCCAACAAAACCTAAACAATGAGCCACAGAGGCTTGGTCTGGGGACTATTATTAGCCATTCAATGAAAGTCATTTATAATTTTATTTATGATTTCTTGAACTTGTCCATGATCATAAAGCAAAGGAATAATAGATTTGGGCTTGGAACCTGGATCTCCTGATGCCCAATGCTTCCATTCATCCTATTTATGAAGTTAACTCTTTCATCTCTCACCAATGAAATGCACCCATCTTCCTTATGCCCTGATCTCAGTCAGGGCTAATCTGATAAACTAATCCATGTATATGAACGCTGGCGGAATGAGTTACCCTGCCCAGGGGACATTTAAAAAATAATGGCAGTTGAGAGGTGGGGATAAGAGACACTATTTTAACTCAAAGACTGAATCTTATAGTGATAATTGAGGGCAGTGGGGGTGATGGAGGGGAGAGGAACTCCAAAGTTTGATCAGCTCTCAACATGTTTCCTGGAGACAAGTATGTGAGGTCCTCCTGTCCTCCTGTCCTCCTGTCCTCCTGTCCTCCTGTCCTCCTCCTGATATAACTCCTTGGGAGGACACCTTGATTTGTAGCTTCCCAAATGTACCCAGACTATTTGACCGCTGCCCAAAAAAGGTCTTTCACTGGAGAATATGAAAGGAAGAGCTTAGGGAAGTCCACAAAGAACCCTAATCCGGCCAAAAGGGCTACTCCCTCACTGGATGGTAAGATAGTAACCAGTCTGAGTATGGAAGGGCTCTTCCCCATTTGAGGATGCTCATGTCCCTGCTGAAAGGTCTCTGTCACCCCCTTTCCTCCCCACCCTATTAACCTCCTGTTATGTACACTTTAGTCACTTCTGGGTCCCCATTAAGTATACAAATCTTGCACCTTGTTCCTAAACCACAAACTCTTGATTTGGTGCAGTGGGAGGAGTACTGCATTTGAAGTCAGAGGATCAAGATTCCAGTCCTGATTCTGTTATTTATTACTTATGTCATCTTGGGCCTCAGTTTCCTCCTTTGTAGAATGAGAAGGTTGCCTTCAATTATTTAGTCCTTTTCTGCTCTAATATTCCACATTCTAACATTGTGTTTTAAAGTCCTTTCTAGCTAGCATTCTTTACTCTGTGTTCCAAGGTTCCCACAGCTGTTACATTTTATGTTCTAAGATCCCTCCCAGCTCTATGTTTTAAGACCTCCTCTAGCCCTACTATTCCACGTTCTTTGTTCTAAAGACACTTCCAGTTCCAGATCCTTTCATCTTAAATTCAATTGGGTCTAATAGAAGTAAGAAGTGGTCACGACAGGAGGGTTGTTCAGATTTTTTTGATTACAAAAAACTTTAATGACCCAAACATAGGATGGGGAGTCTGACAATAGCAGCTTATGTGAAAAAGACCTCGGGTTCAGTGCTTGCCAGGTCAAAATGAATTATAATCCAATCTCAGGCTACATTAATAGACTCTTAGTGCCCAGAACAGTGTAGATGATCTTCTCCCTTGACTTCTTCTCTGATCAGACCATATCTTGGGTACTAGGTCCAGTTCTGGGTGATGTATGTTAGGGAGTACATTGACCATCCAGAGGTCTTTCAGAGGAGAATGCCCACTGTAATGAGGATTCTATTCAGCAATTCAATTCAATGAGCATGTATTAAGTACTTACTGTATTCTAGGTACTGTGGGGGGTGCTATAGACACAATAAGCTCACGTTCTACTGAAAATGTCATACAATTGGGATGTTGGGTTTAGGAAGCATTCATTAAATTAACAAACCTTTATTAAGCACCTACTATATGCCAGGCAGCTAGATGGCTCAATGGATAGAGTGTTTAACCTGGAATCAGAAAGATCTAAGTTCAATTATGGCCTCAGGCACTTACTAGATGTGTGATCCTGGGCAAGTCACTTAACCTCTGTTTGCTTTAATCAACTAGAAAAAGAAATGGTGAAGCACTACAGTATCTTTGCCAAGAAAACCTCATGGACAGTATGGTCCATGGGGTCACAAAGAGTTGGACACAACTGAACACATATGCCAGGTACAGTGGTAGGGGCTGTGGGCTACAAAGATAAAAAAAAATCCTGTC
>NW_020954563.1:6358921-6365318 GCF_900497805.2 Vombatus ursinus | reverse complement strand
TCAAGGAACTTATTCTTTTTTTTTTTTTTGGTGGGGAGGAGGGGGAGAGAGAACAATATCAATGTATACATAGAAAATTAAGTACCAATAATCTACAAAATGGTGGATATAAAATAATTTCAGGAAGAAAGCACTAACAATTGGGGGTCAAAATAGATTCATCACTGGTTTTTCCATCTGGAGTCACACAGAGCAAAAGGTTCAAGGCAGATTTCGGTTCAGTGCAAAGAAGACCTTGTTAATAATAACTGTCTAGTAGCAGAACAAGTCACTTTCTGAAACCATGAGCTCCATAGCCAGAGATGTTCAAAAGCAGTCTGTTTCAGAAGCAAGTCCCAAGGAGGGATGTTGTAGAGAGGATTCCCCCAATGTGGTGTGAAGTTGGTCTCTTGATTTTTTCAATGTAAAAACCATTCTTAGCATGGACTGTGTAAAAGGAGACAATGAGATCTGGCCCATAGGCACCATAGTTTACTAACCCAGATGAACCATTAGGTCCTTCCAGTTTTAAAATCCTGGAGTTTCAATATTCTCCAAAAGGAGGGGCTAAGCAGCCAGGATCATTTCAAAGTACCATGAGAAGCTTAGGAACCTCAGGATAGTGGCTACAGTTTTAATTCCCATGTAATTATTCAAGGTTTTCATAATTCAGCCAGAAACCTTTATAAAAAGACTTCCAAGATTAAATTGGATAATAAATGTACTTAAAACACCTCCCTACACATAAACCTTCTCCATCAGTAACTAACTAAGTTACTGATCTTCAGAGGGTGAGACCCTTCTGTCTGTTTAGAAGTAGGTATTGGGGGATAACTGGGAGGGGATAACTCCTTTCTCTATGGGACTTTAATGTTGGCAAAGTTCTTTCCTTCTAACTCTTGTTTTTGTATCTCCAGCATCTTGGTCTGTACTCAGTACATAGTAGGTGCTTAATAAATGATTATTGATCTTAGGTACTACCTCATACCTATCAGATTGGCTAATATGACCAAAAAAAAGGAAAATGATAAATGTTGTAGGGGACATGGGAAAACTGGGACAATAATGTATTGTTGGTGGAGTTGTGAACTGATCCCACCATCCTGGAGACCATTTTGGAACTTTGCTCAAAGGGCTATAAAACCGTGCATATCCTTTAATCCAGCAATACCATTGCTATATCACAAAGAGATCCAAAAAAAAGGAAAAGGACCTATGTGTACAAAAATATTTATAGCAACTCTTTTTGGTGGCTAAGAATTGGAAATTGAGGAGATGCCTATCAATTGAGGAATGGCTAAACAAGTTGTGGTATATGATTAGGATGGAATACTACTGTGCTATAAGAAATGACAAGTAGGGTGATTTCAGAAAAACCCGGAAAGACTTACATGAACTGTTGCAAAGTGAAGTGAGCAGAACCAGGAGAACATGGTATTCAGTAACAGCAATATTGTACAACAAAGATCTGTGAATGAATTAACTATTCTCAGCAATACAATTATCTACGACAAGCCCAAAGGACTCATGATGGAACATGCTATCTGCCTCCAGAGAAAGAACTGATATTATCTGAATACAGACTTAAACATACTATTCTTCACTTTCTTTCTTTCATTCTTTTCTTTTGTTTGAGTCTTCTTGTACAAAATGACTAATACAGAAATATTTTACATGATTGCACATGTATAATTTACATCAGATTGCTTACCATCTCAGGAAATGGGGAGGGGAAGGTGGGAGGGACAGAATTTGGACCTCAAAACTTTAAAAAAAAAAGCAAATGTTAAAAATTGTTTTAACATGTAATTGGGGGAAAATAAAATATTATTTAAAATACTTGTTGATTTATTGGTTTGAGGATGAAGGACCTCAGGCTTAGAAAGGTAAAGAGACTTGTATTAAGATCACACAGCTACTAAAAGTCTGGCCCAGATGTGGACATAGTTAGAATAGTGTCCAAGAGGATGGACACTATTAGCAGAAAATGAATCCAGTTCCAGTATTTTTTTTTCAGTACACCATGAGGAAGGGTAAGAAAGATATCCTCTGCCCCCCATTTTCTCTCTTCAATGAAGTCAATATCACACTCAAACAGTCCTTCCATTGTTCACTTTACAATTAACAAAGAGGGAGATGCCTTTTACTGACCTCTTTGCTGAAGATTTAGGCTTCTGGTTTTGTCTGTGTACTAATATCACACCTTCTAAGAGCTAGAAGCAAAGTTTTATCTAGCCTAGCCTTCTACCCTAGGATAAAATTCAGCACGGTATAATGGAAAGAATACTGAACTTGGAGTCAGAGAATCTGGGCTTGAAAGCTTGGCTCTCAGGCTTTGACCTCTCAGGTCCCTTCCAACTCTAAATCTGTGGTGCTGTGATTTTCCCTATAGCTCCCCTGCAAGGGGAATGTCTTTGAACGTACGTGGGTGTGTTCCCACATCCCAATATGCACCAGACCCTAACATGTGTGAAGGCTTTCTCCCTTCAGACTGTCCTCTTGGGAGTGACTGCTACATTGCCCCCGGCCCTTTATTCCCAATTGCTACCAATTTTGGCAGTGTCCAAGGAGGGGGTCTTATGCAAACCTGGCACAGGGCTCCCAGGCTTATTTCCATTAATTAACTTGTCAGGAAAAATTCCTGGGCCTCCTAGGGAGAAAGGCCAGGCTCAGGCAAAAGTGCTGTGCCACCGCGAAGCATCAGCCTCTCATTAGGATTAATTAGTTAATGTTTGTTTAGAATTTGGAAAAGGAGAAGAACAGCCTGCATGATCATTTGTTGTTAATTATTATGGAAGCCTGTTTTTTCCCCTGGAGTTCCCCAGGGCACAGAAGATTCTTTTCCTTCATTCCCATCCACCCCTCCACACATGTGCTTGTCTGAGATTCAATAAGATTCTCTTGGATACTATTCTAACTATGTCCATATATGGACCATGCAGGCAGAAATAGCCATTAATTAGCACAGGGCAAGCAGGACTTTGCCCCAGGGTGCTGACGTTGGGGGGAAGGGCAGGGAGTTCTTTCCGATAACATTCTTCTGGCCCAACATCACTGCCCTCAATCCTGGGGTCCACCTCCCCCACCTCCACACCCAAGCATCTGCCACTTTTTCTCTTTCAGATCAGTTACTGTGGTTGGTGTCAGGTTCTCTAGGTCGCCCCCTCTCTCAAGCATGCATGAATCCTTCAAGGTCAGACTGTTCTCTCTACCCTTGCTAAACTAAATTTACACTGGACACCAGAATTCCTAAGTATGGCTCTGTATGGAAGCACAGACACCTCTTCCCAGACCCTCAAGATCCTAGTCAGCATTTCTTACTTACTTGACAAGATGGAGAAGAGATGATTTAGGCTCGGAGTTTACCAAGAAACATTGTAGTTAGAGTTAGAATATCTGTTTGAATCCTAGTTCTACTGCTTTCTATCTCTGTGACTTTTGGCAAGGCACTTAAACCTGCCTGTGCCTCAGTTTCCCCATCTGTAAAATAGACTAGATCAAGGGTTTTTAACTTTTTTTGTGTGTCCTGGACCCACTTGCCAGTCTAATGAATAGCCTATGGACCCTGTCTTAAAATCACATTTAAAATACATAAAATTAAATATATAGAATTTTAAGAGAAATCTTAATTTGAATTTTAAATTGAAATATAGTTATCAAAATATTTTTTTAAAAATTCATAGACCCAAGTTAAGAACCTCTGGATGTTCTCCAAGGTATCTTCCAAATCTGACTCAGCTGTAGATGAGTGCTGAGGGAAAGTGTAGATACAGAGTGGTGAAGAAACAGTCATCTGGGGTCATTTTCCTAAAGAATCAATAAGGCTTTATTAAGCACTTAATACATATTCTACCAGGTGCTAAGTTCTTCATGGGTATAAAATGGAAATATAAAAGGATTTCTATCTATGAAGAATTTACAATAACCTAGGGAGACACAAAGCTGACCCATGAAAACAAGAAGAAACCATAAAAGTATATACTTCCCTGGTTTCTGGGCCACTCCCACCCCAACACAGATACACACACATACAACATACACAAATAGTTTATCTACTCTACCACCATCCCCAGGTTAGTAACAACCTCTCTGAGCCTCAGTTTCCTCATCTGTAAAATAAGGGGGTCAGATTAATTGACTTCTGAGTCATCTTGCAGCTCTACATAGAGCAGCATCCTATGATCCTATGTATCGTTCTCCTTAGACTTCCCATAGCACTTTGCATCTATCTCATGCAATATTGCATGTATTTAGTTATATGCGTTAGTATCTTATTCTACTAGTAGACTGTGAGCCTCATGAGGGCTGGGATCAGATCTTAACTAAACTCTGTTTCTCTCCTATCACAACAGGCATTTAATAGATTTTATTTTTTCTGTGTGATGCAGGGTAGAACAGCTGTATAGATCCAGAGAAAGGAGAGGACAGTGAGGGGAAGAGTCATCAGGAAAGGATCCATGGGAAAAGGATTGGACCTGAGCCTTGAAGAATGTCTAGGGTTTAGATAGGTACTGGCAGAGATACGCTAGGAGGTGGACAACAAATGAGTCTCCAAAAAAAAAAAATGCCCATAGGACACGCTTTTTAAGTTTAATCTGCCTTGTTCACATTTTATTCCTCCCATTCTTAAATCTAGACAATCAACAAAACAATAAATCAAGCCCTGATTTATAGCATTTGCTGATTTCCAAGGTGTATATGTTCGCACTGAAAATTGAACAATCAGTTTTCTCCAGCCATGCAAGTGAATTCCAGCATATCCTTGGTACAGGAAAGAGAATGTTTGTGGAGGGTACAGAGCAAAGAATGATAGGCACGAAGTCTCAGAGGAAAGAAGGAGATAGCCACGTGTGACTTCCTTCGCTAGAATTTTTTAGTACCCCAGATCAGAATGAGTGAATGAAATAAAGAAAAATAATTTATTAATCACTCACTATATGCTTGGCACTGTGCCATTTCTATCCAGAGACAGAAAACCAAAAGGAGATAGCTTCTGCCTTCAAGAGGCTCACATTACAATAGTATACAAATGAGAGTCATCATCAGTGACTAGGATCAAGAAACCTGGGTTTGAATACTGCCTCAAACACTTACTGACTGTGTGGCCATAGGCCAGTCACCTAATTTCTCAGAACCTCAGTCTCCTTATCTATAAAATGGGAATAGTAATATGACCACTAACAACTTCACACAGTTGTTGCAAGGAAAGTGCTTTGATGGCTATAAAATACTTTGTAAATTGTAAAAGTATGAGGCAAATGTTAGCTGTTAATTTTTAGTGACCATCAATGATTAATGGCTATTAATAATGACTGAAATGAGTTAACATTAAGAATAATCAATAGCTGACGTTTATGGCTCTTTACAAAGTGCTTTAAAGTCATTATTTTCTTTGAGCCTCATCATACCCTTGCAAGGTAGGCTATTTAAATACCATGACTATTTTACAGATGAGAAAGTCAAGGTCATACAGCTAGTTAAGCAGTAGATCCAGAATGGCATCCCTAGGGTCCTGACACTGAGTAGAGAGTGCTTTCCATTACACCATGGCTCTATCCTAGGAAAGATGTTAGAGAGCACTCTGGAGTCTACAATCATTACAGCCAAGAGAGTTCATTGGCAGGAGATGTTCCTATAGCCAAATGTGTCCCTGGCATTTATGTATGGCTTCAAGAAAATGGCCACACTCTGGGAATTGGAATGGTATAGTGACCAGTGCCTGGAAGGAACTCCCCCCCTCATCTCTACCTCTCCACATCCTTCCCTTAGCTCTGGTGCCACCTCTTCTGTGAAACCTTCCCTGATCCCTTCTCCCATCCCCAGTTGTTAATGCTCACTCTGGACTTGAATTTCCTTAAATTACTTATCTTTGTACCTGTTGTATCCCCTAGGAGAATAGTAACAGTCAATAAACATGTATTAAGTACCTGCTATGTTCCAGGCACTGTGTTAAGCACTGGGGATACAAGGGAACGAAAAGACAATGCACCCTCAAGGAGTTCACAATCTAATCAAAGGAAGAAAACACATAAAATGAAGCTGAAAAGGGAGAAGAGAGAGGGTATCTGATGCAGGAGTGTGATGGTGTCCTGTAGCCTGGTTGGGAAATGATGAGACAACTGCCTTTGGGTGGCCTCCTTAAATGGTGGGGGATCTGGGAGGAGGGATCTCTCCAATGTCCACCCTCTGCAATCAAAGGGAGGAAGGGGATCTAGGGGTGGGGATGGGGGTCAGACGGGGTTGTGGGGTAAGTTTCAGAGTTAATGTCATTTTACAGGAAGATGAGTTTCTAGGGATCATGAATTCCAGATGAGCCAGGTAATGTAAGAATGTAAGGTCATTGAAGGCAAGGACTTTCATTTGTTGTCTTTGCATTCCCCGCACCTAGCGTGGTAGGGACTTAAAAATGGTTATGGAA
>NW_020954563.1:6343154-6358839 GCF_900497805.2 Vombatus ursinus | reverse complement strand
GAGGGAAGGAGGAAAGAAAGAATACCTGATAATTGGATAATTATATAATGACCAAGCTTGGTCCTAAAAGAGAGATGAGAGAAAGAACCTCTAACCTTTCTTTGTAGGCACAGGAGACTATGCATATGGAACAACTATCAGATCTGGTTAATATATTGTTTAATTTTGCTGAATTCCCTTTCTTTTTCAAATAGCTTTCTTTTCTATTGTTGTTATAGGAATAGCACAGTAGGGAAGGGAAGCAGAGGGGTGTATTTGGAAATGAATCTAATTTAAAGATAAAAGATATCTATAATATTCATTTAAATATATTTGTCTCATTTTTCTGTGATTAAGATTTTCTAGTGAAGAGAAAATCTCCCCTTATTGGTCAGGGAACTTTTTAAAAAACATTTTAATAATTGCGTTTCGATATAGTTGGTTTCCTTTATAAGCCTATCTATTTTGTTTAATGTATTTTAAAATATGATTCTGAGAAGGGGTCAATAGCCATCACCAACCTGCCATAGGGATTCAGGACTCACACAAAGGTAAAGAAGCCCTTCTTTATTGTGTGTTAGAAGAGCTGTGATAATGGGGTGTTTAAGGCCCTGGAATGGACAAAGTTGCATGCCTAGAAAGTGTTTAACTAGAAACTGCTATGGTTGGTCAATCTGAGTAAAATGTGACCGATTTACTCTGGTGACATCTGTCCTTGCTGGTGGCTCTTCCCCTTTGTCACCCTAGTTACAATACACATGTTGCCCTCTATTGTCTTTTTGACCACCATGGCTCATCTTCCTTCTCACCCTGGAGCTTCCCTCAGTTCCTGTGACCTTCTTGCCCTGGAATATCCCTCTGTCTCTTCTCCTATCAGTGTGTCCCTCCTGGACCCTCCATTTTGAGGAAGGGCCCAGGTCAGCCATCTTTCATTCCTCTCTGCTTCTGATTCTCAAGACTTTGCCACTAGGTCTCCCATCTAGATACCTCCCCACCCTCCATTTTTCAGTTTTTTTTTATGTGTTGTCTTCCTCCATTAGGATGTAAGCACATGGCTCCAAAAAGCAGAACTAGGAATAATGAATGGAAGCTTCTAAAAGATAGATAACAGCACAATCTAAAGAAGAAATACTCCTCAGATGGCCAGTAATGGAATGGACCATCTTTTGGGGGAGGGAGGTCCTTGTCATTGGAAGTGTTTGAGCAGAGGATGGTTGACCACTTGTCAAGGATATTAAAGAAGAGATTGCTATATGAGGTAGGAGGTTATACTAAATGCCCCAATTCAGTGACTTTACAACTCCATGATTTAATGGTTTACATCATTCTCCTTCACAGATTTTTTGTTTCTGGATAAACTGGACTACTCACTGCTACCTGAATTTAACCTGCCAACTCCTGTGCCATTGCACTTCCCCAGGCACACTGTCTTAATCTGTCATGCCTCCTCAAGGCATCATGGTGTGGCAGAAAGAGTTCTAGACTTGAAGTCAAGAGATATTTGGGTGTGGACCTCACTTGTAAGTCATTTGATCTCCCTAAGCCTGTCTGCTCATCTATAAAATGGGGAGGATAATACTCATAGACCATATTTCACAGGGTCTTCCTCAGTTAAAATCTGACCACAGACACTTACTAGCTGTGTGACCCTGAGCAAGTTACTTAATGAAAATGACACAAAAAGAACTTTTCAAAACCTTCAAGTGTTCTACGTGTTAGCTATTATTGTTGTTGTTGTTGTTATACTTTTCCTTCCAGTAGACTCAGGGCCTACCACAGTATCTTATCCATCATAGGTACAGGCTAAATATTTGTTCAATTTTTTTTTTTTTTTTTGCTGCATTCTGTGGAGTGGAAAGGTGTGTGTTGGGGAAGAGTGGGAAACAAAGTTGGATTCTCTAGGTGGAGACAAATTGCTGAAATCCACCAAAATCAGGTTGAAGAGTTTGGACTTTATCTGAGAGGCCATGAGGAGCCGTTAGAGGGGGTTAGGCAGAGCCATTGGTACCACGTACAAGATGGAGTGGAAGGAAAGGGACAAGCATCAGAAGCAGTTAGAAGGCCACTGCCGCAGTATTCATGTAAGGGAACAGTCAGCATAAATGTCTTTCCAACCAAAATACTTCCCCTCCTCTCCAGCCCATCAGCCCTGAATATCACCAGGGCCCAGACAGGCAGGCCTTAGGATCATAGGATCACAGAGTTAGAGTGACCTTGGATGTCATTAGTCCAACCCCTTCATTTTACAGATGAAGAAATAGAGGCCCAGAGGGGTTAAGGGACTTATCCAAGGTCACACAGCTAGTGAGTACCTAAAGTGAGATTTGAACCCAGGTCTGTTTGACTTCAAGTCCAGCACTCTAAGACCCAAGCTGCTTCTCCAAAAGTGAAATCATCCTACTCACAATGAGTGGATTTTTGATCTGTCTCTCTGTCCCAAGTGTTTCAAGCTGGGTGGGAAAAGAGTTTAGGTCACCCACCAGGTTCTCTTCCCCAACCCTGTCTTAGAAGTGTTACCTGAGGCACTAGACAGCAGGTCACCTGAGGTAGGGATGGCTGGATGTCAAGGAAGCTAAGATATTTTGGAGTCTCTGTGGTTTTTATGGAAGGTAGCTGCATTGCTTCTGAGCTGGGTGTGTGCAAGCCTTGCTCCTCTCTCTGCTTTCAGGGAATCAGGCTAGACCTTCTCTCCCAGCTCCCCTCCTCCCGCCCCCTGCCAAGCTGCCTGCTATGGGGTCTGTGCCCTTCTCATAGGTGAATGCCTCCGTGTGCTTTATCTCTTCACTGCCCACAGCTCTTGACTCCCAGGCGGTTCCCCCATGTCTGTGTTCACTCTCCATTAGTGCAGCTTTCCCTGTACCGCCTCTCTGGGGGGCCAGGCTCAGGACATGATCTTTCTCCATTAATGTATCCATCCCTGTCTCTCCCCTGGGCGGCTGTATTCCGTGCTTGATCTCTAACCCCATTAGTGTGTGTTTCCTGCTCTCCTGGGTGACTGTGTTCAGAGACTGATATGTCTACAAACTAAGACACATTTTTTTAAAGAAAAGGAAAGAAAAATATTTGCTCATCACCCATCCTTTGCTCCAGCCAGACTGCTTTCCTAAATAGCAGCCCACCAGCCCTGTATGTCCCTCAAGCTTGGGGCCCGAGAAGGCCCCAGGAAGAAGTCACTGCTGCCCACCGCCCCCCCCCCCCATTCTCTTCCTCCCCTTGCCATATTCATTTGCCTTTCTACTCCTATTCCCTACTTCCTCGGCCAAAAGTCTTAAAAATGACAGCATGTGTTTGGCAAACAAAAAACAAAAAACCTAATTCTTTTCTGGGAACACATGTTTACTAGCAAAGAGATGAAAAGGCCTGATTGTTCTTTGGACCAGCTATCCGCAAGGTGGCTCATTCACACATGGCCCAGGACAGCAGCTTCCTAGCAGCCCTCAGCCAGCTGAACAAATGACATCTTGTTCCCCATTACTGCAAAGAGTGGACCCTCAATAAATGTTAAATAAATGAATGAAAGAATGTTTTGTTCTGGTGCTCCCTACCCCTGAGGCATAACTGACTGGATTTCAAAGTGAAATATCTCTTCACCTTCAGAGTGTCCCCAGTGAGAAATGGGGTAGATTGAAGTCATTGCTCCTACATCCCTGAGGTTTCGTCTACTTGGGTTCCTTTTAGCTCTTTTCCTTCTGCCTTTAATCATAAACCTTCCAACCTCTTAACAGAAACGTGATGGACTCAAGAGGCAGAATGAGATATATATTTTTGGACATGGCCAAATGCAGTAATTTGTTTTGCTTGATTATGCATATTTGTTACAAAGGTTTTGTTTTTCTTTTTTTTTTTTTCCTAATGGTAGGGATGTAGGAAGAAGAGAAAATAAATGCTTATTAATTTAAAAAATATAAACCTTTGAGAGAAAACTCTTTGGATCCTTCTGTAAATAATAACTAAGAGGGGTGATCAAGACATTGACCCCAGGGCATCAAAAATTAGAAGGCATAAAAATGTATGGCATGTACTACTTTAGCAGCTAGTAATTTCCTCTCACGCTCATTTGAATTTATCATAATTACATCTATCATATTAATTTTATATCATGAACTACAGTTGTTTTGAGGAGCATTTTTCGTTCTTTTGACCCTGGTACAAAAATTACAAGTCACAATTTAACTTCTAGTATCTATAGCCTATCAGTAAGGACTTTTATTAAAACTGGGGATGTAGGGAAGCTTAGTTAATAAGATAAGGAAATAAGGACAAACCAAGCACTGTGTGAGTCAAGGCAATAAATATATTAAGTGCCTACTCTGTGTCAGATGGCTGAGATATCCAACTATTGGTAGAAACGTAGAAGGCTGTTGTTGTTCAGTCGTTTTTCAGTCGTATCTGACTCTTTGTGGCCCCATTTGGAGTTTTCTGGCAAAGACACTTGAATGGTTTGTCATTTCCTTTTCTAGCTCATTTTACAGATGAAGAAACTGAGGCAAACAAGGTTAAGTAACTTTCCCTGGGTCACATAGCTAGTAAGTGTTTGAGGTAGGATTTGAACTCATGAAGATGAGTCTTTTTGACTCTAGGCCTGGCCTTCTATTCACTGCACCACCTAGCTGCCCTACTGAAAACCCTACAGCACCACAGAAATATGAGCTGTTAAATAGCATAGTGACTAAGGAGACTCCAAATCTGCTACATGTCTTGAGGATGTCAGTTTTTGTGGCCTTGTATAGCCTAGTATAGGAAAAGAGCACTAGATTCGGAATGAGAGGAGTTGGATTCAAATCCTGATTGAGATACTTTGGTTTATTGTTCTAGAGTTTTGATTTCATTGCCATTGGACATCTCCCTAACCAATGAAGACAAGCGATGCTCTTCCATATGTAATCTTAGTGAGTTGGCCAATCTTACACAGCTAGTACATGTCAGAGGTGAGACTTGACCCAGGTCTTCCTGACTCAAGGTAGCTCTCTATCCATGATACGGGGTGTATGGGGTGTACAAGGAGGACTAGCACCTCTAGTGTGAGGGCTTGCTGAGCCCTTCTCAGAGCTGCTCATCTACCTTTGGTGTCTACCTGTCACCAAACTCACCTGTGGCTCCAAGAAGCTGTAGCATGCACAGTGGCCACACAATGGTAAAACTGTCTCACCAGATGGGCTAAACCAGTCTGAGGGTAACCGACCAGCTTCATACCCATCAGTGATTTAGGGGGCTGTCTACCCCAAGTATGTGAAGACTTCCCCCAGTGGAATGGGCAGATGAGGACAGTTTGTTCCAATGGCCACCAAGGTGGCTGAAGCAGGCACTGTGGAGCACTTAGAGCTTGGGCAGACATGGAAGATGCCAAGGTCATCCATTGCATCCCAAGCCATCACCAGTCATGTTAACTTTTGTCTTGTCACTGCACTTTGATGGCTCTGGAAGAGACAGTGAGGATGATACTTTTGTACAACCCTGCCTCACTTAAATCCAATTCATGTTCAAGTCTAGACAACACCCAAAGGACCAACAACTATGTGCCAGGCACTGTGCTAAGCACCGGAGATACTGAGAAAGGGAAAAAACAGTCCTTGCCCGCCAGGAGTTTACAACTTAATGAGGGAGACAACATGCAAACAACTATGTAAAAGCAAAATATAAATAGGATAAATTGAATATGATCTTAGAGGGAGGGCACTAACATTGGGGGTGGGGGGAGCAGGAAAGGCTTCATGCAGAAAGTGAGACTTTAACTGAAACTTAAAGGAAGCAGGGAAACGAGGTGGCAGAAATGGGTAGAGAGCTCCAAGTATAGGGGACAGCAAGTGAAAATCCCCAGAGTTGGGAGAATATGGGGTGAGAGGGAGAGGCAAGTAAGGTACAGGAAGACTGGAAAGGTAGGAAGGGGCCAGGTTATGAAGGTCTTTAAAAACCAAGCAGAAGATTTTACATTGGATCCTCAAAGCAATAGGTAGCCACTGGAGTGTATTAATAGGAGTGTGGGGGTAGGATGGGAAATGGATGACCTGATCAGACTTGTGCTTTGAGATCAATTTGACAGTTGAATGGAGGATGGACTGAAGTAAGGAGAGACTTGAGGAAGGGAGACCAACCAGAAGGTTATTACAATAATCCAGGCATGGGGTGGTGGGAATATCAAAGCATAATTATGATAACCAGGCTTTTTCTGAGAGAAAAATTGAGAAAATGTACTTTCTTCCCTTCTTGGAAGATGTGACTTTGAGTGTGGAATACTATGTATGTGCTGTCAGACTCAGCTGAAGTGTTGATTAATGTTCCTCAACTTTTTTCTCTCTTTTTAAAAATTCTTAATCTTTTTTGTCATAAGAGATGGCTCATTGAGTAGGGGAGGGATATATTTAGAAAGGAAGGTAAGGTAAAAATAACAGTAACCAGTATTGTTAAAAGAAAAATAATTGAAACAACAGTATTATAATAAAATTAATTAACACTGACAAAAATAAAATTGAATAAAAAGATTTTTTTAGACTTGGGAAAAAATAATGTAAGGTTCTCACCTCATTGAACATCTCTAGAATCCCTTCCCTCCCTCCACCCTAATATCTGAAATGGGGTTGCCTCTACAGCCAGTGAGACTTCTGAAAATCCCTTTCATATACCTTTTCAAGTAAAACAGAATATCTTAGTGGAGACATCCAGAAGGCAGATGGAAAAATGGATGAGAGGTAAGAACTGAAGATAAAGATTTGGGGGACACAGAACATAGAATCCTAGCACTTTACAGATGAGGAAAGGGAGGGCCAGAGAGGTTAAATGATTTTCCTAGGGTCCTATAGGTAATAAGTGGCAAAGGGAGGATTTGAACTCTTGTCTTCTGATTTTATAACCAGATCTCTTTTCTCTCTACCGTGTTATCTCTCTCTATATAGAGTTTATATTTAAATGTGTAGGAGTACATGAGCTTTCCTAAGGGAGAGAACAAGGAGAGAAGAGTAGAAGACTGAGGATAGAGAAGATCTAGAAGGGACATAATGATTGCTATCTTCAAATACTTGAAAGGTAGCAATTTGCAAGAGGGATTCAATTTATTCTGTTTGGCCCCAAAGGGTGAAATGAGAGCCAGTTGGTGGAAGCTACCTAAAGGCAGATTTGGGCTCAATTTAAGAAAGAACTTCCTAATATACAGACACAGCCAACCACAAAACAGATTGTCATAGGAGGAGAGGAATTCGACAAAGCAGAGCTCCACAAGCAGAAACTGGATGCTCACCTGTCAAAAACTTTGTAGATGGGATTCCTGCTCAGGTATGGGTGGGACTAAATGACCTCCAAGAGCTTTGCCAACATCACCACAATTCTATGAGACTAAGGAGGCATCAGAGAAAGAAAGAAAACCAGCAGAATGTGGTGTCACAGAAACCAAGCCTCCCCGTATCTCTCTTGTATTCTCTCCTATGACTTCTCAGTCTGCTCTAGGCAGGCTGCCCCGCTCAATTCTACACACAGGTCCCACCCTGACCCCAGGTTCATTTCCAGCTCTGCAAATCTCTGCCCCTCCCTTCGCCCTGACTGCCTGCCAGCCACACACCTAGCCACCCTTCAAAGCCCTGTTCATGCCCTCCCTCCTCCCAGAAGCCTTCCCATTCTCTGTCACTCTTACTGATCTCTCCCTTCCCTGTACTCCCACAGTGCTTACTGTCTGCCCCACATGGTCTAATGATGATTATATATGCTGTCTTGCTTTCTTCTCTGAGTTTTTCATGTGTGGGAGCCTTGTCACAGTGCTTTGCACAAAGAAGACTTTATACCTCATTGCTGAGAAAAAAATTCAACAACTATTTCCTGAAAGTTCCTAAAGAGCAAGCGTTTGTACTCTAAATCACTGACAGCCTCCATGGTGCCTAACATAGCACTGGGCACAGGGAAGATGGACATAAAATAATTCTTGGTCTTATTAGAGAGCGTGTTGGGAAAAAGGGGGAAGTCAGAAGTATCAAATATGGTTTTAAAGTGGGGAAAATGAGGACTAACCATTAGATTTGGCTAGGAGAACTTTATTAAATGAATGAACAAAAAAATTAAGTGTTTATTCTATGAGAGGCATTGTGCTAGGTACTAGGGATTGGCAGACAAAAATGAGATTGTATTCAGGAACTCAGATCGTAGGGGGAGACAACACATGGAAGGAAATGGTGACTAGGGAAAGGGTTGTCTAGGAAGTCACAGGGAAAGTGAGTTAATCCATAGCACAGTCAAATGATGCACTCTTTCCAGTATTGATGATTACATTGTTGTATTATGTAGTAAAGTACAGGCTCTGTCCAAATTAGCAATGGCTGAATTTAAGAGGTTTGTGATTCACAATGGAATCACTCCCAGTAAGGATGCTGAAACAGTTTTTTTGTTTGTTTTTTGTTTGATTGGTTTTTTTTTTTCAGCAAAAGATCACACAGTGCCAGTGTAGGGCATAACAAACCTCAACTGAACCAGTCATGGAAAGGTCAGCAGGTTCCTTTGACAAGCAAACAAATTCTAATGGCCATTTTGGAACAATGGTGATTGGTCTGTTTCTCAAAAAAAATCTAACCTCCTTTTTCTTCAGAAAAAAAAAATTATGTCTTTGTTGAAATGAAGGTCACCCCTGCAAATGCTGGTAATTTCAGTGACTCAGGAAGGTATGACTCATAGTAAGACAGGCTTAGAGGTTTAGAAATGGAAAGAACCTCAGAGGTCATCTATGCCAACAAAACAGGAAACTGGAGCCTAGAGAGGCAAGATTTTACCCAAGATCACATAGGTAATAAGTATCAGAACTGAGATTCAAACCCAAGTTTTCTGACTCTAAATCCATTGCTTCACAAAAGATCCTGCTCATAAATGATTGCATGATGCGAGGGCTGCCCAATGAGGACATAGTCCTTAAAGCATTTGACGTACAATTTGCCGGCCACAAATATGTCCATGGTGAGCCTGCTTATTCCTCAGTTCAGATTGTGCACAGATATCCTCTAATATTTGCCTATCAATTTATTTCATGGTGACAAAAAAAAACAACCTTATAACTGAATGGTGAACTAAGGCTTAAGCAGACAAAATCTCTCTTCCTTGGTGATCAGCAAGGTAAGAACTGCTATGGACCCTACCTGGCAACCATGTGGCCATGAACTCATGGGACCACTGTTTCTGTTGTATTTATTTTTTTTAAAGACAATTAGGGTTAAGTGATTTGTCCAGGGTCACACAGCTAGTAAGTGTCAAGTGTTTGGTCTGAGGCTGGATTTGAACTCACTTTCTCTTGACTTCAGGGTCGGTGCTCTATCCACTGCACCATCTCACTGCCCCTGTTGTATTTATTCTTTCCTGATCTTAGGCAAATGAGTATCAAAAACTTAATGCACCAATTTATGACCTTGAAAGCTTTGAAGGGTCAGAAAAGCCATCAACCATCCCTTTGGTAACCAGAGCTAGCAGTGGTTAATAACCACGTTTGATGAAGAATCAGCTTGATCTAGCCCAGCAGTAAATCAGCCCAGCAGTGGAAACTCCATGTTTTGCAAATACAAGAGTGAGTAACCTCTTACAGCTATACCAGAGCTATACATGAATTCTGTGGGGAGAATGTTTTGGAGCAACTACTTTGAATCTACTCTCCCCAGGAACCGAAGTGATAATGGAGCATGTGCTCCAAGGTGGAGGGGTTCTTATATTTTGGTTCTTGCTATATCTCTTTGGTAAATATCCCTTTGGAAAAGCTAATTGATATAAATTGGTTAAATGATATTGGGACAATATTAACTGGTAACTGATATGTGGAGGGGAGCACACTAGATAGGGACTCAGGAGCAAAAGTATTAGACAACACACACACGCACGCGCACACACACACACACACACACACACAAACCCTTTAGGGTTACCTTTACAACCCTGAAAAGAGATGTAGCAAGCTGCCTTCTGGGCATCTGATCTCCCAGTGACACTGGGGGTTGAGAGAGCAAGACCATGTCCTATACACTACAATTGCTTTCAGTTACAAATGAGAAAATCAGAACCACATAGAGAAAGCTTAAACTGGTATTCTTTGCTCCCATGAAACTTTTAGTAAATGTCTCTAAGGAGAAATGAAGGGTCATGCCCTAACAAAATGGGAGGGTCAAAAAGGAACTAAGTACCCTTGCTTGTTTATTTCTTCTAATATTATTCAAGAAGCCAAGTACACATGCCAGAGATGACACTCACCACGTGTCTATCTGGGCAATTCTATTTTATCACCTACATGGAAGGGCAGGGGAGTATAATTGCATTAACTAAAAATTAGGGAAGAATAAGAGGTATTGTTTAGTGGGGGAGGAGAAGCAGTTAGATGATCTCCTATGCCATAATGGTTATGAATCATGCTATTAGCTACCTTAGAAGGCAATTACAGTAGCTTCACTGTGGAGCTGGTTAGCAGAGGGTGGGTATGGGTGGGACCCAGTGAGCATGATGGATACAAGCTGAGTTTTCAGGTTAATAATGTCCTGCTGAGAATGTTGTACAGTACCCACTTATTCTCTGAGTATCTGGCCCACCCTGTATGAATAGTTACAATTCAATTCAGCAACTGAGCACCACACAGAAAGGAAGATTTACTCCAAGCCCCAGGAAGCATCAGTTGCCATCCTTTGCCTTACCTTAAACTTGGCCTTTTGCCTTAGACCACTGTAAAAAAAAAAAAATGAGAGTAATCATTCTGACACCTCCTGCCTCATAGGGCTGGTGCAGAGAAAGTATTTTGTGAATCTTAAAGAGCTATAGAAAATAGAATTGATTGTTTTTCTTGGGTAAGTTAGATGACCTTTGCAAGCATTCAGTTGTAAAATGGGGAGAATCACACTAACATTACCCAACTCAGTAGGTAACAAAGTATTCTGTAACCTTTAAAGCACTACAGAAATGTAAGCTGTTATCATTATGACTACACAGATTGTAACCAGATATTAAAATAAAACTTTTAACATGTTGGAGAGTTTCTCTATGGAGGATTTGTGTGGAGACACGGACATGTATTACACAGGGTGAGAAGGCACGGAGAGAATGCTTTAGATTCCAGGACAAGGAGTACCCACATTGGCGAGGTCATAGCTCCATTGAAGTATCATCATCATCTCCTCATTCTTTTCATCTTTATCAATAGTATTCAGACAGACATGGTCTTGGGACATGTTGTTCTCTTACTATTGTTCTTTTATATTTAATGTTCTTCAGCATATAGCACACAAATAAAATAACTCCTTTTTGTAACTGAATAAAAGCATTGGGATTTAAGCTCCTCTTGTCTAGGCTCACTGAAGAATCAATCAGAACCATTCCAATTACATACAGGACAATGGAGATGAGATGCCTCCCACTTCTGCTCCCACCTGGTTTTAATTTATTCAATTAGATCTCTATATTTTGAAAGTTTTTCACTATATGTGGTGTGGAAATTATGAGCATTTATTATGTTGATGTCTATTTAAAATGTTCTCAGATTTTTATGGATCAATGCTATGTCCAAGCAATCATGTGCAACAGTTCTGTCTGTGAGAATGGTCTGCTTCTAGTATGGTTTATTTGTCAAATTCTAAAAGATATTTTGAGAATCCATATATGTAGTCCTAACCTTCATTGTTTGTTAGTTTGTGAAAGATGGGGATGGAGATTGGACCTGCGATTGCTTTAGTACAGGGAACTCCCAAATGGGGGATTCCCTCTACCAATGCAGGTCAACTCTGTTTCTGTAATCTATTGTCAGGGAATTTCCTTGGAGCATTGAAATGTTCGATAACACACAGCTGGCATATATCAGAAGCAGGATTTGAACCCAGGTGTTCCTGGCATCAAGGCCAGTTTTCTGTCCACTACACAATACTGACTTGCTTATGAAAGACAGTGAATTCCTGATGTATAATTCTAGACACAAGCTCTTGTCTTGCTGGGTATTTAGTAGGAATTTAATTTCTCCATCCTGCAATGATGCATTGTATCATGTCTAGTGTTTTCTAGCATAGTCCACATTGATTAGTAAATCTAAGCTCCTGAAGGAGCCAGTCTACCTATAAACCTACCGATGATTTCTAAAGGTGATGACTTGGTCCTGAACTATTATAAACTTCTCTGTTTCTGTAAATAAATCTGCAGTACTCCACCATTTGTTTGACATTTCCTTGTTGACATGGTTGGTCGAGTTCCTTACTATTGTTTTATTGTTATTGTTATTGTTTCATAGCTTCCCATCACCCTGAGTTGGTCAAATGAAACATATTTCGGAGATTAAAGGAATGATTCCCTTTAGAGTCCTCATCTGCTCTGTCTAGATAGAATTAAGCCTGAACCTGTCATTCTATGAGAAACTTTAAATGAACATGTCATGTCAAGGCATGAGTCCAACCTATATGTTAAAAGCAACAATGGAGGGTTTTTGATGATACTTCCAGGGAATAAGCCCACCACTCTTTAAAATATTACCAGGAAGCACATATAAATGCTTAGACCAATGATCAGGGCTCAAAATACCCCCATGTGCTAAGGAAATACTATCTATTAGGGAATGGCTAAACACTTTTTGGCATATAAATGTGATCGTATACCATTGTGCTATAAGAAATGATGAAGGGGATGATTTCAAAGAAACTTAGAAAGACTTTTATAAACTAATGCAGACTGAAGTGAGCAGAACCAGGAGAAGATTTGATACACTAACAACAATAATGTAAAAATAGACAACTTTGAAATACTTCAGAATTCTGATCAGCATTACAATCAACAATCAATTCCAGAGGACTCATGATGAAATTTACTACCCATCTCCTGATAGAAGAGTGATGGACTCACAGAACAAGACAATTTTCTTTAATGTGGCCGATGCTGATACATAACAAAGGTCTTGTTTTTCTTTTTTTTCCAGTGTGTATGGGGTAGGGGGGTGGAGTCAGAGACAAGGCAGACTTTTGCTGATTGAAAAAAAATTTTTTAATTTTTATTGGGGAGAGGGGAAATTTGACTTTCTTAGACCTTGGGCATCCTCAAAATAGATAGCAGTCTCTTGTGGTAAACAGGACCCTCAGCTAGATATCAGCAGACTTGGCTCTGTCATTGCCAGGCTAGGTGACCTTGAACAAGTAACTTTATCTCTCTTTCTTTATCTTTAAAGGGAGGGTACTCATAAGCTCATAGGATTTAGAGCTGAAAGAGAGCTTTAAAGATCATCTAATCTAGCTCTCTCATTCTATAGAAAAGCAAATCGAGACTGACAGAAATGAATAGATCAGGCTAAGTAAGAAATGGAGTGAGGTTTTAAAGTCATGGCTTTTGCTCTACTATACCTTTAGTCAGATTGTCTTTGAGATTTCTTCCAGTTCTGACATTCTCTCATTCTAAGAATGCAAACTTAGGTTTAGATTCATAGAATTTGAGCTGGAAGACAAAGACTTTAGACATCATCTGGCTCAATGCCCTCATGTTATAAATAGGGAAACTGAGGCCCTGAGGAGCAAAGAAACCCACCCACAGTTACATTATCAATAAGTACTGAAGCCTGAATTTAGACCTTGGTTGTTCAGCTCCAAACTCAGCAGTCTTTTCGCTCTTCATTTCTTAATTGGGCTAGAACCCAACTGGGTTCGATGTAGGAAGAAATAAAAATTAGAATACACTAACATTCAAGTCAAGTAGCCATGCAAAATATGAAAATGTATCTCTTATTTTCTTTGTGCTTTAGGTCAGTAATATCCAAAAAAAAATTTATCGTTGCTTACTTTCAATGTATTTATTTATTTATATTAATAGTTATATGCATTTGTATACTTCCACCAAAATGGACATTTTAAAAGAACAAAGACAAAAACGCTTGATCCAGAGGCATTAGAGAGTCACCAGAGTTTACTGAGAAGGAGAGTGACATGATAGGATGGGGACCAGGTAGTGAAAATCTCTAAAAGCCAGGTAGATGTTAGAGGTAACAGGAAGCCTGTGGGGTTTATTGAATAGAGGCATGGCATGTTCAGACCTAGGCTTTAGGATTGTCCTGTTGGCAGCTGTACAAAGTATGAATTGGAATGGGGAGAGACTTGAGGCAGAGCTTTTATTAGCAGGCTTTTGCAATGGAACAACAATAGGTGATAAGGGACTAAGTTAGAGTGGTGATTCATCTCACTATGAGTAGAAAGAATGGGATCTATAGGAGAGGTGTTACAGTAGAAATGACAACATACGGCTATTGAAAGGATATGGGGGTGAGTTAGAGGGAGGAATTGGAGACTACTCTGAGGTTATGAGCCTGGGTGACTGCAAAGATGGTAGTGTCCTCCACAGTAATAAGAAGGTTTAGAAGAAGTTTGGGTTTTGTGGGAAAATAATATGATGAGATCTGCAGTGATGTTTACAATCCATCCACATCTGCTCATACTTGGCTGTTCACTCTGTCCTACGCAAAATGAAAAGGGGGATGGTGGAGCTCTTGTCCACCTTTTACTGTCTAGATCACAGAGCCTGCCCTTTAAGAGGTACCCACTACATTCAGGAAATAATCTAAAGGGCAGGTAGTGAGTATGCTGGGGGGAGAGGGTGGAATTTACCAGTGGCACCTGAGTAGCTGCTACTCTGGGTGTCTGGGAAGTTGTTTGGTTATAATTGCCCCCAAACGGGACAGAAGACTGCACATCTGAGAAAAGAGGCAGAAGGGGGGGTGTCAGGGGTAAAGGATAAGATTGGTGATGGTTGGGTGTGTGATGAGACATTACCCATCTTCCTACCCTCTGATAGGTTGATCACAATCCTCCAAGATTAAGGCTCCAACCCCCACTTTGGAAACTTTGGCTCTTTGTACTTAAGAGGAAAAGGAACCAGCCTGTGGAATAGTCAGAATAAGGGTGCTCCACCTGCTGGGACAGAATAGCTGAAAATAGAATGAGCTGCTTATAACTTCCAGAGACAGAGATGCCTGAACATCCTCCCTTCATGTTGTGAATTCCCAGCACCGAGGCTCATCATTTCTACTTTGCATTTCTGAGTCATTACCCAAAGCTACAAGTGGGGTGGAATAATTGTCCCATTAATGATTACAATTCTGATTACAGGATGCAGATGTCATTATAGCAAGAGGAGCATTAATCAATGTCTCCTAAGGGATGGCCTGCTGACAGTTTCTGAAGGCCCTTGATTAAGAAGGAGACTCTTGGCCATTTCTAAGTGGCAGGAAGAGATGCTGTAATTGTGGACACATAGGGGGATACCAACTTTTAAGCCTCACTGAAATATATTCCTCTCCTATTCCTTCATGTTGTCACTAGTCTAAAGTCTCTAAAGAGGCAGCTGCTCTCCTTTAGAAAGTAGCCTTTAGAGTGGGATGGTAAAAAAAAAAATCTAGTTTCAAACAGCTTGCACCCCACCTTGGTACACAAATAGGTATCCAGAATTTCAATATCCAGACTTCCATTTCATTTTTTTATGTATAACATTTACATATTAGTTCTTTTGTACAAGAAAACTCAAATAAAAGAAAAAAATGAGCAAATGAAAATGAAAAATAACATGCTTCAGTCTGTATTCAATCAATATCAATTCTTTCTGTGGAGGCGGATAGTATGTTTCATCATTAGTCCTTTGGAACTGTCTTGGATCATTCTATTGCTGAGAATAGCTAAGTCATTCATAGTTCTTCATCAAACAATATCGCTGTAATTGTGTACAATGTTCTCCTGGTTCTGTTCACTACACATCAGTT
>NW_020954563.1:6343051-6343123 GCF_900497805.2 Vombatus ursinus | reverse complement strand
CCTATAAGTCTTTCAAGTTTTTTCTGAAGTCATCCTGCTCGTCATTTCTTATAGCACAATACTAGTTCATTC
>NW_020954563.1:6299768-6343017 GCF_900497805.2 Vombatus ursinus | reverse complement strand
AATCATATACCACAGCTTGTTTATCCATTCCCCAATTGATGGGCATCCCTTTGATTTCCAACTCCAATACTTAGCCACCAGAAAAAGAGCTGCTATCAAAGTAGGTCCTTTTCTCCTTTTTTGTGGATGTCTTTGGGATATAGACCCAGCAATGGTATTGCTGTATCAAAGGGTATGCACAGTTTTATACCCTGTGGACATAGTTCCAAATTGCTCTCCAGAATGACTGGATCAGTTCACAGCTCCAAAAACAGTGCATTACTGTCCCAGTTTTTCCACATCCCTTCCAACACCCAACATTTTCCTTTCTTGTCATATTAGACAATCTAATAGGTGTGGGGTGGTACCTCAGAGTAGTTTTAATTTGCATTTCTCTAATCAATAGTGATTTAGAGCATATTTTCATATGACTGGTGATAGCTTTGATTTCTTCTTCTGAAAACTGCCTGTTCATATCCTTTGATTATTTATCAGTTGGTGATTTGATTTTATTCTTATACCTTTGACTCAGTTCTCTATATATTTGAGAAATAAGGCCTTTATCAGAGATACTTATTGCAAATTTTCCCTTACTTTTCTGCTTTCCTTCTAATTTTGGTTGCATTGGTTTTGTTCGTGCAAAAACTTTTTAATTTTATATAATCAAAACTATCTGTTTTATATTTTGTAATGCTCTCTATATCTTCTTTGGCCCTAAATTCTCCCTTTATCCATAAATATGACAAATAAACTATTCCATACTCTCTTAATTTGCTCATGGTATTACCCTTTATTCATAAATCATGTACCCATTTTGATCTTTTCTTGGTATATGGTGTGAGATGTTGGTCTATACCTAGTTTCTACCATACTGTTTTCCAGTTTTCCCAGCAGGTTTTTGTGAAATAATGAGTTTTCATTCCAAAAGCTTGGATCTTTGGGTTTATCATATATTCAATTTCATTTTTTAAAAAAATTATGTTGAATTTAAACCACCAAAAAGAGCATTTCCATATATACAACATAATTCAAAAGGTGACTATATATGAAACCATGAATCTCCATTTTGTACTGCTTGCTTTATAAAAAATATAAATTATATATTTAAATTTCTATATAATATCATTTAATGTATAAACAATAATAACAATATTAAAATAATAAATTCTACATGTTACTTTCAAAACTGTTTTTGTTTGTGCTTCCTTCTGAATTGCCAGCAGTCAGACTTTCTAACATGATTTGGTATAGAGGTAGATATAAGAAAACGGGTCAAGGATTTGATCATCAATCCAAATCATCCACAGGAGAACAATTAGGAAGGAGAGGATACTGAAACCACATCATATGAGGACCAGCTGAATAAGTCCATCAAAAATACTAATTAGGGGGCAGCTAGTGGGGCACAGTAGACAGAGTGCTGGGCCTGGAGTCAGGAAGACTCATCTTCAATAAGTTCAAATCTGGCCTCAGACACTTACTAGCTGTGTGACTCTGGGCAAGTCACTTAATTCTGTTTGCCTCAGTTTCCTGTAAAATGAGTTAGACAGGGAAATGGTAAACCACTCCAGTGTCTTTGCCAAGAAAACCCCAAATGGAGTCTTGAAGAGTCAGACACAACTGAACAACAACATATGTCAGATTCTATGTTAGGCACAGAAATACAAAGACAGAAAGCAAGGTAATCCCTGCCCTGAAGGAGTTTACATCCTACTGAAATGTTTAACTTGACAAAGAGAAAACCAGAGGAAGCCACGAGTGTTCTTTTCAAGTATTCAAGAATGATTGTTATATGGAATTCAATTGAATTCAATGTAATTCCCTCCTTATCCTGCTCCAGTGGGGTAAGGAGAGGAGATGGGAGCAAGGTAGGTTGGCCTCACCTATGAAGTTCTGATGAGAAGGAAGGAAAGAAGCTATTAAGACACTGGTTTTTCAAGAGGTGGAAAGAATGACTGATGAGGAGGAGACAGTATTTCTGGTACAGAAAGGCCTGGGCCTGCCCTTGAGCCTGTCTCCAGTGTTCCACTAGTGCTGAGTAAGCAGTGACCAGTGACCAGTGTCATATGCCAATGAGTCAGGTCTACCAGGAAACAGTAAATGTAGCAAGCCTGCCTTCTGAGGTCACTTCCATCTCTGAGATTCTGTGATTCGATAAACAGTTGGTCTGAAATGAATGTAAGTTGTCCAGAAGTAGAGACAATATGACTGTTCTCCTTCTCCCAGTTTTGTCTACCCTCATCCATAAGAGGCAGATTGGCATCGGAATAGTATAGGACACTAGACTTGGAGTCAGGAAGAACTGGGTTCTCGGTGACTGTTCAGTTGGAATGTTATCCTTGAAGACTTCTCAGTGTCTGGATCAGTTGGTAGCCCTGGTGCCTGAGGATAAATTAGCTGTGTGACCCAGGGCAAGTCATTTAACCTCTTTGTGTCTCAATTTCCACATTAAAAATGAGTGGGTTGAACTCAGCGGCTTCTGAGGTCTATTCTGGACCTAAATCTAGAATGCGACGTCTGAGCCTTTGCTCACACCATCTTCCATTCCTGGAAAAAGTCCCTATCCTCATCCCTCCTTGGATCCTTCAAGGCCCAACTTAGGACCTAGTCTTCTAGGAAGGACTTGCCTGATACTAAATTGAAAGTAAATTTTCCCTCCTTAAACCTCTCCAAATACTTTGTCAGGACCTCTTCTTTGTACCAATAACACTCTTCTGTGAGTCAGAGTTGCATATACTTTCCCCCCATCTCCTTTTCTGTAAGAATTAAGGTCCTTGCCAACAGGGCCTAGGGTGTATATCTCTTCCAGGGAGCACAGAGGACAGAAGTCTGCACATAGTAGGTGCTTAATCAATGTTCAATTGGAATGATACCTTTGACGTTTCTCAGTGTCTGGGTCTATTGGTCCCTGGGTCCTAAAGATAAATTATTCCTTACCTTATACCTTAAGTATTCCTTACTAACCTAGTTAAAATAATAAGAGCATTTATATAATTCTTTGGTTTATTCAATCCTGTGAGGTATGCACCATTATGATCTCCATTTTACAGATGAGGAAGCAGAGGCTGGAAGAGGTTAAATAATTTGTTCAGGGCCACACAGCTAGTAAATCTCTGAGGCTGTATTTAAACTCCAGTCTTTCTAACTCCAGGCCTAGTGCTCTATCCACTGGCCTGCCTGGGTTTTAGAGCCGAAAGGGGTTTTAGAAACCATCTAGAGATAGTTGTCATACATTCAGCCCATTCGTTCTGTAGATAAGAGAACTGAGACCCACAGAAGTGAAGGGCATTATCTGCCCATCATCTGTGCAGTGAATGGCAGAGCCAGGACTCAGACCCTGATCTCCTCCCTGTCCATGCAGTCCCCTTCCCGCCCCACAGCTCCATTCCCCAAAGAATGCAGTATGCACAGATCTTCTGCAAAGATGGAGCTGCCGGGGGCAGAAGGCCATGTGTCAGCAGTGCCTGCATCTCTGTTTTGTGTGAAAGGATTGCAAGAAAAGGCCTACACACAGGAGTGCAGTCAGTGTGGCCCTGTGGAAGGAGTCAGAGTAAATGGCAGGGCCATGCAGCCATTCAAAGAGCCGGCCTGGGGCGTGCCTAGCACCAAGCCAAAGCTCAGTGAATGTGTATGTGTGTGTATATGTGCACATGAGTATACCTGTAATGTGTACACAGTATACATGTCTGTACGTACATGTGTATATATACAAGTGTGTATACACACAAATCCTAGCTCTGCTGCATCCTACCTGCATGACCTTGCACAAGTCATCTCTTTGGACCTCAGTTTAAGATTATGATGGTTTAGTCATTTTTTTCAATCATTTCTGACTCCTTGTGACCCCTTTTTGTGGGGTTTTCTTGGCAAAGATACTGGAGTGGTTTACCATTTCCTTCTCTGCTCATTTTACAGGTAAGGAAACTGAGGCAAACAAGGTTAAGTGGTTTGCCCAGGGTCAGCTAGTAATTATCTGAGGATAGATTTGAACTCAGATCTTCCTGACTCAAGGCCAGGCATTCTACTCACTGTGTCACTTAACTACTCCAGTTTAGGATACCCTGAAAAAAAATTCTTGTACATATGTGTGTCTACATACATATACATACATGTATATGCACATAGATTTTATATTGTATACTTATATATTTAAAATTATACATATATGTTTCACATTGCACATGCATTTCATATTATACATGTATATATTCCTTATTGCATTCATATTGTACACATATTTCCTATTATACATGTATATATTTCATATTACATATGCATGTGTTTCATATTCTGTATCTATTTCATATTATATGTAGATATCATATTATATATGTGTGCTTCATGCTACACATGTATATATTCATATTATATGTATATTTCCTATTTATTTATGAATATATTTTATACAGTATATGTATTTATTTCATGCATGTACACATTTCATATTAAATCTTTCATATTATAAATGCATATGTTATATGGTAGATATTTATTTTGTATTACATATGTATCTATTTCAGAGTGTCCTAAAAGGCTTAGTGAAGTTTTAAGCTGCTAAGACATTTGGGAAATCCTGTATATGTAGGGGTATGCATATGTATACACATATATGTATATATATATATATACATATGTGTGTGTTTATGTATGTAAATGTGTACAATAGACTAAATTGGTTTTACAATTTTGCTGAGGCCTGATGCTGACCAATAATAAAACAGCAATTACTGAGCACCTATTGTGTACAGACTGAACACTGTACTGGGTGCTGAGGAAGAATAAGATAAAAATAGAATATATAAGCTTTATAAAATCCATTTTGTCTATATGATAATAAATAACTGAAATTCTCTACTGGTTAAGCTTTCAGGATATTTACAAATTTGCTTCCCTAAGACAAGTACCAGGTGTGTCTATATGATGCGAAAGCAATCCATGAAAAGGTCTTTTGTAAATAAATATAATCATTCAATGCAAACTGGAAACAATTTAAGCCTTAGCTTCAATGGGCAAAGAGCTAAGATAAATCTTTGCTTGCTTAGGGGAGTCACACTGGCAAATGTGGGGTACACTGGATGTATCGTTTCCTTGGGACCACAAAAACGGAAAGTTATGATCAAAAAGAAAAAAAAGTTAGATATCATATTTCCAGAAATCGTAAAAAATGCCCAGATTTCTTAGAACTTGAGTACAAAGTAAAAACAGAAAGAATATACCAGTTATTCCCTGAAAGAAAGCCAAAAATGAAAACTCCAAGTAATATTATAACCAAAACCTACAGTTTCTGGGTTAAAGAAAAAATACTTCAATTAACCAAAAGGGAAGTGTTCAAGTACCAAGAAGCTGCAGTAAGGCTCACATAAGCCTGAATAACTGCTACCATTAAAAAGAGGAGAGTTTGGAATGTAATATTCCAAAAGGTAAGACAAAGGCTTACAAATTACAACCCTTCTGGCAAAGGGGAGTATAATCCTAGAGGTGAAAATTTGTCTTTAATGAAATAGAGGATTTCCAAGTATTCTTGATTTAAAAAAAAAAGGCCAGAACTGAGTGTGCACTTTGAAATTGAAATGCAAGAGTCAGGAGAAATTTAGAATGGTATTCACATTTTATCAAAGGAAAGGGACTATGTTTACATGGCAATAGGAAGAAAAGAAAGAAATGTTCCTCAAATCTAATGTCTTAAACTATGTTTAAGAAAATTAAATAAAACTGACAGAATGCCTGGGGTTTGGTCTTTATCAATTGTCTTAAAGGAAGGTAGAAATGGGAGAGATAAAGGACTATATTGCAAACGAGAAGAAGAGGAACTCATTGTCTCACACGATAAGGATGCATGAGATAAAGAGCATTCAAGCATGAACTTTACAAAGAAAGATGTTTTTAAAATATTTTTCAAATATATTATTTATTTTAACATACTTTTTAAATTTTGAGTTTCAAATTCTCTTCCTCTCTCTCACACCCTTCCCCACCCACTGAAAAGGCAGACAATATGATATCAATTATAATCAACCATGCAAAACATTTCCATATTAGCAAAATATTTCTATATTTTTTAAAAGCAAGAAAAATAAAATAAGTGAGAAAATTATACATCAGTTTGCAGAGTTCATTGGTTCTCTCTCTGGAGGTGGATAGGATTTTTTCATCATGAGTCCTTCAGAATTGTCTTGGATCATTGAACTGATCAGAGTAGCCAAGTCTTTCCCAGTTGATCATCATTGCAACATTGCTGTTACTATGCACAATGATCTCCTGGTTCTTCTTACTTCACTTTCCATCATCTCATATAGGTCTTGCCATGTTTTTAAGAAACCACCCCCCCTTGTCATTTCTTATAGTACTCCATCACAATCATATGCCACAACTTGTTCAGCCAATCCCCAATTAATGGGCATCCCCTCAATTTCCAATTCTTTGCCACCACAAAAAAAAAAAGAGCTGCTATAAATGTTTTTGGTCCTTTTCCTTTTTCTTTGATCTCTTTGGTGGACAGACCTAGTTTTGCTAGATATGCAAAGGTATGCACAGTTTTATAGCCCTTTGTATAGTTTCAAATTGTTCTTCAGAATAGTTGGACTAGTTCACTAGTCCACCAGTGGTTCATTTGTGTACCTATTTTTCCCTCATCCTATCCAGCATTTGTCATTTCTGATAGATGTGAGGTGGTTCCTGAGAGTTGTTTTAATTTGCCTTTCTCTAATCAACAGTGATTTAAAGCAATTTTTGTATGATTATTGATAGTTTATATTTTTCTGAAAACTGCTTGCTTATATCCTTTGACCACTCATCAGTTGAGGAATGGTTCTTATTTTTATGATTTTGACTCAGTTCTCTAATCAGTATATATTTGAGAAATGAGGGCTTTATCAGAGAAACTTGCTGTAAAAATTTTTTATATTACTTCATTTTTATGGTGCTTTTTAGCATATTGTAGTTTCCCTGATTATCTCTTTTAATTAAGTCTATTTTTACATTTGCTTTGTTTGAGATCATGATTGCTACCCCTTCCTTTTTTACTTTAGATGAATCATATTTAGATTCTGCTTCAACCCTTTATTTTAACTGTGTCTTTCTGTTTCAAGTGTGTCTTTTATAAACATCATATTGTTGGATACTGTTTTCTAATCCCTTCTGCTATCTGCTTACATTTTATGGGTGAGTTCATCACATTCACATTCGCAGTTATGATTCCTAACTGTGTATTTCACTCCATTCCTCTTTTCTTCTGTTTATCCTTCTCTCTCTCTTTTTATCCTGTCCCTCCTCAAAAGTCTTTTGCTTTTAACCACTGCTTCTCTTAATCTGCTTTCCCTTTTATCCTCCTCCCTCCCTTCTCTGATGTCTTTTCCCCTCCTATTTCCCTATTGGGTAAGTTACATTTCTATACACAACTGAGTGTGTAATTATATTCTTCATCTTTGAAGCGATTCTGATGTGAGTGAGGTTCAAGCATTGCCTGCCACACACACAGCCTGCCATTTCCCCCTCCATTATGAAAGATCTTTCTTCACAACTCTTTCATGGGGGAAAATTTTCCCCATTCTATCCCCTTCTTTCCCCTTCTCCCAGTGAATCCCTGTTTCTTACACCTTCTTTTTTTTGGGGGGGGAGGAATCATTCCAACATAATCAACTGATATCCATGCCCTATGTCTATGTAAACTCCCTTTAACTGCCCTAATAAAAAGTTCTTAGGAGTTACATGTCTCAAGCTCCTAAATAGGAATGTAAACAGTTTAACTTTATTGAGACCCTTGTGATTACTCTTTCAAGTTTACCTTTTTATGCTTCTCTTGAGTCTTGTGTTTGAATGTCAAATTTTCTATTTAGCTCTAGTCTTTACAATGAAAGATTGATCAATCTCTCTCTCTCTCTCTCTCTCTCTCTCTCTCTCTCTGTCTCTCTCTCTCTTTCTCACACACACACACACACACACAATGTAAGTGGTATATAAATTAAACTCAACAAGGAAATAGGCAAGGAAAGAGGGAGGAGGGAGGTTTGAGAGAGGGCAGGTAAAGATTCTCATTACCCTAGGGAATAGTCATAAGTAAAACTAACTTCAGTGTAGGAAGGGAAGAGTGAAGGGGGATTAAAAAGGAAAGAAAATAATAATAGCTAACATTTATGTATCACTTTAAGGAGATAGACAATAATCAATAAGGAGCTTTGTGAAGCTCTTTACAAATATCATCTCATTTAATCCTCATAACAACCCTATAAGGTAGATGTTATTATAATCCCCATTTTACAGATGGGGAAACTGAAGCTAAGAGATTAAGTGACTTGATCAGGACCACAGAACTGCTAAGCATCTGAGGTAGGATTTGAACTTGGATCTTCCTGGACTCCAAGTCCAGCACACCATCCACTGGGCCATCTAAGTTGCAATTGGGTATGGCACAAGGAGAAAAGAAGAGGGGCAGTAGAGAAAAACTCAGTCTCTTCAGTTATAGATCACTGATGTTAAGTAAACCCCCATTCTTTTACCACCTTATTCTTTGTAAAGAAGAGGGACAAGGGCAAGGAGAGGAAAAGAAAAGATGTAGACACTGAGATGATTCAGAAAACTATATGGACAAAGGTGACTCAAGATTTTTCCTGGGAGTTACACAAAGAAGCCAGAGATTGTCTTTGTTTTCTCTAGGTGCCACAACGTTTGATCAGAGGTCCTAGAAACTAAAGTAAGAAGGGACTTTAAAGATCATCTAGTCAGACCTTTTCATTTTAGCAATGAGGAAACTAAGGCTTAAAGAGGTGAACTAATGACCAAGACCCCACAGATAACAAGCTATACATCCTCCACCTCCAAATTCAATGCTTTTTTTTCCTAGAAGAAAGACTACAAAGATTTTTGACACTTGATGAAACTGTCAAAAGTTCTAAATTGTAGACCAGCCCCTGGAGGAGATAACTCCTAACAAAAAAATGTTCCTGATGAGTTAGTTACTTTTCTCACTAATCTTTAACTACTATCAAATTATTTTTCTTTATATATTAAATAGTAAGTACAGATATTTAGAACAAAACTTTTTTATCACCGTCTTATCTAAACTTGGTTTTATCTCGGGTGTGAGTAGAATGTGAGTTAAATATAGCAATTATTAAAATAGCAAAGCATAACATTTGTTAGAATTACTAAAAAGATCTAGGTTTTTTTATCTGATTTGTGGAAATGTAGTTGTGTGAAAAAAAGATGCTATATTCACTCTGATTTAGTTAACCATACTTACGGGAAGTTTGTCTATTCAGAATACAAGGTCATTGACTTCAGTATGGGATAGGTACTACCAGGTAGTGCTTAGGTTAAGTGTCTAAGCAGAGATCTAAGTGACTGCAATGATAGGATCATAGATTAAGAGTTGGAAGAGAATTGAGAAATTATATAGTGCAACCCCTTCATTTTACAAATTATGAAACTGAGGTCAAGAAATTAAGAAACATGTCCAAATTCTCACAAATTAAATAGCAGACCCGAGATTTGAACCCAGATACTCTGACTCCAAAGCCTATCCAAATGGCAGAAGATGTTCATATACACAAGTCATAGTCTTTATGATTACTCACTGATAACCTGTAGCATCTTTGTACCTGTACAAAACCATATGATCTGATTTGGACATAATGGGCTAGCTCTATATTAAGTCTTAAATAAGCACAATGAATTATGTCTTTTCAGCTGTTACAGCAGCTAGGCATTTATTCAGAATCCAGTAGTTTTAGTCATCATAACAGCCCAAATGGTTCAGTCTGCATGTGAAAAATTATGCAAGCCTCCAAGATTCATGGGCTAATTTCAAGAGTTGAAAAAGTGGTGAAGCTCTCCCACCTATTTCCCTACATTTAGCAGCAAATGTTCTCAAAAGAGATAATTATATGGAAAATGTTACCTTCATGCCACTAAAAGGTAAAAGCAAAAACCAATGCAGAACTCATGGATATGTTTTAGCTGAATCTATTGAAGGCTAGACCATTGCAAGTTGAGTTTCAGTATTCACCCTAGAAGTTCAATCTAGACCAGAAATTTGCACTTTGAAAGTCGCCCTGTACCCCTGTGGCTTCTCCCTCTTATTGGATAACTGACTTCAGAATTTCCATTTCAGGAGGGTGCCCAGGCCAGTCATGCCCCATTCCTCTCCAGGCTGTACTCCTGTCTCTCCATAAAACTTCCTCTACAATATTCCAGTAACCTCTTCAATCTAGAAATTCATGCCAGGTCTGGAATTTACCCTTTGGAAGTACTCTCCACCCTTGTTGCCTCTCCCTCTGATTGCATGGCTCCTCCCAGAACTTCCATTTAAGGAAGGCATCTAGGCAGCCATGTCCCATTTCTCTCCAAGCTGCACAGCACCCTGGACTTTCTCTGCCATGGTCCCATCAGGCACCTTTGCACCCCCCCTTCAGTTTCCTTTATGGGTTGTCATCCTCCATTTGAATGTAAACTCCTCAAAGGAGTAAGGGCTGTCTTTTTGCTTGTATTTGAATTCTTGGCACTTAGCACAGAACACTTTGTTTCAATGGTCATGAAGGCAGCTGAGGAGCTCTTAGAGCTTGGTCAGGCATCAAAGATGCCAAAGTTATCCACTGCCTATCCAAACCAGCACCAATCATATTAACTTTTTTCCTGCCACTGGACTTCAGTGACTTAGGAAGAGAGAGTGAGTCTGACTACTTTGTGCAACTCTGCCTTACTTAAATCCAATTCATGCACAAGTCAACATACCACCCATGTTGTCATTGGTCCTCTTCAAAAATGAAGGATGAACAACAACAGTCCCAGGCACATGGTAAGTGCTTAATAAATGCTGGTTGGCTAACTAGCCAGCAAGTACAAGGATCAAGAGCTCCATCAATGTATCCTTAAATGTTTCCAGATGACAGGCATACTGTCAGGACAGAAGAGTTCATGTTTCTCTACCAGCCTTCTCAATACTGATACAAGCACTAACATCTATGTTAGCATTGCCAGATGGGTCTTTGGCCCCAGTGTGATTTGAGACTGGATTGCTCTTACTTACATAAAGAAGATACACAACTTTGGACATAATTCCTTCCCAGTAAGGGCCTGCTTTTCCAGTGTTCTTAAAAATTTAAGAGCATTAATTGACCAGAACATTGTGATGTCTTTTCTGAGTGCTAACTTGCCAAGGCACATAGATATGAGCTTGTGGACAGTCTTTTCTGCATACACGACTAGTCTTTAAAGGAAATTCAGCCTTGACCCACATTCAAGACACTCTGCAGCTGAAGATATAAATACTTATTGCTGGTGGGAACCCTATAATGGGCTAGTTCTCATATATAACTCAAGGATGATATACAGTCAATGACATTGGGAAATGATTGATTATTCTAGGGTGGGCATTTTGTTCAGCTTAGGTAATAGCAATTATCCTGAGAATAACCTTGAGAGAAGCTACTATTATCTTAGTGTGAGGACAAAGGCATTTGTAAAAGTTCAAAAAAAAAGAGCCTATTGACCTTTTGGAATATAAACTTATGAGACTATAAGCAGCTATGTTTCAAAAAAAAACCAAAACTATTAACTCAACATATAAGAGGAAAGGATTACAAGAAGCCATATTAAATATAAATATTTCTTCAAGTTAGGACAGATCTTTCCAAAGTAGAAGTAGAGCATAGGGAATACCTGCAGTTTAAATAAATAATAAATCATCCTGTCCTAAAAATGCTTTCAGTGAGCCCACAGAAGACGAGCTTATATCCCAGACATTTTATTCAAATACAAAAACCAGTTATATTATCCATCTCTGCAAGTGACTGCAGAACATTAGATATTAAAAAATAATAGCAGGATATCAACTTGACTCAGGATCGTTTCTATGTGCACCCCATTGAAAAGGATGAGAAGAATGAGGATGTAAAATAATAATCAAATAATAATAATTGAAAGAAGAGAATAAGATAGTAATAGTAGTAGTACTAAGAAAAATGACAATATTGTCTCAATCAATCATTTAGCTTCACTTCTACAGGTAATAATTCTTTCAATGGCAGCACTTCAAACAGTGAAGTGAGTCTTAGTGAAAATGAGGCATTGAAACTTTGTAGGACAACATATTAGGGTCCTTATTAGAAATGGATCTAATGAAGATAGATTATTCAGCTCTCTCCAAACATAGAGTCATTTCATAAGAAGATCACTGAATTTAAAGACAAATGACCTAGGCCCTAGTCCTGTGTCCAGCACTGTGTGGCTGTGGAGTCATTTCAGTCAACAAATAAGTCAACAAGCACACATTAAGTACCCACTACATTACAGGACTATGCTAGGTTGTTGTTGTTCAGTCACTTTCAGTCATGCCCCATTCTTTGTGACCCCCTTTAAGGTTTACTGTGCAAAGTTACTGGAGTGGTTTGCCATTTCTTTCTCCAGTTCATTTTACAGATGAGGAAACTGAGGCAAACAGGGTCCCAAGGTAACATAGCTTGCCCAGGGTCACATAGCTAGTAAGTGTATGAGGTTGGATTTGAACTCAGGTATTCCTAACTCCAAGTCTGGAACTCTATCCACTGCACTACCTAGCTGCCCTGCTGTGGTAGGTACTAGAGATAAAAAGAAAAAGGAAATGCAATTCCTACCCTCAAGGATCTAACATTCTAATGGTGGGGGGGAGGGATTGATACCACTTACATAAAAAGGTATATATGGTACATACAGAGTAGATTGAAAATAACCTTAAAGGGAAGGCTTTAGGAGGTTCAGGGACAAGAAAAATTGTCTGAGAGAAAGTGATATATGTGAGCCGAGTTTTGAAGGAGGCCAAAGATTCTAGGAGACTGAGGAAAGGAGAGAAAGCATTCCACACAGGGGGATATCCAATGAAATACATGGAGATGGGAGATTAAGCATCATGTGTTGGGAACAGCAAGAAGGCCCATTTGGTGAGTGGAAGGGAGCAATGTGAAATAACGTGAAATAAGACTGGGAAGATAGGACGGGTACAGATTTTGAAAACCTTTAAATGCCAGAAGACTTTATATTTGACCTTGGAGGTAATCAGGAATCAATAGAGTTTACTGAGTATTGAGCAGGGGCAGGGAAATAGTGAGACCTATGCTTTAGGCAAAATCACTTAGGCCACTGGATGAAGGAAGCATTCTATTGGAGGGGGAGAAATTTGAGGCAGGGAGAGTAATTAGGAAATTATTGCAATAGTCTAGGTGAGAGATAGTGAGTGCTTAAACCAGGGGTGGGGAACCTGTGGTCTCCAGGGCCACACTTGAGGACCTAGAAGGCCATATGTGGCCTCAAGGCCGCAGGTTCCCCACTCCTGGCCTAAACTAAAATAGTGACTATATGAATGGAATGAAGGGGACATATGCAAGAGATCTTGTGGAGGTAAAAAAAAAAAAAAGACAAGATTTGTTGGTTGAATAATTATATAGGGTGATTAAGGATGAGGAGCCTAGGATGGATTGTTGAAAGATGGCAATAACCTCAACAGAAATTAGAAAGAAAGATACATAGATAGGTTTGGGAGGAAAGATAATGAGTTCTGTTTTGGGTATATTGAGCTTGAGAAATCTCCAGGATGTAGTTAGAAATGTCCCATTGAATAGTTGGTAATGCAAGACTGATGCTTAAAAGAGATACTGGGACTGGATGTATAGATTTGTGCATCATCTGTGTAGGGATTATAACCCACAAGAGTTGATGAGTTCACCAGGACAGCAAACATAGAAAGAAAGAAGAGGACCCAGGACAGAGTGTTGCGGAACACCCACAATTATGCAGAGTGTTGTTCCTAAAAGTCTAGCAAAGGAAATTGAGAAGTAGCCGTCAGACAAGTAGGGAGGTGGGAAACCAAGAGCCAAGTTTAAGAAAACTAGAGAGAGTATTCAAAAGAAGGGGGTGATCAATAGCCTCCAATGCTACTGAGAAGTCAGGAAAAATACAGACTGAAAAAAAGGCCATTAAATGAGGCAACTCAAAGATCTTTGTTAATTCTGTAGAGGGCAGTGTCATCTGTAAAATGGGCATTATACTTGGACTTACTATCTCCCAGAGTAATTCTGGGGAAAGCATTTCATAAACTTTCAGAGGACTTTATAAATGTGGCTTATTATTATTTTATTATTATTATTAGAGCCTTTTAAGGCCAACTCAACACATTTGAAAAGAGAGCTATTAGCAATACAAATGTTAAATTACCTCCTACCACATTAAACAGACTAAACAAAGTAACAGACCCATTGGGAAGCCCTTGTGAGACATTCTGATTTGGAGATCTTCTCTCTGAAAAGCTAAGGAAGGCCACAAGAACTCTCTAAATAATAGCATTAGAGTAATGCTTGTTCTGCCTGTCTCAAGTCTGAGCTCACAGTTCTAACACTTTTGAAGATGCCACATTATTCTTGAACTTGAGCAGGGCCCACCTGGTCATTTGCACATGGACAGGTGTTTTCAAAGCAGCAGATATGTGCGTATCTGCAGCTGTTGGTAATGTTTCTACGGAGAAGCTCCCTGTAGATCATCTCTGTTTTCTATAATCTCAGTGTCATTTATTAATAGGTGTGTTATGTCTCAGATTAATGTGCTAAATGTATCACATGGAAAGGACTCCGTCTAGAGTGGTTGACGTTGCGTTCTACCCTTGAAAAATCAAAAGCAAATGACAGAGACGGGAAAGATAGATGATGATAGAAAGTAGCTGGAAGAACTTCCTTCCTCCCTCATAATTGCAAGCTGACTGTCCCAGGAGGTGGGAATCAACATGTCCCATCTGCAAATCTTGCTAAACCCTTCCTAGCCCCGCAGCCCCACCACCTGCAAACCTGGGCAGAGGCTCAGTCTCTGCTGGGGCTATCAAGCTCCCCCGTGCTATTGTCACAAGCACACACTCTCAAAAGATCTCTGGGGTTCTCTTGATTTCAGAAATAATTGCATGCCTCTGGTAACAGGTCTCTGGCTGTGTCCTAAACCCTTTCATTAGCCAACGTGACAGGCCAACCCACTCAGTGTTCAGAGTGCGAGGCAAGTGGCATCTAACGCAGGGGTAGAGCTGATAGCCTGGGCATCGAGATGGAACATTTCCTTATTAATAATGCACCAGTTATAATTACAGGGCATTCACTGGATCAGCTCACTCACTCAGATCCACTGCTTTCGACAAATAGTCACCATTTTATCTGCTTGGAAGCTGCACAGATTTACAGAATGGCCAGGGAGATGTCTCCCCAGAACTCCTTGTGTAATTTAGCCCTAGAAGGCACCCTGCTGATCATAGAGTCCAACCCTCTCATTTTTAAAATGAGGAAACTGAGGCACAGTGAGAGACTTTTAAAAGTCAGAGTTAAGAAGCGAGCTGAGCATAGGATTCCTGACTGGCTGGAGCGAGTGGTGCATGTGGGATACCTCTTTAGAGATATATATGTTTTTCTTTCTTTGATTTAAGTAAATTTTATTGATGCCTTCTGGTTTTATATTGCAGCCTTATCTAGTGATATTGCCCATTAAACCACCCCTTGTAACAAAGGAAAATGATAAAGCTGAAATGCCTAGTCCAATAACCATTTCTGACACTCTATACCACATGTTCCCCATAGTTTCTTGTCTCTGCATTGAGAAGAGGGAGGTATGCTTCACTATCATTTATCCGGCACTATCTATTTTCTAAGCACATATATTTTCTTAGTATTTATTCAGTTACTCATAGCCCTAAACCAAATGTGATCTTTATTAACACATTCTTTCATTCATCAAGTCTGTTCTAAGTACAAACTATGTGCCCAGCACTATACTATACACAAAGATGCATGGGAGGAGCTTGCAGTCTTATAGGGCTTTGAAACTGCAAAACACATTTTCCTTTACAATAGCCCCATCTTGTAGACAGGGAAGAATGTTTATTCCCATTTGTAGATGGGAAAACTAAGTCTAAGAGAAGTGAATAACTTGCATAAAGTCATACAACTAGTAAGTGGCAAAATTGGGAGAAATGGGTCTGAGTTTGAGCTATCTGACCATATCACACCCTGTTGTTGTGGTTGTGGTTGTGGTTGTTGTTGTTCAGTCATTTCAGTTGGCTCTGACTCTTCATGACCACATTTGGGGTTTTCTTGGCAAAAATACCAGAGTGGTTTGCTATTTCCTTCTCCAGTTCATTTTACAGATGAGGAAACTGAGGCAAACAAGGTTAAGTGACTTGCCCAAGGTCACACAGCTAGTATCTAAAGCCAGATTTGAACTCAGGTCTTCCTGACTCCAGATCCATTGCTCTATCCACTGTGCCACCTAGCTGCCCCTATTACACTCTGGGACTCAATTAATTCCATGGGCTCCCTGTTATTCTAAGGTCAAATAGCCCTGCATAACTTGACCCCAATCTACCCATCCGGCCTTATACCTTACTATCCTTCTTGCATATACATTATAGTCCAACTAAACTGACCTTGTTACTATATCTCATTCACCGCATCTCCCATCTGAAGTGCTAATTGTGTGGTACCATAAATGCTACAAGTTGTAGAGAAATGAGAGCTTACTATAGTACTACGCCATCGCTCCAATGATAACTCATCACCGCTTACCCTAGCCTCCTAGGTGTTAAGAAAAGTGATGAGCGAAGTAGTGGGATGCCCATCAAATTCCCCAATCCTCCATCAAGGCTGGCTCCCCAGTTCCAGCCACCCCCGAAGCCATCATATCAAGGACTGGAGCAATTCAAGAACCTGCCGCGGCCCAGACGCTGTAGGAGAATATGAGAAAAGGCATGATGCTGCAGTGGAAAAAATGCTAGATTTGGATTCAGAGGACCAGGGAATTCTAGCAAAATTCTAGCTGTCACTTAATATTTGTGTGACCTTGGACAAGTCTCTTCCTGTCTTAAGGCTCAAGTTTTCCTAAGTGTTGGGAGGTGTCCTTCTAGCGATGGTAAAGGGTTGTTGGCCCTGAGCCATCCACACTTCCATGAGACCAAGAGTAGACATATCCAATACAGCACATTGAGATTAAAGGAACCATGGAAGGGAGGTCAGTTGGTCTCTTTCCAGCCTTATCTTAGCTTTCCCTTCCCATACTCCGTACTCCAAACCACCAAAATTCAGTCCTATACCTTCCCATCTCCATGCCTTTCCTCATGCTGTTCTCTGTCCCTGGAATTCCTCCCCTTCCTCCTCCCCAATCTCTACTTATTAAAATTCTTCCCTCCCCTCAAGTCCCATCTCATGGGCCACTTCCTCCAATAAGCTTTTCCCCATGTGAACATGAGGAGAGTCTTCTGATCTTATAGCACATAACTTGCACTTCATATTCCCATTTGTGTTATTTTGTCTCTCTTTGAAGACACAGCCTGTCTTGTATTGTGTGTATCCCCTCCTGCATCCTACCCTTATCACCCAGAATAGGGTCTTGAATACTGTAGCTACTTATTAAATGTTTGTTGACTGAATGGTCCCTTGGGGATAAGTCCTTGGAACTGAATGAGTATTTGCCCCCCATCCTCAGTTTTTCTCAATCCAATAGAATAGCCACACCATCAGCCCCTTTCTCTTACCCTCTTCTGAAACCAACTGGAACCTTTCAGGCTAGAAACATCTGATTTTCTAATGCTTCCCCACCTGTGACCTCCGAAGTAGAACACCAAAAAAGACACATTGCCTCATCCTAGAAGACACTCAAGCTGCCCTGACTCAGGGCTGCCTAAACTTCCCACTATGCACACAGTGAAGGTGGACCCATGAGACCCAGCAAGAGTCTGGAAGAATGATTTCCCAGGAAGTCCTAGTGTAATGATTTACCAAATCCTGACAGCAGTCTCTCCTAAGACCATGGTGGAGTTGCCCTTGCCTCCTTCCAAGGTCTGAAAAGCACCATGCCTGAGGATCCCTGGCCACATCTCCAATTTTAGCCCCTTCTCTTCTGTCTTCTCCAATTCCATTTTGGAAGTAGGAGTCCTATTGGAGGTCTCATTTAGGGTGGCAGACAAGGCTGTCCTAGCATGGATATGTCATTCCCTGACCCAGGGTGGAGATGTCAGTAGGCTACCCCTGAATCCCTTTCCTTGTTGTTCCTGACTTTCCCTCAATGCTGCCTTGACTGGATACATTTCAGCTCCTAAAATTCATCAGATGAAGAGGCCTGTGGCTTCCAGCATTAACTGGCTTAACTAATTCTTTCTCAAAACCCTTTTCATCTCAGCAATGAATCCCAATGACTCAATGGTTATTTGTTCCTCTGTGGCCACTGCCATCCTGACCATACTTACCCAGAGGGCTGGTAGGATGGGCATAATAATCCATCCTGTCCCTTCCTCTGCCTTCTCATTCCAAAAAGGAGAGGACAGATAGATGTGTGTGTGTGTGTGTGTGTGTGTGTTTAACAGATTAAGTTAAAAACAATCTTTTTCGCTTCATTTAACTAAAGCATTTTTCCAGACAAGTTCTTCTGCTCAAATGTTCCTTCTAATTACCATTTTTCCTTCACAATATGTTGTGTCCTGCTGCTCAGGAGAAAGCTCGGAGTGAGAGGGAGCACCAGGGTTGCACGGAAAATATGTCCTGGCTATTAGAGAACTCACTGAAGGGCTGGCTTTTATATCATCATGCAGGGATGGGGGAAGTGGCCCAGATAAAACACCCCCCGCCGGGCAGGAACACGGCTCTTACAAACCCTGGGCCTGGAACTTGGCGGTGAGGTATAGGTCACTTCTGAACTGTCCTTCACTTCTGGTATTGTATCTATGCATGGGAGCCAGAGCCAGGGAGGCGATGCTGGGGATGAGAGCCTCCTCCTTGGAAGTCAGTAGTTAGCCAAGCTTTTTACACCTTGTTCCCTACTGGCATGGGACCAATGGAAGCCAGACCCTTGGCTGTCCTCCACAGGCAGTAATCAGCAGTCAGTCAAATAATTACTGAGCATCAGGCCCTAGGCCTGGATCTTTGGAAGAGACAGACTATAAGCTCCATGGAGGCAGGGACTTTGTCTCAGACATCTCACGTGTTTGAGGTGACATGGAATACTGGAAAGAATTCTAGAGTTGAAGTCAGGAGATATCTGGAGAGTGGGGTACTGTAAAATATTTAACAACCAGCTCTCTGGAAAAAAACAAAATGTCCACCCAAGGCATTTATGGGTTTAATCTATATTATTAATCTCCATTTAATCTCCATCATTTTCTTATATCTATACAAGCAACAAAACAATAAATCACGCCTTGATTTGGTGCATTTACTGATCTCCAAAGGGCTCATTGAAAATTTAACAATTTGGTTCTTGTGAGCTAGTAGGGTCTGGCTCCAGCACATCCCTAGATCTAGGTAGGAATCTGGCTGTTGCCACTTTAATCAACAAGCATTTATTAGGCACCGACTATATTCTAGGCACTCTCCTCAGTATTGGGGATACAAAGACAAGAATGAAATAACCCTTGCCCTCAAGCTTCCATTTGACTAGGGAACCAGCATAAGCACCTATAAATATATATAAAGCACATACAAGGAGCTACCAAGAAAGGCTTCATATAAGAGGCAGTGCCTGAGCTGACGTTCAAAGGAAACTATGAATTTTAAGGCACAAAGGTGAGAATGGAGGAGGAACAGTTCATGCAAAAGCACAGAGAGGGAAGATGAACATGATACACGAGGAGCAGCAAGAAAGCTAACACGGCTGAACCACAGAGTATATGAAGGGAATCTATGATAAGCCTGGAAAGGGAGGGTGATTGAGGTTGAAAGGGGCTATAAGTACCAAACAGGGGAGTTTGTATTTGACCATAGAAACAGTAGGAAATCCCTGGAGTTTACTGAGCAGAGGAGTAATGTGGCTAAGCCTGTGTTTACTAATTGGTTTACCATGGACTAATCACAACCTTTCAGTACTGCAGTTTCTTTATTTACAAAATGTGCATAATGATACTAGCAGTTGAAGTTGTAATTGCAGGATGACAGGGCTTTGGCCCAGAGTACCAACCTTAGGGGTGAGCCAGGCTTCTTCCCTGGTAGGTTTCCATGCCCTCTAGTGCTCCACCAGTCTCACATGTTGCCCGGTAGGACCACGACACTATATAAATGTCAGTTATTACTACATTATTACATGTTTGAGTCTTGTGTTGCTCTTAAACACAAAGATGTTAGAAATAAATAACAGTTTGGTTCCATGATACAGGACATGTCAAAGACATGAAGCAATACCACCTATTGCTTGGACCATTCATTTGGCAGTTCATTTTTTAGATGGATGGGTGGGTGAATGGATGGATGAATGGATGGTTGGATGGATGGATGGATGGATGGATGGATGGATGAACTCATATTGATAGAGCTCTTTAAGATTTATAAAATGCTTTCCTCACAGCAATTTTTTTGTAAGACAAGGACAGACAAGGAAATTGCAACTCAGAAAGGCTTAAGTGATTTACCCAAGGTTACACAGCATAGCCCAGTCAAACTGAGTTTCTCCCTCACACATAAGTCCACATCCAGCATTTTTCCACCACACCATTGCGCCTCACTTGAATAATTGAGTGAATTGAGCCCATCTACTGAGCACTTCCATGTAAAACCTCAACTTTACACTGTAGAACCTCCCTCAGCACCTGAGGCCTCTTCATCTTAGAATATTAATTTCTCTCCTGCTACTCTCTCACCCTAGAGCCTCCCACCACCACGCCATTCCCCTTTGGCCACTGAGGAGTTCCTCTTGAGGTCCCCATTTTCAGCTTTTTTCTTCTGTTTTATCTTTCTACATTAGAATGTAAGGTCCTCGAGGGCAGATAACGTCTTCCTTTTTGAGTGTATTTGTATCCCCAGAGTTGAGCACAGTGTCGGGAACGTAGTAAGAGCTTAGTAAATGCTTGTTGCCTTGTCTGGCCTGAACTATTTCATAAGCCTCAAAAAGCACTATATAAGTGTTAGTGATGATGATGATGGTGGTGGTGACAATGGTGGTGGTGGTACTTTATGGTGCAGTTGCTGGTGTATGAATGCAATATGGCAAGCCCCACGTAGTTGTCTAGGTCAATAGCCCTTTAAATTCCCTCTGATCACAGGCAGCAGCTTCAACAGAGCCACTATCTCTAGAAGGCCCATGTCAAAATTAATCAGCTAATTAATAAGGTAATCAACAGCAAGCATTTTATTAAATGCTTATGATATGCCACGAACAGCACTAAGCCTTGAGGTCACAAAGACAAAAGCAACACTGTACCTGTCCTCAAGGCCTTTACATTTAGGAGCCCTATTGTAAATGAACTATTGACCCATTCAATTCTATAGATTAGTTTCTAAGATTACTTGCCACTCTGGAAGGTAGGGCAACCCTAGACCAGAGGAGAGGAGGATAGACTACTGGGTGGCTATAGAAGAATGAGACTGATGTAGGAGAAAGTATACCGGAGTGGAAGCAAGGCGATCTGGATGGGCATCAAGATGGTACAGTGGAGTGCCAGGCCTAAAGTTAGGAAGACCTGAGTTCAAATCCTGCCCTAGACACTTATTAGTTGTGTGACCCTGGGCAAGTCTCTTAACATCTATTTGCCTCAGTTTTCTCATCTGTGAAATTGGGATAATAACAGCGCCTACCCCCCCCCCACTGTGAGTACCAAATGAAATAATAATTGTAAAGCACTTAGCACAGAGCCTGGCACATAGTAAGTGCTATAGGAATGTATTATTATTATTATTTGTAAAATGGGGATAATAACAGTATCTCTCAGGGTTGTTCTGAAAATCCAATGACATAATATTTGTAAAGGACTTAGCATAGTGCCTGGCTCATAGTAGGCTTTATTTAAATGTTAGCTATTATTCTAGTCCTGCCTTTGTCACTTTGCCACCCTATTTAACCTTTGGCAAGCCGTTATTCCTTCAGGGGCTTCAGCTTCCTCCTCTGTAGCTGAAAGATTCGTCTAAATAATCTCCAAGATGCTCCCCAGCCCTAGAACACTATGGTTCCAGGGTGCTAGACCCAGGATACCTGCGCCTGAAGAAAAGCCAAAAAAAGTAGGGAAGGGGAACAGGAGGAAGACGTAAACTGGTAAATTCTGCGATTTGACTTTGGGTTGATCCTGGTTATAGCCCTGTGACCAGGTCTGGGACACATATCTCACCTCCTGCACAGGCCGTGGTTGGAGAATGATTCTCTGATCCCTTGTGGTAGGACAGCCCATTTCTCCAGAACCTTAGGCCCAAACAAGGTATCCTAAAAAGAGCCTGACTTTTTTTTTCCTATTCTCTTTTCCTCCTTGTTTCAACCTACCTATAACATTGTAAAAGGAATTCATCCCTCCCTTGGGCATAGGCCTGGACCTTGCAGCCTCTAAGGTCCCTCCCAGCTCTGAGATTCTCACTTGGTGAGTGTCAGGTTCAAGGCCCCCAGAAAAACAGCCTGTTTGGAACATCTTTTTTTTAAATGTATTTAATGAATGCACGTACTTATTTTCCAGAGCCCAGGGTTCTGTGTCTTTCAGTATGAAATGTATTTTCTAACCCTATTAGTTGTCTTTTTAAAATAGATTTTTCCGTTTCAAACACCTACACTTACCACTTGCTGTTCCTTCTTTCAGCACATCCATTATGTTGCTCTGTCACCATCACACACATGACTCTGCGAATCATGGGAGCTTGGACTCACTGCACAATATCAGTTTTGTAAGAGCAGGAAAAGAAAGATCCCTAATTACAAATCATTTAGCTGGACTTTTTAAAAAGAGGACCACATGCTGTGCATCCTGCCACTGTTACAGAAGAGTGGCAGGGGCCCACTGTGGTGCTATGAGCCCCAGGACAGCCAGTCCAACCTCCTCATTCTACTGCTGAGGACACTGGGAGAGAGAGACAGAGACAGACACAGACAGAGACAGACAGAGAGATAGAGACAGAAAGACACAGAGAGAAAGAGACACAGAAAGACAGAGACAGAAAGAGGAGAAAAAGAGATAGAGACAGAGAAACAAAGCAAGAGAGAGCAGAGAGAAAGACACACAGAGAGACAGAGACACGGAAAGACAGGCAGAAAGAGGAGAAAAAGAGACAGAGACAGAGAAAGAGAATAAGATACAGAGAATTTCCAAGTTTCCAGTGAGTCTAAGGTAAAATGAAGATGGTTGTAGGCTGGGACCACAATGAAAGTGTTTCAGGAAGTATAAAAATATTTGTTTAGAGGGAAGATGGGCTTTATGGTCTATTTTTTTATCCATAGCTGTGATTTCTTTGATGTAGGGAATTTCCGGTGTGAAAACTTCCTCCACTGATGCAGTTCAGCATCTCTTCTGTTCCTTAGAGACCAAGAGAGTTTCCTGGGGGCACTGAGAAGGGAGCTGATTTGCTAATGGTCACACAGTTAGTAGACACCACAGGCAGGACCTACACCCAGGTCTTCCTGACTTCAAGACTGACTTATCATTCACCCTGCTGTGTTACCTCTCAGGCAATAAATTATTACTCCCATTTTACTGCCCAGGAAACTAGGTGTCTGAAAGAAAACAGGAGGCTCAAAGGTGCAATATACAAACATAGGCATACACACACACACACACACACACACACACACACACACACATACACACATCGAGCATGAGGCCTGGCTATACAGTTCAGGCCCTATAATAATCAGCTTTCCCAGCCTTTCCTGCCAGAGTACACAGGGCTTTCATTAGAAAGTAGGAACAAGTGCTCTGTAGAGAATGCTTAAATGTAGCCCTTAATGTCTTTGGATGGTCCTTGAGGGTTCCCAGTTCTGGAGTCATTCCCAGAGTCACCCCCTGGAGTGGGTTATTCAGTTCTCTAGCTCAAAGAGAAATGTTTGGAGAAAGACGAGCACAAACCGGGAAAGATGGACAAGGAATTGTTTCCCTGCCTGACAGAATGCCCTTCTGTGCCTTCTACTTTACAAAGCGTCTTCCTCCCAATAGCCTGACAGACGTGAAATAACATTGCTCATCTGAATAAGTATCCATTTTACAGATAAGGAAATTGAGGAAGCAATTTGTTGATCATGCTAGCTATAAGACCCAGCTTTGAGTTATGGCTTTGCCACTGGCTCAGAGCTCAGGGCTCTATCTACTAGGTGGTACTGCCTCAGAAAAGGATCACCGAATCAAAGAGCCAGTGGGTAAGTTACCAGAAGACCAGCTTTATGTACATCCAGGACATGCTCTTTTCCACTGCTTTGCAGGTAGGACATCTCTGTGAGAGCATCAAACAGCTCATTTAGCATACAGAGGTAGCCCCTGAGGGCCCTCCCAACCTCCTTTGTTACATGAGCCCCCAAAGAGAAGCTACTTTTAAGGTACTCACAACCCTAAAATAAATATAGCTCCCTAGCCCCCATCAATGTGTTTACTGTTGTTAGTTGGCCAGAGAATGAAATTAGTTAAAAACAAAAGCATTTTCTGAAATATTACAGAAATAAAGTAACCACAAAACATTTCCCCCATAAACCTGGGACACATTCCTCAGATAGGTACATACCAACCAATCAATAAACATTTATTAAGCACCTACTATATGCCAGGCACTGTACTAAGCAATGGGGATACAAAAAGAAACAAAAGACACTCCCTGCCTTCAGGGAGCTTACAATCTAACAGGGTAGACAGCATTAAAAACAAATATATACAAAGCAAGCTATATACAGGATAAATAGGAAGTAGTTAAAAGATAGAAGGCAGCAGAATTAAGAAGAGTTGGGGAAGGCTTCTTGTAGAAGGTAGAATTTTAGCTGGGAATTAAAGAAGGTTAGAGCAGAGGGGGGGGAGTGGTCCAGGCAAGGAGGACAATGAGAGAAAATGCCTGGAGCTGAGAGACAGTGTCTTGTTTGTGGGACAGTGTCTCTAGATCAAAAAGTGTGCGCTGGAGAGTAAGGTATAAGAGCACCAGAAAGGTGGGAGGGGGCTAGGTTCTCAGAAAGAAGAACTTACACGTGTAGGGGATACTCATGGAGGCCAGGAAGTGGAGCAAACACATCAAGGGGCTGCAAGACCACCAGCGTCTTCTGGTAATGTCTCCATGCTGGCCCCACTGGTGATGTTTCCCACTGGTCGAGGGTGGCATATAGTCTCTCTGCCCAGTGTGTAGCTCCTCCCCGGCGTTGCTTCACGTTCACCTAGTGTGGCCCCTGCTAAACTGGGCTCTACTGGTCATAAGGCATCCCTAGAAGCAGGAGCATGCTGGGAAATTTTTAACAACCATCTCTCTGGGGGAAAAATTGTTTAATCTCACCTTGTTAGTGTGGAAGCTCTCAAAGACTATCTGGGCTTAATCTGCGTTATTAACACTTTCTTAACACTAGACAATCAATGTAACAATAAATCATGCCCTGATATATAACCTTTGCTGATTTCTGAGACACAAATGCTCACAATGAAAATTTGATAATTGCTTCTCACGAGGGAGTGGTTGGAACTGTTGCCTCCATACCCCTGACAAGGAGGGATCTTTCATCTTTACAGGTAAGGAAACTGAAGCCCACAGAGGGAGGGGACTTGCCTGAGGTCAATCAGGTAGGACATAATTTGCACCTTTTGCCTCTGACTCCAAATCTAGTGAGGGCTCTTTCCACCTGCCAGCTGTGGCTCTCCTGGGCACTCAGCTATACACTTTATCTCTGCTTCCAGCTTCTAGCCTCAGGTGGAGCCCACAGCTAACTTGCTTCTTCTCCCATCAGTAAGCACATGTTTTATTCTCCATAAAAGTGCAAATGGACTTTGACATTTCTCTTTCAGTCTGGACCAAATCTCAACTCTTTTAGAAAGGCAGAGCCCTGACACACCCAGTCATCATTCTGTGGAAGAACCTTTAGCAGTTTTTTTTTCTTTCTTCCCAAACAGAGCATGTCAGTTCTCAGCGTTTTGGAGGTGGGTGGAGAGTCTTGGTGTTGGCAGCCAAACTCTCTTGGAATTGAGAGCTGCCAGCCCACTAAATAAGTCTATTAAATCTATTTTTAACCTTGACTTCTTCTCACCAAGGACAAGATCTATCTGAATTGGTATTAGAAAACTCCATCTTAACATGTAAGGACAAGCTGTACTCCTTCAGAAACATCTCAGGGATTTCCCTTTTGACATCTGTGGCTGTCTGGGTCTGACCCCTGCTTCTCCCTCCCCTATTTTGTCAACCCAGATAGTCTTTTAGAGCTTCTACACCAAGAAGGCAAGAGGAAAAGGCAAAGAAACTTCAAGGATAGAACCACTTTGAAGCATTACTTTCCACATGAATCCTTTGTTCCAAATCCCTACCTTTATACAGTCATAGAGTCATTTGTCTCTCTCTATGTGAGGTCATGTATATGTGTTTATGTATAAATGTGTATATATAGGTGTGTGTATATATAGATGTGTGCATATATAGGTATGTATATATGTTATTGGATAGATACATACATACATATATAGGTAGATAGATACATACATAGGTAGGTAGATACATACATACATACATATGTACTTACATAGGTAGACAGGGTCAGCAGCAAGCTCTGAGCCTCCCTAAAGATAGCCTTGTAGATACCCTTTTAGGCAAAACAAATAGTTGGTATGCAAAGCATTGTGATAAGCACTGAGTTTCCAAATAGAATAGTAAGAGAGTCCCTGTTCCAAAGGAGCTCAGATTTAAATAGGCAAACCATAGGGAAGGTTCCAACAGCAAGTCAAATGGAAAAATTCCATGGAGTACATTGACCAGCAGATGATAATGCCTCTTCTTTATTGTCCCATGAACTGATAAAATTGCATTATTTTCTGATATTGAACCATTTGACAATGCCAATGACTTTGGTAGAGAGAACTTTGGTGTCTCTTCTTCAAAATGCCTTGCTGTTTTATCTAGGCTGAAGGGAAAAGTTTCTTCAGTTGAGGAAAACATCTCCCATTGATACTTATACTGTTTTTTTTTTCAACAAATGGGTATTGAATTTTTCAAAAGTTTTTTATATCTATTGATGTAAGCATACAATTTGATGTAAGCATACAATTTTGTTTATCTCCTTATTGATGTGATTTATTAGACATTTTGCTATTACTCAATCATCTTTGCATTCCTAGTTTACATCAAAATAAAAAGCACATATCTCTGTTTTAAAAAAAGAATAGTTACTTATATAATAATATCACATTTATGAAGCATTCCTCACAAACACCCTATGAAGTAGATTTTATTAATCTGATTATCCTTGTTTTACAGATGAGACTCAAAGTGTCTTGTCTATGGCTAACAAGTGGCAAAGACAGTATTGAACCTATATCTTCTGACTCCATATACAACAGTCTTTTCCTTGGCCCTATTAATGGGTAAGCTATACCTCTAGAGAGACAGGATGGGGCAGCGAGGTGGTGCAGTGGATAGATCACCAGCCCTGAAGTCAAGAGGACCTGAGTTCAAATCCGGCCTCAGACCAAACACTTAACACTTACTATCCGTGTGACCCTGGGCAAGTCATTTAATCCCAACTGCCTAAAAATAAAATAAATAAATAAATAAATAAATAAAAATAAAAGAGAGACAGGATGGAAGGAATAATAAATCTGAAAGAAAGTGGAGAGTAAGTATAGGTATGAGGAGGGGAATCAATGGGAGAGATCTGGTTAAATTGAGAGTGAGAGTAGGAATTTAGTTCAAGAGTCAGAGGACTGAGCAGTCTGGGCTAGGAAGAGGGACTAATTGGGAACCCACCAAGCTTCTGTTTCCTTGGGGAACCAGGGAAGCTCAGGGAAAGCTGAGCATGGAATTTGGAACAACAGAACCTCAAAGTGTCCGAACCACATTAAAATGAGCTTGAGCTCTTCTCTCTCCTACTCATATCTCTCCTCTAAAAGGGCTATATTCTCTGCTAATCCAGCTTCTGCTACTCACCCTCTAAAGCTATTCAAGGTAGAATGGGCTAATTTGGGGTGCATAGGTTCCCCATTTTTGAAGGTTTTGAAACTAAGTTTATATGATAACTTGTAAGAGTACTTACGATACGGGGGTGAGGAAGGTTTTTATTATAAAAGAGACTGGACCAGGTGATCTCTGAGTTCCCTTCTATTTTGTGATTTGGGAAAGGATAGGGCAGAGGGGAGTCACACATCTGGCAGAGAATTGACTAGGTCAGTGGTTTCAAACTCAAATAGAAATGGGGTATACTAATCCACATAATTGGATCCCTTTGGGTCACATATTGACTTAGTTCTAAAATGTAATGTTATCTAAGTTTTAGTGTCTTTTTATTCACATTGTTAAATATTTCCAAATTACATTTTAATCTGGTTGGGACACTATTGGTGAGTATTGTGGGCTTGCCATCTGCCATCCCCTAACCCCCACTGACCTATGTTTGACACCTCTGGACTGAGATCGTCTTTAAGGTCCCTTACAACTTTGAGGTTCTATTGTTCCAAATTCCACACTCAGCTTTCTCTGAGCTTCCCCAAGATGAAGCTGCAAAGACCATGAAATTGATTTGGCTTCCACCTTCTCCCTTCTGTGAGTACTCTTCCCAACCTCTTATGATACCTGGTGTCTCCTTGCTCCTTACTCTTAGTAAACCCACATTTGGATGGTGACAGTGAAAGCAAGAGCTATCTCCAACATGTCTGCTTTCTTAATGCTAGCTATACATTGGCACATTTTCAATTTGCCATTCAATGTAATTTCTGTAGCTTCCTTATGTATAAAATGAGGGGCTTGGGTCAGATGCTCTCTGAAATCCAGGTCTCTTATCTCCTAGGCTAGTTGGTGCCCTTTTCATTGGATATAACAAGCTGTTTGAGGGCAGGGACTGTTGTCTTTTTATCCCCAATGTCTAGCACGATATCTGGCACATAGGGCTTAAGAAATGCCTGTTGTTTAATTGATTGATTAAAGGATACTAAAAAGATTCCTTTAAATGTGTGTAAAAATTCCTGTGGGGCCAGTTACAGTAAAGTAAATGCACAAAAACTCTGCCTTGCATGTAGTAGGCACTTTATAAAACCTGTTGCATATAATAGGCACTTCATAAATTCTTGTTGGAGAGAGACATCATTTCTAATGGAGAAATGCATCTTTTTCATCTTTGATTCTCTAGCCCTGAGCACAGGGACACACACACACACGTAAATACATACATACATATATGTGTGTGTATGTATATGTATATATAAGTGTATGTGTGTGTATATATGTATATATATATATATATAAACACACACATATGTATGTATGTATGTGTGTATGTATCTTGTCCAGAGACATAACTTGTTTTTTGGTCTCCATCATGACTTCCTCTGTGCAAGAAACTCTTAGTGAGGAAATATGCTTTAGGCATGCAAATCTGTGACTGTTCAGTGACTTTGAATCCTTAGGAGTTTGGGGGTAGGTAATAAAATGGGTTGTTGTTATTCAGTTGTTTCAGTCATGCAACATCTTTGTGATCCCATTTGAAATTTTCTTGGCAAAGGTGCTGGAGAGGTTTGTCATTTCCTTCTCTAGCTCCTTTTACAGATGAGGAAACTGAGGCAACTTGACCAAGGTCACATAGCTAGTAAGAGTCTGGAAACGGATTCGAACCCTGGTCTTTCAGACTCCAGGCCTCACACCCTGTCTACTGCTCTACCTAGCTGCCCCAAGCAGGGGGTATTGAGAGGTTAAGGGACTTTCCCAGAACCATTCAGTGGCTCATGTACCATATATAAGACTTAAGCCCAGGTCCTCCTTACTCTGAATCCAATTCCTTATCAGATACACAACACTATCTCTTGCCTTATTTATTGAATTAATTAATTAATATAGTTAGTTCTCTCTCCTGATTTTCCATCTCTGTCAAGGACACTTCCATTCTCCCATTCCCTCAGTGCTTCAAACTTTTGGAAGTGGAAGGAACTTTAGGAAGAAGGAGGACCCTAGGAACAGAGGATAAAGAGGGGTCAATGATGACTCCAAGTCCTGTAGCATCTTCCTAATCTCTCACATGATTTCACAATGGTATATTAAAGTAATGGAATGCCGCAATACTGTTAAAAATGATGAATATGAAATCTATAAAGAGATTTTAAAAGACTTCTATGAAGTAATAGCAAGAGAAAAAACAGAACCAGAAGAGAAGTACATACATTGACTGCTGTGATGGTAAAGGAAATATATAGGTACACATTTGGAGATGAATGAATACACAGAGAGGGAGTAAGTTAGAAGAAGTAACTAATGAGCTACTATGGGCATAATATATATAGACATTCATTTTTAAGTAAAAGTAATTGTATGTAGCTGTTTATTTGTTTTTTTATCTAAAGTTAAGTCCATAATTTATACTAATTAATGTCATCAATTAAATAAATAAATAATTTGTAATTAGTTAAATTGATAACCATCTCCAAAATTCACCCCTTCCTTTCCAACCCTTATCAATGTTCAGACATTTCAGTCATGTCTGACGTTTCATAACCCCATTTGTGGAGTGTTCATGGCAAAGATACTAAAGTGGTTTGCCACTTTCTTCTCCATCTCATTTTACAGATGAGGAATTGAGGCAAACAGGGTTAAGTGACTTGCCCAGCATCACTCAACTAACTAGTGTCTGCAATTGGATTTGAACTCAGGAAGATGAGTCTTCTTGACTTCAGGCCTGGCACTCTATCCACTGTGCTACCTAGCTGCCCTCCCTAATGCCACCCTCCTCTTCCAGGTCTCCTTCACCTCATGCCTGGATTGCAGGGGTACACAGGGTGAAGGGGAGAGAAAAGAGGAAGCATGGCATGGTAGAATGAGCCCTAGAATGAAAGACAAAACCAGCAGAACAATATACATAGTATTGACAATAATGTTCATGAAAACAACACTAAATAGCAAGTCAAGTTCTGATTAACTATCATGGTTCTAGAGAAGTCATGATGAAATGGAACTTCCTCCTCTCAGTAGAAAGGTGGGGGTCTATAGGGTTGTAATGTAATGTAATATACCATCAGCTAGAATTGTTGTATTACTTTGTTTTGTTTTATTTAATTGTTTTCCTTTGTTTCAAGGGAGATCCCAGGTGTAGAAGAATGGGGAGGAAGTTAAGGGGAAATGACTATGTGGTGTTTTGTTTTGTTTTAAGGTATCAATAAATCTTTTTTTTTAAAAGGACTCTTAATTAAGTTTAATTCTTGGTTCTGCTACTCATCACCTATATTCCTGTACAACTTTTAGGCAACTCAATGTGTCTCTCTTGGTATTAGTAAAACAAAAGGGTTACTTTAGAGATGATCTCAATAGTCCCTTCCAGCTCTAAAATTCTATGAAATTTGGGAAAGGGAGACCAATCTTTATAAAACATCATCAATTTAATCTCATCACTCCCCAAATGAAGGTAACCTGAAAAGGCAATAGGTCACAGGATCATAACTCTAGATTAGAGGTTCTCAATCCTTTCTTGTGTCATGTACCCCTTTGGCAGTCTGGTGACTCTGTGGACCCCTCCTCACAATAATGTTCTTAAATGTGTTCAATGAAATACAGAGGATTATAAAGGAAGCCAAATTATATTGAAATACAGATATCAAAATATTTTTTAAAAAGCAAGTTCACAAACCCCAGGTTAAGAACTTCTGATATGAAGCTGTAAGGGATCTTATAGGACATCTAGTCTTATCTTACATCCAGCCTAAATCCTGTCATTTTACAGAAGAGGAAACTGAAGTCTAGAAAAGTCACCTAGCTAGCATGTCTGATTCAGGATTTTCAGCACCCAAAGTTGCTATTTTAGGGCTTAAACCCAGTGGCTGCATCTAGGCACCAAAAGTGTACTGTTTCCTCAAAGTCCAAAGGATTGAAAGAAAGTTCTTGCTTCTCTCTTTAATGCCCTGGCTCTCATAGAACACCAAATAGCAGGTAGATGGGACACTTTAATACCCAGGGGATGGATGCAGTAATAAAATTCTCTTGAGGACAAAACTGGAAGTTTTGTTTTATGACTGTGCTGTGTACCTACAACTTGCCAATGTTACTGTACGCCCCCAAGATTCTTTGACATACTGTTAGCCCTCAGAGCTGAAGAAATAACTTTGCCTTAGATATAGTATATTTGGGGCATATGGTGGTGGTACAGTGGATAGAGTGCCATGCCTGGAGTCAGAAAAACTCATCTTCCTGAGTTCAAAACTAGCTGTGTTGACCCTGAGCAAGTCACTTAATCCTGATTACCTCAGTTTCCTCATCTGTAAAATGAGCTGGGAAAAGGTAATGGCAAACCAACCACTCCAGTATCTTTGCCAAGAAAATCCCAAATGGGGGCATGAACAACCAGACATGACTAGAAATGACTGAATAACAACAAAAAAGTATATGCAGAAAGTGTTTGATGCTGTCAATATTGACATAGTAGTTGTGGGGTCATGATGAAATTATCAGTACTGTCACCCCAAAAGATAAAGTTTGAAAAAAGATGAGACCCTCGTTGGCCCCTGGTGCAGGGGTGGAATCAGTCTCTAATACCAGTATCAAACTGAAGATGCCCCTGGTGATTTATTGAATTTCTCTAGGGCAGGGACTAACTACTATCTTTATGTGCCCAGCACAGTGTTTGATCCTATAAAAGGAATACCAAATGTATATTAACTCTTTAGTTTGACAAGGGTAATTTGCATCGCAGTCCCTCTCTAAATGACAACGGATTCTAATTAATAAGAATGAAGGCGAACTAATTAGGTTTTCCTGTAAGAGTGAGGCCAAAGATCTATCATACCTGAGAGGTAATGATCTAGTATAAACAATTACCTAAAATAGTTGAACTGGCATTGAAGCCTAAGACCTTTGTTGTCCTTATCAGCATCTGTTGTGCCTTCTCCCTGATGTGTGGAGGATGTTAGATAATGCAGCCTGGATTTCAAGGTTGAGGTTTTAGACATTGAAAAACTGATTTCTATTAGTGGTTTCTTTCTTATGGATCGGCTTCCCTGCTTTTCCAGGAACTGAGGGTTGACAAATGCTTTGGTAAGATCAAGAAGAAAAGGGTTTCTGTGAAGACACTGAAATCAGAATGTGAGCTACACAGAGAATACGGATGCATTCTTCCTAAGTTTCAATGGGGTTGAAGAAGTCTAGAGGTTTTGGGGTGCTTGAACCCCAAGATCATGACACGGGCCCTGCCTGAATGAATTCAACTCAAATCTTCTTCCAGCCAGAGAAAAAGTTTATTAGAGATAAAACATATAAGCCAGACTCTTAAGGAATCTGAACATTAGTAATGCCTGTAGGGACAAGCAGACATGAGACAGTCTCAGCCTTTTGGGCATGAGAAAGACTCAGCATTTGAATGGGGGCCAGGGTGGATCTTATACACACTAAAGTAACTTTGGGTGGCCAGAGGAGGGGGCTGGGAAAAGGGTCTAGGTGAGAATTCCAATTGGAAGGTCTGAGAGATTGAACAGACAATGGGAATAGATAATGAAGGGAACTGGAAGGTAGAAGTTTGAAAGGATCAGAAGGTGGGGTTAGGGCTTTCAAAGAGAGATAAGGGGAGTGAATAAGGAACCTAAAAGTTTACAGGTTTTCTGGACCCATAGACAAAGGGGAGCCAGATTCTTTTTAGGGCTAGGGGCAAAGGTGCATCTGAATAAGATCAAAAGGTTAGGGCTTTCAAAGGGAGATAAGGGGAGTCTATAAGGAATAAAAGTTTAAGGGTCTTCCTGGGTCTGTAAACAAATGGGAGCCAAATTTCTTTTGGCAAAAAGGGGCAAAGGTCTCCGCTTCTGAAACTGAATAATGGGCCCATGGGACCCCATCAGGGTTACCTCTGTCATACAAAAAACACTATGGAAATTATAGATATAACCCCAAATAGCAGTTTTGTGTTTTAGAAGGAACTTAGACAGCATGGTACGGTGGATGGGGCACTGAACTTGGTGTCAGGAAGACCTGGGTTAAATCCTGCCTCATCACTTACTAGCTGTGTGACCCCTTGGCAAATCAGTTAATCCATCAATAGAGCAGTAAACATTTATTAAGTACCTGTTATATGCCAGGCTGTGAATTAAAATGCTTGATATATAAAAGGACATCAAAGACAGTCCCTACCCTCAAGGAGCTTACAATCTATTTGGGGAGGGAAACAACATGCAAAGAAATAAATACAAAGCAATCTATGCAGAATAAATAGAATATAATTAACAGAGAGAAAGCACTAGAATTAAGTGGGGTTGGGGAAGTAAGGTTTAAGAAACCTGGAAAATTAGGAAGGGGTGAGGTTATAGAGGATTTAGAATACCAAACAGCATTTTGTTTTTGCTCCTAGAGGCAATAGAGAGCCACTGGAATTTATTGAGTTGGGGGGGAGGTGACATGGTCAGATCTACACTTTAGAAAAATCACTTCAGTGGTTGAATAGAGAGGATGGATTAGAGTGTGGAGAGACTTGAGGCTGGCAGACATACCAGCAGGCTACTTCAATAGTCTAGGTCTGAGGTGATGAGAGCCTGCACCAGAGTGATGGTGTCAGAGGAGAGAAGGGGGCATATAAGACAGATGTTGCAAAAGTGAAATTGACAGGTTTGGCAACAGATTGAATATAGGGGAGAGGGATGAGAGACAGTGAGGAATCCAGAATCACACCTAGATTTCAAGCCTGAGGGACTGAGGGGAGGGTGTTGGCCCTCACAGTGATAGGAAAGGTAGGAGGTGGGGAGGGTTTGGGGTGGGGGGGGGAATAGTAAGTTCTGTTTTGAACATTTTGAGTTAAAGATGTCTACCAGACATCCACTTTGAGATGTGTGAAAGGCAGTTGGAGATGAAAGATTGGAAATTAGCAAAGAGTTTGGATCAAGATAGGTAAATTTAAGAATCATTGGCCTATAGAAGATAATTAAATCCATGGGAGCTGATGAGATGATCAAACAAAGATATACAGAGAGAGAAGAAAAGAGGTTCCTATGGACACTTGCAATCAGAAGTATTGATCTGGAGAAGGATCCAGCAAACCATAAAGAAAAGGAATCATCGGAGAGGTAGGAAGAAAACTAGGAGAAGAAACCTGAAAACCTAGAGAAAAGAGTATCAAGAAGGAGAGAGTGACAACAGCGTCAAAGGCTACAGAGAAGTCAAGGAGAATAATGATTGAGATAAGGCCATTGAATTTGGCAAAAAGAGACCATTAGTAATTTTGGAGAGACCAATTTGGGTGGAATGATAAGACTGGAAGTCAGATTGTAAGGGGTTAAGAAAAGAGTGAGAAGAGAGAAAGTGGAGGCACCTATAGACATAGGCATGATTATATGCCAGAAGAAATGAGCCAGTAGACAGGGAGAGATTGAAAACAAGTAAAAGAATGAGGATGGCAGAGGAGGCAATCTGTTGGAGGAGACAGGATGGAATAGGATCACTTGAACAAGTTGAGGGGTTAGTATTGGTAAGAAGTAGGGTCACTTCATCATATGAGATGGGGGTGAAGGAGGAGAAAGTGGCAGAAGGCACCAAGTGATGTGAGATGAGGAAGAGAGGAGTTCACAGCAAAGTCATCATTTTTTTTTTTTTGTAAAATATGAGATAAGGTTCTCAGCTGAGAGAATATGGGGAGGGGAAACTATGAGAGGTTTGAGAAGGAATAAAAAGTTTTGGAAAAGCCTCTGTGGAGGGTGGAACAGTGAGTTGATAAGAGAAGTATAGTAGGATTGCCCAGCAGGAGTGAGGGCTCAGTTGAGGTGATGTGACATAAATTTGTAGTAGACCCAGTCAGAATGGTTGCATGATTTTCTCCCTTTTTATTTAGCAGCATGTATGCAGAAACCAAGATAGTGAATGGTGGCAGTGATCCAAGGCTGAGGCTTGGTTGGTCATAATCAGTTATATGATAAGAGGGCTATAGATTCAAGAGAGGAGGACAGTGTAGAGTTGAGTTGATTCACCAAGGGGTTGAGATTTAACTTTCTTAACTTCAGTTATCTTATCTGTAAAATAAAAAATTGTACTCATGGCCTCTACTGTCTCTTCTAGCTGTAAGTTTGGCTTTTTAGATCTTATTGTGCATTACTACCCTTCACTTACTCCTAAGTCTAGTCAAACTGATTTTCTTGCTCTTATATACAAAATAATTACTGCTGCCTCCATTCCTTTGCTATCTCCCTGCCTGAAATGCATCCTCTGCTCATTTCTGCTTCTCAGATTCCCTAGCTTCCTTCAAAGCTCAGTTCAAACACCACCTCTTGAATGAATCCTTGCCTGATCCTCTTAGCTACTGGTGCCTCCCCCTACAAATTATCTTATTTGTATATACATATATGTACTTTATGTGGCATCTTCTTCTGTAGGATATAAGCTACCTGAAGGCAGAGACTGTTTCCTTTTTTCTATCATTAGTACCTAGATCAGTGCCTGGAACATAGTAGGTATTTAATTAATGCTTATGGTGTGATTGACATTTAGTCTAGAAAAAAGAAAATGTATATTTGAAGATAGCGATCATGTCATCCAGGAAGGGCTATCAGGTAGGAAACATATCAATCTTAACCTTGTTTCTTCCCTCTATAGCCATGTTTTATTGGGTAGGGATGGGAAACATAATTTTAGCTCAATATAAGAAAGAATTTATAATGATTAGGGCAGCCTAAACCTTCCAGTGTTGGGTGTCTGTTAATTGTACAAGACAACCTACTTAATTTTATTTTTCTTCTTTGTCATTTATATAATTTATTTTTTATTAAATTCTATAGATCAACAAAAATCTACCTTCTCTTTGTACTGCCTCCCCCTGCTCCCACCATTGAGGAAGAAAGAAAAACATAACCTTTGTTATATATAGTCAAGCAGAACAAATTCTCCAGTGGCTATGTCTAAAAAAATATGTCTTAATTTGCTGAATCCATCACTGTCTATCAGGAAGTGAGTAGTATGCTTCATTATGAATCCTTTGGAATCATGGTATGCCACCCCACTGATCAGAGTTCCTAAGACTTTCAAAGTCGTTGGTCTGTGCAAAATTGTTGCCACTGTATAGACCATTCTTATAGTTCCACTTACCTCACTCTACATCAGTACAGACAAGTCTTCCCAGAAACTATCCCATCATCATTTTGTACAGCACAATAGTGTTCTATCCCACTTACATATCATAATTTGTTTAGCTATTCCTTAATTGTTTGGTACCCTCTTAAATTCCAATTCTTTGCCACTTCAAAAAGAGCTGCTATAAATATTTTTGTGTGTCCTTAGATAGATAGAGATTGTTTTGCTTAGGACCCTTTCCTCTGATCTACCCTCTATCTAATTCCTCGCTCTCCATTTTCACCTTTCTTTCTTGTTTCTGTGTTAAGTAAAATGTATTTCTGCATCCAATTGTGTGTTTTTTCCTTTCTTTGGCTATGAATGAATGAAGTTCAAGTACAAACTGTTCCCCTATCTCTTTCTCCTTGTTTGTGTAGACTTCCACTTATCTACATCAAATTCTGTGACATAGATTCTTTATTCTTCTTTCCCTTCCTCCTTCCTTACCTAGTGTATTCCTCTTCTTTCTTTCCATTCTTCTAAGATCATCAAAATATAACAGAACCACTCCAACCTTCTGTCTAATTAGGTTCCCTCTGATACTGAGTTCTGAGGGGACACATGTATCAACCCATTTTAGAATGAAAATAATTTATCCCTATTTATTCCTTTATCATTATTCATTCATTTTTACCTTTTTGTGTTTCTCTTGATGCCTGTGTTTGCATTTCAAAGATTCCATGCAACTCTGATCTTTTCATCAGGAATACTTGGAAGTCCTGTTTTTCATTAAAGATCCATTTTCATAAAGGTCCATAGGATTAAACTCAGTTGTGCTAAAGTTCTTGGTTTAAAACTATATAATTTGCATTCTGGAATACCATAGTTCAAACTCTCAACTTCTTTATTGTAGTAGCTACTAAATTGTGTGTGCTTCTGACTGTGGCTTCTCTGTGCTTGAATTATTACTTTCTGGCTGTTTACAGTACTTTTTTTTCTTTGATCAGGAAGGTCTGAAGTTGGCTATAACATTCCTTGGAGTTTTAGTTTTGGAGCTTCAGGAGGTTTGCTATTTCTTGAATGCGACACTCCATTTCCAGACTCTGGGCATTTTCACTGGTTATCCCTCATACATGAAATTGTTTCCCACTTCATCTCCACTTCCTGACTTCCATAGCTTTCTTTAAAATACAGTTTTAAAATTCTTAAAAGAAATCTTTCTTAATCTCTCTTAAAGCTATTGATTTACCTTTGTTAATTATCTACAATTTATCTTGTCTATAGCTCATTTGCACATAGTTGTTTGTATATTGTCTCTCCCATTAGACTGTGAGCTCCTCAAGAACAGAAACTGTCTTTTTCCTTTCTTTGTATCTCCAGCACTTAGCAAAGTGCCTAGCATAAAGTAGACATTTAAGAAGTATTTATTGTCTGCTCAACTGTCTAACTGACTGAGGTAATTGGTAGACTCTTTCTATTTCCACTTTGCCCTCTGGTTCTAAGAGTTATGAGTTCTTGAAATATGATATCTAGGCTTTTTTTATTTATGGCTTACAAGTAGTTCACAATGATTCTTAAATTATATCTTTCTGATCTGTTTTTTCAGGTCAGTTGTTTTTGCAATGGGATACCCCACATGTTCTCCTATTTTTCAGTCTTTTCTTTCTTTCTTTCTTTCTTTCTTTCTTTCTTTCTTTTTTTTTTTAGTATTTCTTGCTGGCTCATAGAATCATTTTTTTTTGTTTTGTTTTTTGATCCATTCTAATTTTCAGGGATTTTATTGATTGGATAAAGTTATGTACTTCTTGTACCAAATTGCTGCTTCCCTTTCCAATTCTTTGTTTCATAATTATCAGTTCTTTTCTAGTTTTTACTTAGAACATTCTCATTTCATTTATTTTTTTAAAAAACATTTTAACTCTTTCTTCATCTCTTCCAGGAATTCTGGTTGGATATATGCCCAAGCTATGTTTTTCTTTGAAGCTTTATTTTTCAATGTTTTTGAAATCATTCTCTTCTTTTGTGTCTGTGTCTTGAGAGTCCCTGTCAAAATACTCAATAGTTGAGGGGTTTGTATGTTTTTTAGTGGTGGGATTTTTTTTGTTTGTTTGTTTGCACATTCTTCTAACATGTTTCTTGACTTCAGAATTGATGTTAGAGGTGGGTTCTATACACTTCTGAAAAGAATGTCTGGCCTAGACCTGCTGTTGTTTTCTTGAGATATTGAGCAATTCATTATTCCAGGATCGTAGGGACAGTTCGGACTGGGGACTCACAAGATATCAGTGTTTCCAAAGTAGTTGAAGGTAGAACAAAGTCTAATTTTTGTCCTCCTAGCCTGAGTTTTGCAAGTTCTTCTTCTTTTTTTTTTTTAGGAGAAGAATTTTTTAAGTATTATTTATTTATCTTAACATTCATTAAAAAAAATTTTTGAGTTCCAATTTCTCTCCTTCCTCCTCTCTCTCCTCCACTCATTGAGAAGGCAGACAATTTATAATTGTCTTCATTTATAACATGAAATCACACAAAACATATTTTATATTAGCCATGTTGCAAAACAAAGCAAGAGAAATAAAGTGAAAAAATTATATTCCTATTTGCACTCGGGGTCCATTAGTTCTTTCTTTGGAGGTGGATAGCATTTTCATCATAAGTTCTTTGGAACTGTCTTGGATCATCGTATTGATAAGAGTAGCTAAGACTTTCATGTTTTATTATTATTAAAATATTGCTGTTACTGTGTATAAGATTTCTTGGTTTTGCTCACTTCATTCTGCATCAATTTATATAGGTCTTTCCAGGTTTTTCTGAAACCATACCCCTTGTTATTTCTTATAGCACAATAATATTTCATCATAATCACATACCACAAATTGTTTAGCTATTCCCCAGTTGATGGGCATCCCCTCGATTTCCAATTCTTCGCCACCACAAAAAGAGCTGCTATAAATATTTTGGTACATACAGGTCCTTTTTTTTCTCTGGTCTTTTTGTGATACAGATTTAGTAGTGGCATTGCTGGATCAAAGGGTATGCACAGTTTTATAGCCATTGGATATAGTTCCAAATTATTCTCCACAATGGTTGGACCATTTCAGAACTCTATCTACAGTTCATTAGTGTCCCAATTTTCTACATCCCCTCCAGCATTTGTCATTTTCCTTGTTTGTTACGTTAGCCAATCTGATAGGTGTGAGGTGGTACCTCAAAGTTGTTTGATTTGTATTTCTCTAATCAATAGTGATTTAGAGCATTTTATATGACTATAGATAGCTTTGATTTCTTCCTCTGAAAACTGCCTATTCATATCCTTTGACCATTTAGCATTCAGGGAATGGCTCTTATTTGTTTTTAATTTGACTCAATTCTCTCTATATTTAAGAAATGAGGTCTGTATCAAAGAAACTTGTTATACCTTTCCACCAGTTTCCTGTTTTCTTTCTAATCTTGTCTGCATAGATTTTGTTTGTGCAAAAATGTTTTAAATTCATATAATCAAAATTATCCATTTTATCTCCTGTGATCCTCTCTATTTCTTGTTTGGTCATAAGCACTTCCCTTAACCATAGACCTGACAGGCAAATTTTTCCATGCTCCCCTAATTGGTTTATGTTATCACCTTTTATGTCTAAATCATGTACCCATTTTGACTTTATCTTGGTATACAGCTGAGACACTGGTCTATGTCTAGTTTCTTCCAAACTCTTTTCAAGTTTTACCAACAATTTTTGTCAAATAGTGAGTTCTTGCCTGAAAGTTTGGATCTTAGCTATATATTATGTATTAACACTAGTTTAGGTATTAACAAACACTAACTTAAGTATTGTATACTTAATCTATTCCACTTGTCTACCACTATATTTCTTGGCCAGTACTAGATCATTTTGACAATTATTGCTTTGTAATGTAGTTTGAAATCTGGCACTGCCTAAACTACAGGGAAAACTGGAAAACAGTATGGCAGAAATTATGTATAGACCAACATCTTACACCATATACTAAGATAAGGCCAAAATAGGTACATGATTTGGACATTAAGGAGGATACCATAAGCAGATCAGGAAAGCATCTACAGTTTACTTGTCAGATCTATGGATAAGGGAAGAATTTGTGATCAAACAAGAGGTAGGAAGCATTACAAGATGTAAAATGGATAATTTTACCTTCCCCAGTACAGGGTGGGGAGGGAGGGAGACAATTCAGAACTTAAAATGAAATGAAAATTTAATTTAATTTAAAAAATAATAGTGGAAGAAATTACAATCACATGAGACTGGGATGAAATACAGATGATACCATTCATCCAGTCTTCACTGGGGAAGCTTTAAGTAAAGCTACCAAAAGAGAGTTTATGGAATAATGCTTTCATTCAATTAGAAAAGACATTTATTTTATCCACCTGTACAATAATCTGCTTAATAGTAAAAATAAAAAATAGGGGAAATAGAGCAATTTGATTATATTAAATTTAAAAGGTTTTGCACAAACAAAACCGATGCAACCAGGATTAGGAAGAAAACAGAAAGCTGGGGGGGGGCAGGAGATTTTACAGCAAGTGTCTTTGATAAAGGCTAGGTTTTACTTCTCAAATATGTAGAGAACTGAGCCAAATTTATAATAATACATGTCATTCCCCAGTTGCTAAATGGTCAAAGGAACATAAACAGGTAGTTTTCAGATGAAGAAATCAAAGCTATCTATAGTCATATGAAAAAAAATACTCTAAATCACTATTGATTAGAGAAATGAAGATTAAAATGACTCAGAGGAACCACCTCATACTTATCAGATTGGCTTATATAAAAGAAAAGGAAAATGATAAAGGTTGGAGAAGATGTGGGAAAGTTGGAACATTAATGCACTGTTGGTTGCACTGATCCAACCATTCTGGAGGGCAATTTGGAACTATGCCCAAAGGGTTATAAAACTGTATAAAACTTGATTCAGCAGTATCACTATTAGGTCTGTATCACAAAGAGATTTTTTAAAAGAGAAAAGGATCTATTATAGCAGCTCTTTTTGTAGTGGCAAAGAATTGGAAATTGAAGGGATGTCTATCAATTGAGGATTGGTTGAACAAGTTGTGGTATGTGAATGTAGTGGAATACTATTGTGCTGTAAGAAAGGACAAGCAGGATGATTTCAGAAAAACTTGAAAAGACTTACATAAACTAATGCAGAGTGAAGTGAGAAGAACCAGAAGGACATTGTACACAGTAAAAGCAATATAATATGATGATCAGCTACGAATGACTTAGCTATTCTCAGTAATTCAATGATCCAAGAAAATTCTAAAGAATTCACGATGAAAAATGCCATCCACCTTCAGAAAAAAATCTGATGGAATCTGACTGTAGATTGGAGCATACTATTTTTCACTTCATTTTTTGTCTGTGTTTTCTTTCACAACATGACTAATATGGAAATATGTTTTGCCTGATTGTATAACCTATGTATAACCTATATCAAATTGCTTACTGTCTCACAGAGGGGTAAGGGAAGAATGGGCAGGAGAGAATTTCAAACTCAAATTTTTTAAAAAAAGGAATATTAAAAAAATTGTTTTTACATGTAATTGGGAAAAATAAAACATTATTCATAAAACAAACAAAAAAAGATATATGGTACTGCTAGGCCTACTTTCTTCACATTTTTAATTGATTCCCTTGATGTTCTTGACTTTTTGTTTTTCAGATGAATTTTGTTACTATTTTTTCTACATCTATAAAATAATTCTTGGGTCATTTGATCAGCATAGCATTGAATAAGTATATTAATTTAGGTAGAATTGGCATTTTTATTATACTGACTCACCCTACCCATGAGCAATTAATATTTCTCTAATTGTTTGGATCTTTGTGTGGAAAATGTTTTGTAATCATTTTCTTATAGTTACTAAGTTTGTCTTAGTAGTTAGATTCCCAAGTATTTAGTTCTGCAAGTTCTTGATCTGGGTTTGGGTTTGAGCAACATACCTATGGGCTTGCCCCAGTTGGAGTTCCAGAAGACTATCAATGGACTCTGCTATTAGCAGCCAGCTGGAAAGCTGGTTCCCTTTGGTCTGGGAACTCTGCCCCAGTTATTTCACTGCACACTTTAGACTGGTCTGTAGGTTGGAACTGGGACTCTGCTTTGCTCTTGGGGTTAGAACCACATAGCTGCTATGTGTTTCTGGACTTGCTCCTTGCTCAGTACAGAGGGCTAGGCTAAAGTACCCAAGGCTTATGAATGCTCCTTACCCCAGAATACTATATCTAGGTACCAGTTCTCTCTTCAGTCAATCCTAGATCTATGATTGATAACTAGATAATGAGCAGCAGAACTCATAACTAGCATCTATTCCTATACTCTGCATAATTTTGGACCGCTTTTTTATGGATTTGGAACCCATTCTTACC
>NW_020954563.1:6289391-6299725 GCF_900497805.2 Vombatus ursinus | reverse complement strand
CTCTCTCTCTCTCTCTCTCTCTCTCTCTCTCTTTCCCCACTGGAATGTTCCTTGTGGCTTTTATTGGCTAGATCCCCATCCCTAAGGTCCACAGACCTCTTTATCTGTCATCCTTATGCCAATCATGGCTGGAAAATGACTCACTGTTATTTTTTAAATTCCCAATCAAGATTCAATCTGGTACATTTTTTTTCATATCTATTTGGAGACATTGAGAAGGATAAGAGTGGAAGTATTTTTTTTTCTGCTACTCCACCATCCTTGTTCCATCAACCTACTCCATTTTCAAAGAGAATTATAGAACATTAGAATTTTGAAAGGATCTTAGCAATCACCTACATTACCTTTTGGTCAGATGAAGAAACTGAGGCCCAGAGAAGGGAGGTGACTTGCCCAGAGCTGCACAGTTAGTAATCTAGGTCTTTTGATTCCAAGCCTAGTACTCTTTCCAGTTCACCACTGTTGTCTCTAAACAGAGATTAGGTGACTACTTGTAGGTGATGCCACAGAGGGAATTCCTACATTGAGCAGAGGGTAGACTAGGTTGACTCTAAGATCTTTTTTCACACTGAGTCTATGATCCTAGCTCAAAACATTATGTATTCCCTACCTCCAAGTAAGTCCTTCAATATTCAACTGCGAGAAAAAACAGAAATGGGGGAAGGGAGAGAGAAGAAAGGAGAAGAGAGAAAAGGAGAGAAGAGGAATCTCTCTACTTTGTTTAGGTCAATAACACAAAATGAGAGGATTGGACTAGCTGATCTCTAAGGTCCCTTCTAGATCTAATATTCTTTGTCCTAGATCCCATAATACTCATCACAAACACTTTTTTGGAGGGTGGAGGGGAAAGGGATGTGATTGTTCACTTAGAGTCCATGCAAAAAAGTTAAAGGAGAAGCTTAGACTCTTCTCAACCTCTATAATAGCCAAGACGAGGTGGAAAATAGTGCAGAAGGGTGAAAAGTAAGTTTTTTGTGTGTTTTTTGAAATATTTTGAAATTTAAAATTTTACTTTTTAAAAGTTTTATATTTAAATATTAAAAACTTCTTAAACATTAAAAGCTTTGAAGAAAGTCTCTAAAGGCCCAGGTCACTGGAGCCCCAAAAGGTCTTAATCCAACACTGCTTAACTATTAATCAGTACAACTGTCCAGACCAGACTAGAGTTAGCCCACCTATGGAGATGCCCTTTTTATTCTTTCAAAGGTATTATAGCCTGTAATTCAGCACCATGGAGAGGGGCTTCCAGAACCAAGGTTAATAGCTGCTGAGGAGGGAGTAGCCAGCTCTGTCAGTGAACCATTAAGATGCTGAATAATTTTCACCTAGAACTGTCAAGCCACTGTCTAATGTTTCATTTAGGGAAGAAGCCATGTCAGTTCTGACAAGTAAATGACAGAGATGATTTCAATTAGAGGCATGCAGAGACTGAAGCACATGACATTTCCTAGTGAGTGACGCAAACTCTTCTTGCAATTCCCTCAAGGATGCCAACCCATTTATATACCACTGTAGACAGAGCTGGCCCTCAGCAAAGGAGGGCGGCATTAGGGATATATAGGAACATCATTCATCAGACCTTACCCCATAACTCTCAGAACCTCCAGCAACTTGTTCAACCACGTTTCTGCCAATCATAGACATCTTTGGATTTAGAGCTAAAAGGGACTCTGGAGATCATCTTGTTCAAACACCTCATTTTACAGAATAAATGGAGGCCCAAAGAGATTAGGTGACTTGCCCAAGGTCACGTAAAGAGTAAATAGTAGAGAAGAGATTTGAATGCAGGTCTTTTGATTTTGCATTCTGTATTCTTTCCACTCTGCCTCAGCTCACTCCTTCAAAGTATTTGTATCAAATGTAGAATATAAAATGGAGTTGGACTAGATGAGTTGTGAGACCCAGAGAGAGGAAAAGGCTTGTTCAGTATCATACAATGAGATAGGCTAAGACTAACATGACAACAGGGGAAAGGGAAGATCCTAGATCTATTTGTGCATACTATAAGAACAACAAATGGAGGAATGAAAAACCCAGACTGGTTATTAAGCATCATGTATGCAAAACAGAGGCTGTCTGACTTTGAATTCATCCTCATGCATTCTGTTTTTCTTAAAGCATACTCAGAGTGGTAGCTGGTGTAATTTATGGGCAGAACCCCTTTATTTGTTTTTCAGACTGCACTGTGACCTCTAGTTTCCTCACCTGAGGAAAGGTCCACAGACATATTTTTCAAAATTTACTTCCCCTTCCCATGGGAGCTAAGGGGCTGGGGACCAGCCAGTGATACCTCTGCTTCATTGGTTGAAATCCTGTGCAGCACTTGAGAGTTTCAGGAGACTAAACAGGCCATGTTTTTACTCTGCTCTTTATTAATTCATCTAGTTTCCTGGAAAGGCCCCTGGGGAGCTGGTATCTTGTCTCCAGTGCAATCTGGAGGAGACAGGAAAGGAGGAGGCTGCATTGAAACAACCTGTATAGAACCACAGCTTGGCTGATGTGAGGCAGAAGCCCAGAGTATGATGTCAGAGTCCTAAATTGAACATGCCTTAATTGTTTTTATCATTGATCTAAAATCAAATAGTCATAGGATGTTAGGGTGGGAAGGGCCCTGAGATATCATCAAGCCCAACTCACAGAGCAATGTGAAAGGGGATCTGGATCTGAGATCAGAGTACCTGGCTTCAAAGCATGGTTCTCTTACTTTTGATCCATGTGAACTTGGACATTTGCTTTCTACTTTACAGGGTTCTTTTTCCCTATCTCTAAAAATGAGGGGGTTTGACTAAGTGACCTCTGAGGTCCCTTCCAACCCTAAATCTATGATCCTTGATATCTCAATTTGCAGATAAGGAAATTAGGCCCAAAAACAATCAATCAACCAATATTTATTATGTAGTATTTAATTTATTTATTATATATTATTAACTAACTAATTAATTAATAAGTGTCAGGCACTAGAGATACAAATTCAATGATGAGGTAGAACCTACCTGTAAGGAGCTTACATCCAAATGCAGGAGCTAACAGTCCATATAGAGGGTGCTCCAAAAGTCTTAGTGCAGTTTTAATCTATAATACCTTTAAACTGCACTAAGACTTTTAGGACATTCTGTATAATTATATACAAAGGAAATCTAAAGAGAATTAATACAAATAAGTTAACTATAAGGTAGTTTGGTCAGAAGGACACTAAAAGAAAAACAGGGCTTACTCTAGGAGGCACAATCAGGATGAGAACCCAGGTCTCCTGATTCCTAATCCATGTCTGTTTCTACTACATCACACTGACCCATTCCATAGTGGGTATACAGCCATACTTGGCTTCCTTGAAGCCTGCCCAACCTGAGAATCATAAATTTAGAGCTGGAATTTGCTTCAAAGTCTATCTAGTCTGACCCCCCTCATTTTAAAGATTAGGAAAATGAAACCCAAAGAAGTTGAGTGATTTATCAATAGCTATACAGTAGCAAGGGTCAGACATAGAATTTGAACTCATGTCCTCTGACTATAGAACGAATGCTCTGTGGAAAGATCCACTGTACCATGTTGCCTCCCCTAGGTAAGGGCCAATATTCTTTCTCTCTTAAGTTTGAAAGTAAAAAAATATCATGAGCAAATTCCAGCCAGAATATAAGTGGTAGAGGCTAACAAGAGCTTAATATGATTTTTTTGAAAATCTCACAGATTCCCCTCAAATTAAAAGATGCCATCATTCACATCTAGTTGACGCCATCTAACAGAGTTTTTCCTCTTTTGATTAGATCATTGGGGTTGGCCTGATCTGTACCTTAAGTGCTATGCAAAGTATTAACCATTTCAAGTGTGAAATCTGTCAAGGGTACAATCACATAATGGATAGATTATTGGACTTGGAGTCAGAAAAACCTGAGTTGAAAGCCTTCTTCAGGCACTGACTAGTTGTGTGACCCTGGAAAGGTCATAGAATCATAGATTTAGGGCTGGAGTATTCCTTAAGGATCATCTAATCCAATCACCTCATTTTGAAAATGAGGAAATCGGGGTTCAGAGAAGTTCAGTGATTTGTCCATGGTCACAGTAAGTGACAGAGTTGGGATTTGAATTCAGGTCCTGACTCCAAATCCAATATTTGTTCCACTGCATCATTCTGTCTACTAAACCATTTAACCCTACTTATCTTACCTGTAAACTAAAAATAATAACAGCACTTACCTCACAGAGCTATTAAAATGTCAAATGAGACAATCTATATAATGTGAGCTGCCTAGTACAGGACCTGATATGTAGTAGGCACTTAAATCCTTCTTGCTTTTTATCATCATCATCATCATCATCATCATTGTCATCATCATCTTGTTCTTTTTTCAATGGAGTTCAAAAAGAAATGGGTTTGGGTCACGTCACTATCCTGCTACTATTCTCTTTTATTTCACATTCTTTAAACTATTTATGTAGGTGAATAAAATAACTGCTTTGTTATTCAACTGTAGTTGAATCAAAGTGTTGGGCTCTAAGCATCTTCTGCAGGTATACATCCTTGCTACAACTCCAGTAACAAACAGGATGATAGAAATGACATATACTTCATTTTGTTTACATATGATTTTTATTTCTTCTGTTAGGTTTTAACCTTTGAGAGCTTTTCTTTCCATGTAGCTTTGAGATGAGCAGTACTTGACATGGTAACAGCAGTTAAAACATTGTTCTTAAATTTTTATGTATCAACATGCCACGAGCCAGACCCAGCTTAAGCCAGCTCTGGAGAACAGATTGTTAAATTTTTTAGTGAGAGTATTTATACTTTGGAAAGAGGCAAATACTACAAATCAGGGCTTGATTTATTGTTCTGTTGATTATCCAGACTTAAGAAAGTGATGGAGAAAATGTTAATAATGTTGATTAAATTTAAAAGTACCCTTTGCAGTTGTTAAACTTTTACCAACAAGCCCTTGTATCAAAATTATATCTAGGCAATTATGGGCAACAGTTAAGTCTATGATAATACCCTGGTTCTGGTACAATTTATTAGTTGTGCTCTACAGAGGGTTTTAATATCTATATTAGTAGTATGGAGATTTGTCATTTTTCAGTACAGGAGAAACAGTGAGCTTCTGATATATAATTCTAGCTACCAGGTCATGTCTTGCTAGGAATTTAGTAGATGTTAAATTTCTACAGCCTTCAGTGATGTGTTGCAAAGTTTCAACCTTTTCCTTTCATGATCTTCATTGATCCAGACTCTTTAAAAAGAATCCTCTAACTTCTGGTGATCTAGTCCTGAATTGGCATCATGAAGTGCTACTTCCATAAACAAATCCTCAAGGCTTAGCCATTTGTTTGAGCCTTCTTTGTGGATATATTTTTAGCTATATTTTTGTAGATGTGTTCAGTGAGGACCTTTTGATTCTGCTCTTGAATATTAGCTGTTTTGTAAGTTCCAAGAAACTGTAGCATGTGTAGCAGCCACACCTTGGTAAAACTGTCTCAGCAGATGGGCTAAACCAGGTTAAGAGTAACCAACAGGGCTCAAACCCATTGGGGAGTTGGGGGGATGTCTACCCCAAGCATGTGAAGACTTCCTCGAACAGAATAGGAAAATGAGAACAATCTGTTCCAACAGCCATGAAGGTGGCTGAAATAGGCACTGTAGATCACTTAGAAGTAGGCCAGACATCAAAGATGTCAAGGTCATCTACTACATCCCAGGCCATCACCAGTCATCTTAACTTTTGTCTTACCACTGGACATCAATGACTGAAAGAGAGAGTGAGGCTTTGTACAACTCTGCCTCACGTATATCCAATTCATGCCCAAGTGAAGAAAACACCCATGATGTCATTGGTCCTCTTCAAAAAGAAAGGATGAACAACAATTCAAGGGTGAACCATTCTCAGATATATTCAACCTACCAATGACATGTACCTGTTCTACCTTTACTATTGCCTGGTGTAACTTATGTCTGAATCTTCCCAAAGTATTTTTGTACCATTTTTTTACCTGTTTATCATGCACTCCAAGAATGTTTATCAAACTCGTTTCCCTTTTTTGTCAAGGAAGTATTAATCTTCCTATAGCTACATTAGGACAATGGACCCTATGTTTTATTAATACCATAAGGAATTTTTCTTAGCATACTTTTCAAAACTATAATAGTCCATTTTATAATTTTAAAAGTTTACATTAAGTTAGGTATTCCATAGGTGTTAATTGCTTCAAATGTTTTCTGCCCATTGAGGTTTGATTTCAGGATGCCAGTAACTCTCCTGATATATAAAGCCACAGTTTGCCTTGATAGCTTTATGCTCAATCTGTCTTGCCTGGAGGAGATCAAGACATTTGTAAGTATGTCTTCTATCCATTGGCAAATTCTATCTCTGGATTCAAGCTTTGAGCTTTCTGTCTCTATCTTTCCTTGGCACACATTAAGAATTTTACACTTATCCAAGCCAAATGACATTTTGATATCATTGGAGAAAGATTCCATGGCATTAGGGAGCTATTTAATGTGTTTTTCAGTGGAGCCATGTAGTTTGATATCATCCATATACATCAAGCGATTAATAAGATTGGTTCAAGTACTTTTTTTTAGCTTAGGAGCCATACTTAGCTCTGTTTAGGAGTGATGACAATGAACTTAAGGCTAGACAAACTGCCTCCCTGAAAATGTCACATTTTGTAAAAATTGTTCTCGACATTGTGATAGTGACATGTATTAAACAGAGAACAAGATTCCTTGCGGACATTAACTACTCTTGCATTCTCACTATGCTTGGGTCCATTTTATACATTTTGTAGGACATTAATAAACTAAGAGTGTGGAACTGAATCAAGAGCTCTGTGATCATCAATAAAGACAAGATAAATGTTATGGTGCTTTGAGGAAACTTCTTCAATAATTACTGAACCAATAATAAGTTGCTTCCTGGGACTTCTTAAAATACCTATTTTTTTTTTGCTTCTCAGTCAATATATTGTTTTTCTTTTTAATATTTTATTTTCCCCCAATTACATGCAATATATACTATTTTCTTCTAAGTGTCCTTAGTTTTCCTGAGGATGTGTGTGTGATACCAGCTGTGAATGTTTTCTATAAAGCACATAAACACATAGCTGGCCTATATTTGGAAGGGTCACTGGAAGTTGAGTTATGAGGTCTTCTCTTAAGGCAAGTGGAATTAGGCTTACTTTTGAGAGGAAGCTGGCAAAGTGCTTTGCTAGTAATTCATGTGCCACTGTGAAATATCCAAGTCAATAATTATGGATCTTATTTTGTCATGACACTTGCCAGTTTTGCACAGAGTCTGGAGTACTGCCATTCATTATATTAATAGTGCATGAGCTTTCTGTTTCTCATTTGATCCAACTTGTGTTTTCATTGGATTGGGCATCTTGGTTGTAGACAACCAGAAAATTTCCACATACTCTTTATTGGGGATTCAACCATTCCTTTGAGTCTTCAAGGGCTTAATAAATGCTTGTTGATTGATTGATTGAGTTTTGAAGAGGTAAAGAGATCAGTCCAAAGCCACATAGTTTGAGGTTCTAATCAAGATTCTCTTGATTCCTATATCCACCACTTTTTATTTTACCACTTTGCCTAATATGCAAGCAGCCTTGGAGGAGAAATGCCTCAAAACATTATTGCATCCACTCATCAGCCATGATCAAATAGCAGCTTTGAATCATAGAGCTATTATGGAAATACTAACAATAAATACTTCCTATTCACACAGTAAGTACTTCATGGTTACGAGACACTTTATATGGCTTATCTTATTTCAACCATACAAAAACTCAGAAACTTAGATTTTATTGGTATAGGGAGCTCCCAGATACAGACCTGTACTTTCTTGGCAGCTTACACAGTCTTAGAGAGTGGCCTAAGGGCACTGAGTAACCTGCCCAGAGTCATACAGTCAGTATGTGAGGGTGGAAGGATTTGAATCCAAGTCTTCCTAGTTCTGAGGCCAGATCTCTACTCATTATACCACACTACCTCACAAAAAGAGCTTAGATGACATGAGCATTATCTCCATTTTGCAGATGAGAAAACTGAGGTTCAGAGACAGGAAGCATTTGCCTATGGGGAAACAGCTTACAAGCATCAGAGTCAGGATCCAGTCCCCAGCTCTGAGGTCCTGCCTCTGTCCAAGTCATTCTGGGAGATTCAAATGAGATAATATTGAAGAGGAACTTGGTCAATGGCAAAATGCAATATCCGTTTAAGAGATTATTGCTGTTCCCCTAGAAGGGCAGGATAGAGCCCTTTCTCATAAAGAAAGCAAGTTTATTTAATAAAATTATGAATAAATACTTTCCAACCATAAATTTTTTTATTGGTATCAGTTAAGCTTTGAAGTCCTTTTGAGAGACTATGTGGTGAGGAGCTTTGAGGCTACAAACCCTTTTATCTAATGTCACTTCATTAAGACACAGCAATTTCTTTGAAGGAGAAACCATGAAGCCGTGGCCATGGACTCTAATGCATACATTAGCAGAGTAACTCTGTCTAACCATGTTCCTGCCTGCCCAGCCTTTGTCTTTAGGCAGAGTAGGAAAAAACAAAATGAAGGTGAAGGGGCTAAGCGTCTGCTTTAAGAAAAGAAATCCCAACCTTGCTTGGGTCGTGACCCAACAAAGCTTGGGCTAGACTTCCTGATGTCTCTGCATGTTGGCCCCTGTTCACCTACTTGGCTCTACATAGAGTGTCTACCTGTCTGACCCCCAACCTGACAGCCTTGAACATGCTGCTTTACTCTGCACACCACATCCGGGATATTTGCTTATTCCTTTTTGGACTTCCCAAACCCAGAATGCTGCTTCCTTGCTAGGTCAGAGGTTTTACATAGAGTCAGCAGATAGAATGTCGAGTGTCATGTATGTGAGGAAGAAAGACAAGGAGGAAACCAGAATTTATGAAGCACCTACTGTGTGCCAAGCAATGTCCTAAGCACTTTAACAATAACAATAATAGCTAACATTTATCCAGCACTAACCATTTACCAGGCACTGTGCGAGGCACATTACAATTATTATCTCATTTGATCCTCACATCAATCCTGGGTGCTATTATCATCCCCATTTTACAGTTGAGGAAACTGAAGCAGACAAAGGTAAGTTGACTTGCCTGCGGTCAGCCAGCTAAGTGTCTGAGGCTGGGTTTGATCTTGGGTCTATCCTGACTCCAGACCCAGTGTTTTAGCTATCTCTCCAGCCAGCTGCCTCTGGTTGTTACACTGTTAGGGAGGCCAGTGAAGATCAGGAAAATGGGCAGGGGCCAGGTGGTGGAAGACTTTCAAAGTCAACCAGAAGACTTTATCCTACTTCAACTCTAGAGACAATAGGGAGCCAATTTATGTGTTCCTCTCTTTGCTGTCCTCACCAAACACCCAGCCCTAACGTGAAGGTTGGCTGCCTAGATATACTCACATACCTTCATGTTTACAGATGCAAAATGGAATCACAGAAGGGGTGCTAGGCTTGGAAACAAGAAACATGGATGCGAGTCTTGGTATTGACAGTTGTTGTTGTTTAGTTGTGTCCAAGACTTCATGACCCCATTTGAGGTTCTGTTGGCAAAGATACTGGAATAATTTGCCATTTCCTTCTCCAATTCATTTTTCAGATGAGGAAACTAAGGCAAACAGGGTTAACTGACTTACCCACAGTCACACAGCTACTAAGTCAAGTCTTCCTGACTCCAGACCTGGTGCTCTATTCACTCTGCCTACCTAGCTGCCCCATAAGATCTATAAAGAATATAGAAAAGTTAATCTCAGATAAAAAGCAATAGCAGCTGGGAGGGGTGCTAAAAGAAAAAAGGCCTCTTGCGAAAGTGGAATTTGAACTCAGTCTTGAAGGAAGGCAGGGGAAACAAGAGGCAGAGGGGAGGAGGGAAAGCATTCTAGAGGAGGAAAAGCCAGTGCAAAGTCACCAAATCAGGAGGTGGAGTGAGGTGTGTCAGAGTATGGTGTGTGTGTGTGTGTGTGTGTTTGTGTGGGAGAGAAAGAGAGACAGACAGACAGACAAAAAGAGAGAGAAGGAGAGATAGAGGGAGAGGGAGAGAGGGAGGGAGAAAGGGAGAAAGAGAGAGAGTGAAAGAAAGACAGACACACAAGAGAGAGGGAGGAAGGGAAGAAGGAAAGGAAGGAGAGAAACAGTGAAACAGAGAGAGATAAAAGGAAAGGAGGAAAGGGAGAGGGAGAGAGGGGGAGGAAAAGAGAGAGCAAGTCTGCCAATTATAGTTGGAGCATAGAATGCATGGAGGGGATTAAAGTATGACTAAAAAGGTAAGAAGGGGCTGGGGCATAAAAGGCTTTAAATGCCAAATACAACACTTTTTTTGATCCTGG
>NW_020954563.1:6287679-6289386 GCF_900497805.2 Vombatus ursinus | reverse complement strand
AAAAAAAAAAAAAAAAAAAAAAAAAAAAAAAAAAAAAAAAAAAAACCAGGGGCAAGAATACTTACCTCACAGGGTTGTTGTAAGGGAAACACTTTGTAAAACCTTCAAGCACTATATAAATGTGAGTTATTATTTAAATACACTCCTGGTCTTGGCAATCCATTTGCACACAGGAAACTATTTGTCATGCCAGATTGGGAACAATGTGTCTTGTCTCCCCAACTCAATTATAAGCAGTTCGTAGGCAAGGATTGGGTTTTCAATTTCGATTGTGTCTCCCATAGTGTCACTCACAGGGAGGCAGCTGGATAAAGTTGTAGGTGTACCTGACTGGAAATGAGACTGGGGTTCTGGTCCCGCCTCTCTTACTCCCTCAATAACTCAATTTCTTAATTTTCAAAAATTAGGTCATTGGACAAGATGATCTTTTAAGAAATAGGATTGGAAAGGACCTGAAGCTAAGTCTTGGAGGCCTAGCTACAAAATGATTCATTTTACAGCTTAACCAAAGCAAGGAGAAACATAACCTAATACAGCAAAAGGAGTGCTGGATTTGGAATTATGGGACCATTCCAATCCTGACTCCAACATTTTACTGCATGTGTGACTACAGACAAAGCATTTCACCTCTCAAGGTGTCAGTTTTCCATCTATCAAATGATGGCATCAGTGAGGACCATTGATGATATGACCTTAGAGAGATCACTTCACCAGTCCAAGCTTTAATCAATCAATTGATTAATCAGCATTTATTTGTTTTGTTTTGCTTTTTGGTGAGGCAATCGGGGGTTAAGTGACTTGCCCAGGGTCACACAGCTAGTAAGTGTCAAATGTTTGAGGCTGGATTTGAACTCAGGTCCTCATGACACCAGGGCTGGTGCTCTATCCACTGTGCCATCTAGCTGCTCCTAGTGAGCATTTATTAAGGATTAGATGATCCCCAAGGTAACTTCCAATTCTAAATATATGATCCTATGAGCTACTCAATAGAGCAGAGTGAGTCCTGTGGTGAAGGGGCTTGAAATATCACCCTTGTGATATGAACAGGCAGTTCTCAGATGAAGAAATTAAAGCCATCTACAGTCATATGAAAAAATGCTCTGAATCACTATTGATTAGAGAAATGCAAATCAAAACAACTCTGAGGTACCACATCACACCTATTAGATTGGCCAAGATGACAAAACAAGAAAATGATAAATGTTGGAGAAGATGTGGGAAAATTGGAACACTAATGCATTGTTGGTGGAGTTATGAAATGATCCGACCATTTTGGAGAGCAATTTGGAACTATACCCAAAGGGCTATAAAAATGTGCTATAAAAACCCTTTGAAATAGCAATAGTACTTCTAGGGCTATATCCCAAAGAGATCATACAAATGGGAAAAAGACCCACATGTACTGAAATATTCACAGCAGATCTTTTTGTGGTGGCAAAGAATTGGAAATTGAGAGGATGCCCATGATGAACAGGCAGACTTCAGAAAAACCTAGAAAGACTTGTATGGTCTGATGTGGAGTGAAGTGAGCAGAACCAAGAGAATGTTGTACACAATAACAACCACATTATGAGATGACTAATATTGATAAACTTAACCCTTCCCAGCAATACAAGGATATAAGCCATCTCCAAAGGCCTTGTGATGAAAATGCTATCCACATCCAAAGAAAGAACTATGGAACTTGAATGCAGATCGAAGCATACT
>NW_020954563.1:6274419-6287669 GCF_900497805.2 Vombatus ursinus | reverse complement strand
GAAATACAGGAAATGGGGTACAGAAATCCATCCTGCCCTACAGGAAATTGAAGGGGAAGGGGATAAGAGAAGGGGGAGAGAGAGAGAAGGGAAGGCCGACTAGGGGAAGGGGTATTTAGAATGCATGCCATCTTGGGGTGGGGGGAGGGGCGAGATGGGGTGAAAATTCGGAACTCAAAATCTTGTGGAAGTAAATGTTGAAAACAAAAAAATAAATAAAAATTACCATTAAAAGAAAAAAAAAGGATAGGGACTGACTTTTGCCTCTTTTTGTATCCCTAGCACTTAGCATAGTGCCTGGCACATAGAAGGCACTTAAGGAGTGTTGATTGATTGATTTACTTGGGAATTTTCAACCTCTTATTTTAAGCACTGCTGTTCAAAACGCTGTAAGGAGAAGCAGGGCAAAGAAAAAGAAGATGAGAACCCCAAGTTGAATAGTATGAAAAGAGAGCTGAATCTGGACCCAGGAGACCTGTATTTCAAATCTTCTTTCTTACTTCTTCATTTGGGGCAAGTAACTCCCTGGACTTAGTTTTCTCATTTGTAAAATAAAGGAATTGGGCTACAAGAGCTTCAAGGTCTCTTCCAGCTCCAGCCCTGTGATGCTAAGGGGCTGAGCTACACATTCTCTGAGTTTCCAGCTCTCCAATTCAATGATCTTAAGTGACTTTCCCGAAATCATAAGTGGCCAGACTCTCTGATAGCTGGTGACAGGGGTGGGGGGAGGCAGGGAGGAAGAGAAGAGGGGCTTATTTAAGGCCTAGTGGTAGAGACAAGCCACCTAATGGGCTCTCTAGGGACAGATTCTCTGCTTATGGATAACATATTGAGAGACAGAGCTGTCAGCCTGGTCATATTTACAGCCAGGAGGGGAGATAAAGGTTGAGGCATTTCTGGGAAAGCACACAGAGCATTCTTAGTGAGCAGAACTCCATCTTAGCCAGAGCAGGGGAATGATGATTTTCTAAGTAAATACATTAGTCCGTATAAAGCAGAGGGTTTCTGCATGGAACTATCACAGCATTTACAGTCACCAAACACACACTGTTAAAAGGAAGAGCATTTGCTGGAACTGAAGACTGAGTAAACAAAGCCTATTTCTGAAAAGGACGCCTGATGCAGGTGTCTGACAGAACCCTAGGAATGCAGCTCCTTAAATGTTCTGTGGGATGTCACTGACTGCCACAATACAATATCTCATCAGAGAGTGTGTTGTCAGGAACTGGGGGGAAAGCCAGCATCACTTTGCTGTATAAAGTTGATACCACTTTGTATTATTTTTTAAAACCACATTGGATTCTCTCTTAAGCCTTTCAAGATCCTAGACCTGAGGGACCAAATTAAACTATAACCCAAAGTCTCATGTGAGAGGCAAGAAAGGCTGACCTACTTAAAGGATTGTTTCAGCCAGAAGCAAGACTTTGGTCAGGCTGGGCATGTGGTGAATGGATACCTCCAGGAACTTTCAGATACTTGGGAAATGGACGTTTGGTGCCTGCAGTGAATGAATACTTCATTTTCCCTCTAGAAGGGTTAACTGGGTACAAGTATGTGGCCCTGTGTATTTGTGGAGTAGAAATACATAGAGGTGGCATTATAGAGGGGGAAGAGGATTGGATTAAGATCCAGTAACACTCAATCAATCAGTAAGGACTTCTTAAGTACTTCCTTGGTGCTAAGCTCCAATGAGGATGTAAATACAAAAATAAGATAGCCTCTACCCTCAAGAAGCTTATATTCTACCAGGGGGTCCAACATGTTCACAAATAAGCAATAAAGGATATAAGGTAAGGACTGAGAGAATCAGGGAAGGCAGTGGAACCTAACTAGGCTTTCAAGAGAGCTAGAAGTTCCAAGAGTCAGAAGGGAGGAGGAAATGCATGTTAGGCATGGATCTAAGCCTGTGCAAACACATGGAGAGAGATAATAGAATGTCAAGTGCGTGGAACCGCAAACAGAACACTTTGTCTGAATGTAGAGTTTGCAAGGGGAGGAATAACATGCAGTCATACTGGAAAGATAGGGGACAGCCAGTCTTTGAAGGGCTTTAAATGCCAAACAGGACTTTCCCTTTCATCCTATAGACTAAAGGTATTAAACCCATGGCCAGTAAGCATCATGCAGCCCACAATACTTCTGAGTGTGGTCCAAACCAGATTAAAATCTAATTGGGAAATGTTTATCAAAATAAATAAAAATAGAGTAAAATAGGGATAACATTACATTTTAAAACTAAGTTAATATGAAGTCTGCAGGGATCCTTGTTGATGATTTAGTGTTTCCATTTGAGTTTGTTACTACTGCTATAGACAAGGGGGGGCCACCAAAGGTTCTTGCTAGGGGGAGTGACTTAGTCAGACTTAGGAATATCAGTTAGATGGCTATGTGGAGTATGGATTGGAGAAGAGAGTGGCTGAATGGTGGAATACACATCAGGCTCTATGATAGGCAGATGACAGCTGAGAGGAGATGAGGGCCTAGAAAAGGATGATTGTGATATGAGTAGAGAAAAGAAGAGAGAGTAAATTTTCTACCTCCATCACTTACCAGGCATGTGTCCTTTGGCAAATCACTGAACCCACCTAGGACCAGCTTTCTTTTTCAAAAGGCTAAAAAAATACAAAAAAACCCAAAGGGTTTGGACTCAATCATTTTTAGAATTTCTTCAAGTTAAGACAAGTTGTGATACCTAAGCAAATGGTTCTTAAGAGTAGTGGGTTTTTTTTCAGCCCATCAAGAAAGCTTAGATCAAAACTCTATTACTTAATAAAAAAGCATTTGGGGGAATCTGACATAACTTGAAGATCAGATCAGTGGAAATGGCCACCTTAGAGAAATGTGCAGCCTCTTTTTCTTTCTTTCCATTAGCACTGGCCATAAGCAAGAGTCCCAGTTTTCCAGGGGTCAGGGTTTTCTGACCTTCACTACCCCTCAGACAGTCACAACTGTAAAAAAACAAAAAAAAAAAACAACTTTCTGTGGTTTAGAGAACATATTTTAAAAACTAAATTGCAAACTAGACCCACAACCCAAAAGATTCAAAGGGTTGGGGAGGTGGTCATGGTAAAGGAGATTTGGAGCCATAGGACTAATGTTTGGGGGACCAGAGTCTAAGAAATACATTGGTAAGCTGGTGAGTGCTCAGAGGAGAGCAATCAACATGATGAAGGGTGTTGAATGCATGTCATTAAGCATCAGTTGAAGGAACTAGAGATGTTTAGCCAAGAGAAGAGAAGACAAAGAGGATACAAGCATTTCAAGGGTTCTTATGTGGAGAAAGAATTAAATTTGTTCCATTTGGCCCCAGATGCCACAACGAGAGCAATGAACAAATGTTGCAGAAAGGCAAATTTAAACTTGGTCTTCAGAAAAAAATGTCTTTAGAGCTGTCCAAAGATGGAATGGATTTCCCCCAAAATTGAATGGGCTAAAAGATCTTCAAACAGAATCTGGATAACTATTTGAGTGTGTTAGAGTGAGAATTCCTTTGGGGGATAGATTGAGGCCAGTGAAGTTCCTTCCAACTCTCAAATTCTATGATTCTGTGTCGGAACTCTAACTCTGCCATCTATTTCTTGTATGATTTCAGGCATATCATCTCTTCTATCTTGGCCTCAGTTTACTTGTCTGCAAAATTAGGATGGAGTGGACTACATGATCTCTACGGTCCCTTCCAGCTTGAAAATCCTATGTTCCAAAGACATTCTCCTTCCTACCCCATTGTGCCAATCTGACAATTACCATTCTTCTCCGGTCTCTGGGCCTGTAAGATGAGAGTTCTGATCAACAGGAATGATAAGCTTGCAGCAGAAGGAGAGCTATCAACAGACTATTGATTTATCACCCTTTTCAGCCCAGGTGGGTTCCAAGAGGATAAATCTTTTTTTCCTCTGGCTCAGTACCTGCAATCACTCTACGGACCATGACTTTCATATCCTATTAACTCTGAATTACTCAGTCTGGGGCTGAGCTGAGAGGTAATTTAAAATGGCAAAAGGGGAAAAATGTTCTGATTTAGATCTGATAGAGACTGGATTAAGTTCTTCCATTTATCAGGGCTGAAATGTGAGCTTTGGAAGGGAGAGCAATTGCAGGTTGGGTGGGTTTTCTGGCGAAATGTCTGGACCCCTAATTAATTGAACAGTGTCTGGAACAAATCTATTGTTCCATGTCCTTTGTGGGATATTCTGAGGGTAGGGGTACAGAGAGACTCAAGCATTACAGGGTATCACCACTGGTAGAAAGGTGAAGATAATCAGCTTCAATAGAGAAGATGGTGTGGTTATAAATAGGATAATTCCCCTTTATATACTGGAAGCTGGTTGATATCTCTGGTCATTATTTTGTGTATATGTGCAGTTATCCTTCAGAAGAGTCAAAATTCAGAATAAACATTGGAAATAAGAAGGTCATGAAGAAAATTAATATACTTTGGTGGCTCAGTGTTGTGGATTTCAAAAAAGGGTGATATTTTTGCCTCCATCATCTTCTTAAGAGGTTTTCATAAATCTGTCTTATTTGGGAAAGCATCATGAGGTTGGTGTGCTTAGACCCTTATGAGACCATCACTGTCAACTATTACTTTGCCTGGAATAGTTTGTTTTCACAACACATCAGAACCTCAGAATTAGGACTGACCTCAGAGACCATTCGGTCCAAACTATGCCTGAATAAAACCTACTCCCAGTCCTCCCTCACCATACCCAACAAGTGATCATCTAGTACCTTCTTGAATATTGTGAGAGGGATCCCATTATTTCTCAAAGCAATACATTCTAATTTTGGATACCTCTTAATTCTAGCAACTTTTTCTTTAAATCAAGCCTAAATTTGCCCCTCTACAATTAATATCTTGTTTCTTGTTCTGCCTCTGGGGTCAAGTCTCATCCTCCTTCTAACATGGAAGCTTGAAGACCACTACTATGTCCTCCCAAGAATTCTCTTCTCCAGACTAAATATCTCTAGCTTTTTCTACCTGTTCTCATATGGCATGCTCTCAAGACCTTTCACCATCCTGGTTTTAATCCTCTGGATTTCCTCCAGCTTACCAATGGTCTCCCAAAAGTGTGGTGCCCAGAAATGTATGTAATGCTCCAGATGTCATCTGACCAGAGCAAATGATGGTAGAACTCTAATTAATGCTTCTTTTAATGCAGTCTGAGGTGGTATTCACTTTCTTGGTCACCACATCACACCACTGACTCAGCCTATGGATCATTAAAAGGCAATTGGGCAGCTTAGTGGAGAGAGTGCTGATCCTGAAAGACTTCTCTTCCTGACTTCAAATCTGGCCTCAGACACTAATTGTGTGACCTGGGACAAGTCATTTAATCCTGCTTGCCTTAGTTTCCTCATCTGTAAAATAAATTGAAGAAGTAAATGATAAACCACTCTAGTACCTTTGCTAAGAAAACCCCCAATGAGATCACAGAGTCATACATGACTGAAAACAACTGAACAACAACAATGTAGATCATTAAAATACCCCAGGGGAGCAGCTAGGTGGCACAGTGTATAGAGCACTGGCCCTGAAGTCAGGAGGACCTAGGTTCAAATCTGGCCTCAGACCAAACACTTGACACTTACTAGCTATGTGACTCTGGGCAAGTCACTTAACCTCAATTGCCTTAAACAAAAGAAAAAAAAAACCACCCCAGATATTTTTCAAATTAACTGCTGCCTAATCATACCTTCCCATCTTGGACTTAGGGCTTTATAATTATGCCTACTGAACTTCACTTTATTAGATTTGGTCCAATGCTTTAGCCAGTCAGGATCTTCGTGCATCTTTACTCTGCCATTCAGTGAGTTAGCTATGCCTTCTAGTATTATATCATCTGGAAATTTGATGAGCATGTCATCTATGCCTTTGCCATCGATAAATATGTTAAACAACGACAGGCCAAGGTAAATCTCTGGAGCATCCCGCTGGAGACCACCTTCCAATTTGACATCAAACTAATAATGAGTATTTCTTGAGTTTGATCTTAAAACAAGTCCTGACTCCACCTAATTGTACTATCAGTAACCTGAATCTTCCATCTTTTTCCGTGAGAGTAGCACGAGAAACTTAGTGAAATGCTTGATTAAAATTCAAAGTAAACTGCATCTGCAGCCTTCTCCTAATATACCAGACTAGCAATGTTGTTAAAAAGAGATGAGATTGGTCTGGCATGACCTGTTCTTGATGAAGCCATGCTGATTCTTTCACAAGCATTTGCTTTACTAGATGTACACTAAATATCATTTTAACAATAAGTTAGAGAATATTTTTTCCTGAAATTGAAGCTAACTGACCTACACTTTGCAAACTCCATTCCAATTCCTTTTTTTTTTTAAAACAGGGTAATGTTTGTCCATCTTCAGTACTGTGGTATCTCATCTGCTTGTCACAGTCAATGACATGGACTCAGTAGGCACATAAGCCAAGTATTTCAGTGCTGGAATGTTGTTCATCTGGGCCAAAAGACTTGAATTCATCAAGGACAGCCAGGTGCCTTTCTTCCATTTCCTTAATTTTATTGGATATCAACTGTTTAATGACCATTTTTTTTGTTCTGTCCTTTATGGTCCCTAAATCATTCTCCTCACTAGGGAAATCAGAAACAAAACAAGAACAAAGTTAAATCATTTTACCTTGTCTCTCATTTTCTGTTATCCTCATCTAATCCACCCCATGCTAGAGTCTTATGCCTTCTTTGATCATTTTTTTGTGCCTAATAGAGCTTTAAAAAGAAATTCGCTATCCCCAAACCTAGGATGCATGACAGCTTACTCACTTCTGACTCCAAACCTCCCTAGCTCTCAAACTGCTGGAGTGACTACAAGAGGGTGTGGGGTGGGAGAAGAGAGTGAGGGATACTATAGCACATGAGTAGGATGGCCTGGGAGGGTCCCCACAAGAAGTCAGATTTAAACTTCTCCTGCCCTGGAGGCTTCCACGGGGGTTGGAGATCAAATGGAATGTTGATTTAGTTTGTGGATTTCCACTTTATTTCTCTTTTTTATATTGTTCCTTAACAAAAGCTAGGTGGTACCGTGGTCTTTAAGCAAAAGACCTGGAGCCAGGCAAGCGCGAGTTCAAGTCTAGCTTCAGACACTTACTACCATCTATGGCAGATCTCTCTGCCTCAGTTTCCTCATCTGTAAATATGGAAATGATAATAGCCTCTACCTCCTAGAGTTCTTGTGAGGGTCAAATGAGATAATATAAAACAAAATGTTTTATAAATCTTAAAGCACAATTTAAACACTAGCTATTATTGATTATTATTATTTCCTCCATTGGGGTATTTCTCCCCATTTCTGAGGTGTTGGGCAGAGAGTTGAGTTTGGTTGGAACCATTATTCAAGTCATCTTCCTGGATGAAAGGGATTTCAGAGTTCATCTAGTGCAACTTACTACAAAGGAAAAGACTGAGGGCTATAGAGATTATAAGGACAGCTACTGGTGTAGTGGATAGAGTACTAGGCCTGGAGGCAAGAAGACCTGAGTTCAAATCCCGCCTTAGACACTTATTAGCTGTGTTACCCTGGACAAGTCACTTAATCTCTGTTTACCTCAATTTCCTTATCTATAAAATGGAGAAAATAACAAGACCTACCTCCCAAGGTTATTATGAGGATCCAATAAGATAGTAATTATAAAGTGAATAGCACAATGGCAAGCACATAGTAAGCGCTACGTAAATGTTATTATGACTACTATTGTGACTTGCCTAAAGTAATAGAGGTAGCAAATAGCAGATCTGAGATTCAAATACAGGATTGTGTTTCTAAATCCCATATCCCAGAAAATAATCCTATTTCTTTTGAAAAAGACGTAGATTTCCAGAGGCATATTCCAGGTATTAGTCTAATCCCACTAAGTCTCAGCACTATTTATGAGGTCAAATATGCCTCCGTGTATTAAGACTCTCTTGTTTATATTGGTTATTACTCTATACTTTGTGCACATTAAATATCTGGGACCATAAATTTGACTTCAGCCTCTTTATTTGGATTTTGTCTCTTATGAACTTTCTGGGGATCTCCACTGTTATAATTCTAGCTACACTCTCTATGGTATATAACTTGGTAGATATACAGAGATAATTTTCTCTCCCTCCCAAACCCCATTCCCTTTTCTATTTAAATTAGATTTGTGAGACTCCCAACAGGTATATTTTTTCTAGCCCTTGTAAGATGTTCTCCATCCCTGCCCAGGAGATGCAACACATTTTATTTTTTCATTGTCCTTTCCAAAAACCAAAGAAATATGCAACATTTCAGTAAATAGGCTGTTCTGCTATTCTCTGTGCTAGATGAACAGTATGGAATGTTTATCCTCTTAGCAGGCTAAGGTTTGAAAAGGCTCAAGCTGGAAGGGGCCTGGATACCATCCAAATTAACTTTTTATGTGATGTTAAACTTAGGGATTTCTGTAGGCACTTGATTTTAGATGAAATTAGATTTATTCTTCGTTATTGGCCAGTTATTACTGGGGATTTTAAAACCAGACTTGTAGAAATACAGAGCTAGAAATCGACTGTGAAGCAGCACAAGAAAAAAAGGTAATAGAGAAAAAAGGTCTCAGGCACCAGGAGATCAAGAGCCCATCAACAGGGAGCAGTAAGGGGTCTTGGAAACCATTCAGGTTAACCCTTGAATTTTACAGAGAAGGAAACTGAGTGCCAGGGACGTTAAATAATTTGTCTGATATCACACCAATGATAAGCATCGGGGTGGAATTTTAAACCCAAGTCGTCTGACTCCAGAAGTAGAGCTCTTTACCCTAAAGTAAGCTGAACTCAAATCCACAGCCCTAGCTGGAGAGAAGCTCTAAGGGCCGCACAGGTCACGTGGTTGTAGTCACATGGCCAAATTTAATTCTGAGTGGGAGAAAGAGAATGATCTCCCAAACAATTGGCTTCATATATCATAGTCCCTTGGCATTTGTAGAGACTCATTTGTGGGCCTCACGCATGACCCCACCAGAAAGGTTCAATCTCAAGCGTGTGAGTTAGAGTCCCAAAGAAGTCCTAGTAATATGTGCTCTGTTCGTTACAATGTCTTTGCTTAGTTCATGTTCACTATCTCCTGGGAGGCAATAAATGGAAGTTTTTCATGAAAGCTATGTCTATACCTATGATTACCAGCCCTGATCATTCAACACCTTTTCTTACCTTCCCTTTCCCTTTCCCTACCATTCTCCTCACTTTTTTTGGTCTAGTAGTCCATTCAGTCCTCCATTCAACAAGTGTTTATCGACAACCTACTAAATACAAAACAGTCCTTCAACAGAATTTTATTACATATTTTCTTGGTGCATAAAACTGTGCTCTGCATTTTCGAGACTAGATGCCTCCCTAAGAAGACTGTAAGCTCCCCAAGGGCCAAGAGAACAAGACCCAGTTCAATAACGGGGCAAGGCAAAATAGAGTTAGTGACAAAGAAAATGTTACCGTAAATGTTACAGGAGGCCAGAGGTGGGAGAAATTGGTATGGGTTGAAGTAATCGGGGAAGGAGGAGGAAGAATTGGGGTTAGATCTGAAAGTACAGGTGGGATTTTGATGGGCTAAGGGAAACGGGAAGATTACCAAAGGAAATTGAGGATTCCACTTAATGTTTACCCCCTCCAACCTCCTACTGAAATTACTTTTTATATGTTTTTCATTTGCTAATCTATTTCTATCTATATGTTGCATCACGTCAGTAGAATGTAAGCTCCTACGGGGCAGGGAACCACTTTGTAAACACATTTCCTAGCACAGTGCCTTGTATGTATTGTTGTTTAGTCATTATCAGCAATGTCTGATTCTTGGTGACCCCGTATGGGGTTTTCTTGGCAAAGAGTCTGGAATGTTTTGCCATTTCCTTCTCCAGCTCATTTTACAGATGAGAAAACTGAGGCAAACAGGGTTAAGTGATTTGCCTAGGGTCACACAGCTAGTAAGTGTCTGAGGCCAGATTTGAACTCAGATCTTCCTGACTCCAGGCCCGGTGGTCTGTCCACCGAGCCACCTAGCTGCGTTGTGTTTAGCATATGTTGAAAAATGCTTATTGAACTGGACTGAATTGATATCCCTGGGCAGAAGTTACTCTTGAAGTCTATAAAGAGAAGGCTACAAAGTATTGCTGATCAATGGGATGGCCGTGCTAACTAGTCCAATTCAGACCTCATTTCTTTTCCCCTGGACAATTACAACTGTGCCTTAACTGGTTACTCCACTACTGCCCTCTCCCTCTGTGGTCTTTCCTGAATATGCTGATCAAACAATCTTCCTCTAGTAATAAAACTTCTAATAATAAAACAATGAAAGAGACAACTTGGAACTTTCTTTTGACATTGTTTCCCCCCTCCTCCCTTGCAAGAATATGCCTGTGTTTCCCTCACGCTCAACAAATTCATTTTGTTCCCCAAACCAATAAAGTTGAAAAACCACCTGTTCCCACCTCCCATTTCTCTCAGAGCTCTCGCCCTTTTAATGAGGATTTGAAGCGAGGCTTAGATGAAGAGACCATGAAATCAAGCCATATCTATCAGCAAATACTACATGCCCAGCACTATGGTAGGTCCTAACGATACAATGACAAAAATGAAAAAGTCTGTGCCCTCCAGGAGGTTACATTCTTCTGGAGGGAATAGGGAACATAAGCAAATACATGAATAGAAGATTATTTAAGGAGGAAAATGGTATAAGAATGTAACGGAATATTATTGCACAGTAAGAAATGACAAAAGGATGGTTTCAGAGAAAGCTAGAAAATATTCAATGAAGTGATGAAAAATTAAATGAGGAGATCCTGGAGAACAGTGAATATGATGACCACAACATTTTGAAGAAAAAAAAAAACAGCCTTGAAAAGCACTCTGACCAATGCAATGACCAATTGTGATTTCCAAAGCTTAATGATGAAGTATATTCTACAGCTCTTGGCAGAGAGGGGATAGACTACTGGTACAGAATGGGTCAGGCATTTTTGGATCCAGCAAAAATCTCTGCCTTGTCCCCTTCCCAGTAGAGCTGTTGGGAGAATCGAGTGAGACAATGGATGGAAAAGTACTGCACTAAGTTTAAAGTGCAGCTGGATCTTGCAAAGGTTGATCTTATTGTTAAGATTGGGGAATGGGGGAGGGCAGAATATGAGTGGGTGGTATGCTATTCATTTTTCATTTTGAAAGAGGACCAGTGACATTATGGGGTGATGTCATGACCTGCACATGAATTGGATTTAAGTGAGTTGCACAAAGTCGTCAGTCTCCCTCTCTCTTTCAGAGTCATGGAGGTCCAGTGGCAAGACAAAAGTCAGGGCAACTAGCTATGGTCTGGGATGTGGTAGATGACCTTGACATCTTTGATGTCTGATCAAGCTCTAAGCACTCCACAGTACCTGCTTTAGCTGCCTTCATGGCTATTGGAACAAACTGTTCTCATCCACCCATTCAGGGAGAAGTCTTCACACACTTGGTGTAGACATCTCCCTAACTCACTGACAGATGTGAGGCATATTGGTTACCCTCAACCTGGTTTAGCCTGTCTGCCAAAACAGTTTTACTAGGGTTGGCTGCTGTGCATGTTATAGCTTCTGGGAGCCACAGGTGAGAGTTGAGTGAAGGTGGATACCAAAGGTGGATGAACAGTCCTGAGAAGGGCTCAACCAGTCCTCCCAGAACACCCCACACATCCAGGTGTGTGATATAGCGAAAAGAATAATAGAGGAAGAGTCAGATGATCTTGTTTCAAATCCTAATCCTGCCATTTACTACCTTGTGACCTTGGGCTTTAATTTATCTGACTATAAAAGGAAGTGGGTAGACTAAATGGCTTTGAAGTTTCCATCCAGCTCTAAATCTACAGTCCACTTCTGTTTAAGAATTGTGTTTGACTCATTTGCTTCTCTTTTCTAAGCTAACTTTTTTTCTTCCCCCAGCTTTTCTCTAATATTTTGCTAAAATAATGCACTCACACTTTCACTTCTCTCACTGGTGACTGGTATAACTCCCCTCTCTGATGCAGCAGGTTCAACGCCCCTATACCAAACCACTACGACAGCCAGGATGATGTTAGCTCTGAAGAAGATTGTCAGAAGAGGCAGCATCAACTTCACCCGAGAGAATCAGAAAACAGATTCCCACAACAGACTGCCTCCCTGAGAGGCCACTCCTGAAACTCATTTGCAAACTGTAATTGACCATGCCTATGCAAAAACTGAAATTGGAAAATCAAGCTCAGGACTGCATATGCTACATTAGATGGTTAAATTGCAGGGACGATTGGGATCCTGTTTTCTAGCTTTCAGCACTTGTGCTGAAGGAGTGGGCTCAGTGGAATTCCCCCACTGGGCTGGGGCAGCAACCTACAGGCTCTGTTCTCTCCATTACATTGCCTGGGTTCCTGGCATCTATAGCTTCCATTTCAGAAAAGTCTCTGCTCAGAGGAGAGCCTCACACCCCCAACAGTCCCCCACTGGGTTATCAAATCAAGAAAGGTTAGACTAGAAAAGCCACTTCACACCAACAGGTTCAGAGTGTTTCCTTTCCAAGGTGTTCAAATAGCCTTTAACAAATAGCCCTTGCCCAGCTGCTATCCAATCGTGAGGTCCTGAAGTCTACCTTGTTCCCAAGGAAACTTCCTTCCAATGGAGCCTTCATTTCTTCTCTTCCTTCCTTTGTTCACTAGCTTCTGAAAAAGAGGACCCTGGATGCCTAATGTGGCCATTTAACTCCAGGTTGCTCAACAGAAGACTATAGTAAATTTTATAGCAAATTTAGTTATAGTAAATACAGTAAATTATGGTAAATTTTAATTCTTTAGGATTCTGTCCCCTCCCTGAACAATTTGAGTCAACTGGTATTTATTAAGTACCTAGTGTATGCAGAGCCTTGGGCATGGCACTGGAAATGCAGAGATAGATTTGGTACCTGAAGATTCTACTCTTACTCATAATCTATGGGAAGGATAAGTTACAAACATAACTATAATAAAAGGGAGAAATAGATAAAGGCAAAGAAAAGATCTGGAGTAGACTGCATGGTATAGTGGGAAACATGCTGGAGCTAGGGTCAGAAGACCTGAGTTCTGTTTCTATCTTTGCTATATCTCAACTTTATGACCTTAGGCAAATTATGTAGTCTCTCTCGGTATTAGTTTCTTTTTCTTTCTTTCTTTCATTTTCTTTCTTTCTTCCTTCCTTCCTACCTTCCTTTCTTCCTTCCTCTCTCTCTCTCTCTCTCTCTCTCTCTCTCTCTCTCTCTCTCTCTCTC
>NW_020954563.1:6273125-6274395 GCF_900497805.2 Vombatus ursinus | reverse complement strand
TCTTTCTTTTTTGAAGCAATCAGGATTAAATGACTTGCCCAGGGTCATACAGCTAGTAAGTATCTGAAGCCAGATTTGAACTCAGGTCCTCATGATAGGGTCTCTATCCACTCTATCTACTGCACCACCTACCTGCCCCTGGGTCTCAGCTTCTCAATCTATAAAATGAAGTGGGGATGGACTAGACAGCCTCTGAGTTCCCTTCTTCCTCTAAATCTTAAGGGAGGAGAGATCAATTTTAGGGTGGAGAAAGAAGGAATTAGGAAAGGCTTCATGAAGGAGGTAGCAGGTGAGTCTGTGGGTCTGAGTTGGGACTTGAAGGAAGGCAGTGACTTGAACAAACAGAGAGGAAGGAAGGTAAAGAATAGATGGTGAGGGGAGTCATGCAAGTCACCACAACTAAGCCCCTTGGGGAAATGAGGGAAATCACTGGAAGCTTTAACAGTCTGTGTCTCTGAGTCCTACTAAAGCTAAAACCATTTAGTGCAACCCATTCATTTTGTAGGTGGGGAAGTAAGGCCCAGAAAGAAGGGATGTGCTCAGGGTTATAGTCATAACAGAGACAGATCTAGAACCTGGGTCTTCAGACTATCAAGCCATTATCTTTTCCAATGAATTATCCTGTAATATCCAACTCATTGGTGCCTCAAAAGACTGGATTATTAACTAAACAAAAACTTGTGCCTATCCAAAGTTCATAACATCACACAATCAGATATCCCAGAATTAAAAGATTTCTTAAAGGTCATAGGATCATAGCATCATAGTTTTAGAGATGAAAGTGACCTTTGAGGCCATTGAATCCAAGCCTCTTACTTTATTTTTGAGGAAACTGAGGCAGAGGGAAGTTACATTGTCACATAGCTAATAAGTGTCTGAGGCAGGATTTGAATCTAGGTCTTCCTGATTCCAAGTCCAATACCTGTATCTCCTGCTCAGTGCTGTCATCTAGTCCAACCTCTAATCCCACATATTTATGATATTAACATGTGAGAGAGACAGTGGAGGTGACATGATATAATGGAGAGAGCACTGGTTCCAGAGTCAAAGGATTCAGGTTCAAATCCTACCTCTGAAGCTTCCTACCTGTGTGACTTTGGGCAAGTCACTTAATCTGCCTGGGCCTCAGTTTCCTTATCTGTAAAGTGGTGAAGTTGAGGTAGTAGTGGTATTGGTAGTTGTGGTTGTGATAGTGGTGGTGATGGTGGCAATAGTAGAAGTAGTAGTAGTAGTAGTAGTAGTAGTAGTAGTAGTAGTAGTAGTAGTAGTA
>NW_020954563.1:6261821-6273117 GCF_900497805.2 Vombatus ursinus | reverse complement strand
AGCATTTACATAGCATTTTAATATTCGCAAAGTGCTTTACAAATATTATCTCATTCATCCTCACAACCCTGAGAGCTAGGGGCTATTATTATCCCCATTTTACAGATGAGGAAACTGAAACAGATCAAGATGAAGTGACTTACCAAAGGTCACACCTCTAGTAAATGTCTGAGACCAGATTTGAACTCAGGTCTCCCTAATTATGGTCTCTGAGATCCCTTCCAGCTCTCAATATAATCCTATATTTTTAATCCAGATCTGTGATTTCATCAGTGTAGTCAGGTCTCAGTTGGGGAACTCCTACCAAAGCAGATGAGCAATTAAATCTTAATGAATTACCTGGGGCACTGAGAGGTTAAATGACTTATCCAGGGTCACACAGGCAATACATGTCAGAGGGAAGATTGGAACCTCGGCTGTCGTGTCTCAGAGGCTAGTGCTCCATCTACTATGTCATATTTCCTCTCTCATAAAGGACATGTGAGAAAGATTATAATGTATATGTTTGTGTTACTAACATTAATAGTAATCCTAATGTTGCTACAAGTTATAGATTTTATAAAGAATTTTTGTAACTGAGTTGAAATTCATAATACCCTTGGAACCAGCTGGATGAACAGATTAAATCTCAGTTTTCTTATCTATAAATTAGGGATATTAGTCCTGGATTAAGAATCAAATGGCTTTCCTATGGACACAGGACTACTTAACAAGCTTCTTTCTTTTATATTTTTATTTAGATTCTATAAGTTCTATTATTGAACAGAGCCATAATTAGGAACTTTTGTGCCCTGAATACAAAATGCACCTGGGGCAAACTTGCCCTCAGTGTGTGGGAAAGGGAAGATTTGGAACACCATCCTGTGGGAGATAATGAAGAGCCCACCATCTGGTAGCTTCCTCTTTAAACTAATTATTCTTGCTAACTATGTGCTGAGCTTTGGAGTTTCTATGCTGTCGAAGGACTAGGGATGCTATCAGCATTCTCTAAATTTGGTGCCCTGGGGCAAAGCCCAGTCACCCTACCCTAGTTATAGTTCTGTCCTTGTGCTAAGTTAGAGAATCAGAAAACAGTACTTGGACCACATGATCTCAGTCCTTTCCTTCATCCCCCTGAAATATATCCACTGAGCTACAATTTAGTATTTATTATTAATAACAATAGCTTGCATGTACACAGTAGATAACATTAATGAAATGCCTCTCTGACTCCCTCTCTTATTAGAGGTAGCCCTCATGGTGTCTTTTGTGAAATAGTGAGCACCACCTTCAACCACAATATCAGTTGGCAACATTTATGCAGGAATCCACGTGATAAATTTCTGCCTGTGATTAGTTCGAAGAAAAGTGTTGTTTCTGCAGATAAATTTTCCTGCTCCCCTTTGTCAGATGATGAAAACAACACAAGCCTCCATGTTTCTCTGCCTTAGCAGCTAGAAAACTTTGAGCTAAATTTGTTGCCCAAGTGTGGTGATGTGTGATGGGCTCAAACCTATCCTCTAGCAGTAATGTCTCTCCTGTTCTTCTCCCAGGCTTTCTTTGCTTTGTTTTATGTCTAAATGTCTCACTGCTCCTCTGCACTTTGTGTTAATCTGTAAAGCCCCATAAGTCCTTTGGGGAATGAGAGGGTATAAATCTAGAAGCTATAAAATACCAAGAAACCTTTGCTTCTCTGCCGGTCATCTTGTTTCAAAGGCCATTGGCCCTCAGCCCTTGAGGACATTGATGCTAGGAATGTTTTGGTGAGGCTACTATTGAAATTATTTTTCAGTTCATAAACCATTTATTCAGCACACAGGCTGCCCCACGCCCTAGGCTAAACACTTGGGAAGATAAAAAAGATAAATCAGACAGTCTCTGTCCTCACGCAGATAGCAATTTCATTATTATGATGATAATAATAGTGATTATTATTAACAATCACAATAACTAGCTTGTTAATATTATATAATAACAACTGCTTGTTATTACATTGTTTTGCAAGACCCCAGCCCTGGATTACTCCCTCCTACTATCTGACTCTTCTACTCCTACTGACATTCAGCTAACTGCAGCTAGAGAAAGCCATACAACAGAATGAACTAGGTCCCCTAGTTTGTTATCTATTCTCATATGGGCCTTCATTGCATCAAACCAATCCTTTTGCTCTTCCCTAATTGACTCCCTATCCTACTCCCCATGGCAGCTATTTCAAGTCTTTCCATCTCCTCTCAAACATCCCACATCACTCTTCCCCTTACTCTCTAAGCTGAGGACCTCAACTCATACATTACTGAGAAAACAGAGACCATTCACCATGAGCTCCCACTTTTTCCCTTTTCAGTATCTCAAAATTCCTTGACAATATCTCCTATGATCTTTGCCTTTATTCCAGTCCCTGATAATGAGATGGCTCTTCTCATTAAGTATTAACCTTTTTACGTAGACCCTTGACTCCACCCCCTCCTGTCTACTCTCACAGATTGTCTTTATAATCATCCCTATCCCTTCTAACCTTCAATATCTCTATGTTGACTGATTCATTTTCTCTGCTGCCTACAAACATTCTGAGGTCTCCACCATCTTTAAAACCCCCTCATTCAATCATACCATCCTTTCAAACTATTGCCCTATATCACTCCTCTCTTTTGCAGACAAACTCCTAAAAAAAGCTGTCTACACTAGTTGACTCCACTCTCTCTCCTGTCATTGGCTTCTGATATTATTGTTCATTTACAACTTCTCCTTCCAATGTGACCAGTGATCTCTGAAATGGATGGTCTTTTCTCAATCCTCATCCTTCCTGACCTCTCTGAAGCATATCATATTCTTGACTATCCTCTCCTCTTAGAAATTCTCTTCTTTCTGCATTTTAAAGACAATGCTCTCTCTTGGTTTACCTCTTACCTGTCTGACCATTCCTTCTCAATCTCCTTTACTGGATCATCCTCCATGTTAAACCCCCTAACTGTATTTGTACAGTTCTGAGACCTCTCTTCTGTCTATACACTTTCTCTTGGTGAGCTCATTAGCTTCCACAGATTTAATTATCATCTCTATGCAGAAGACTTCCAGATGTATATATCCAGTCCTAGGTTCTCCCCAAGGACCTATCTTATATTATCCACTGTCTATTAGACATTTAAAAATGGATGTCACTTTTCACACAAATAAAGACAGATCCAAACCATTGAGAAACACTGATTGTTCATGGGTAGGTCGAGCCAATATAATGAAAATGACAATTCTACCTAAGTTAATTTATTTATTCAATGCCATACCAATCAAACTACCAAATAATTATTTTAGAAAGCTAGAAAAAAATAGCAAAATTCATCTGGATGAACAAAAGATCAAGAATATCAAGGGAATCAATGAAAAAAATATGAAGGAAGGCAGCTAGCAGTTCCAGATTTCAAACTATATCACAAAGTTGTAATCATCAAAATAATCTGGTAGTGACTAAGAAATAGAGTGGTAGATCTGTGGAATAGATTAGGTACAACATATACAGTAATAAATGGCGATAGTAATTTAGTGTGTTATAAACCAAAAGATCCAACCTTTTGGGGTAAGAACTTACCATTTAACAAAAATTGCTGGTAAAACCAGAAAGCATTTTGGAAGAAACTAGGCATAGATGAGCTTCTCATACCATATGTCAAGAAAAGGTCAAAATTGATAAATGACTTAGACATTAAGAGTGATATCATAAGTAAACTAGGGTAGTGGGGAAAATGTACCTGTCAGATCTACAAATAAGGAAAGAGTTTATGACCAAACAAGAGATAGAGAGGATCACAGAAAGTAAAATAGATAATTTTGATTACATGAAATTTAAAAGATTTTGCACAAACAAAACTAATGCAGTCAACATTAGAAAGAAAACAGGAAACTTGGGGAAATTTTTATGGCAAGTTTCTCTGATAAAAAACTCATTTCTCTAACATATGGGGAACTGAGCCAAATTTATAAAAATAAGAGCCATTCCTCAGTTGATAAATGGTCAAAGGATATGTACACACAGTTTTCAGAGGAAGAAAGCAAAGCTATCAATAGTCGCATAAAAATCCTCTAAATCACTATTGCTTAGAGAAATCCAAATTAAAACAATTCTGAGATACCATCTCATACCTATCAGATTGACTAACATAACAGAAAAGGAAAAAAAAAATTGGAATACTAATGCATACTGATGGTGGAGTTCTAGACCGGTTCAATCATCTGGAGAAGAATTTGGAATAATATACAAAGGACTATAAAACTATGCATGCCCTTTGACCCAGCAATACCACTACGAGGTCTGTATCCCAAAAAAATCAAAGTAAAGGGGAAAGGACTTATATGTACAAAAATATTTACAGTAGTTCTTTTTTTGTGGTGGCAAAGAATCAAAAATTGAGGGGATGCCTATCAATTGGGGAATTGTTGAACAAGTTGTGGTAAAAAACTGTGAGGGAAAACTATCATATTATAGGAAATGACAAGCAGGATGGTATCAGAAAAACCTGAGAAGACTTACATGAACTGATAATAAGTGAAGTGAGCAAAACTAGGGGAACATTATACACTGTAACAGCAATATTGTAAGGGTGATGAACTGTAAAAGATAGTTATTCTGATCAATAAAACTATTCAACAGAATTCCAAAAGACCCATGATAAAAATGCTCATCTCCAGAAACGGATTTGATGAGCTCTGAGTATAGATTGAAGCTTACTTTTTTTAATTTTATTTTTTTCTTCTTTGATGTGTGTGTGCTTTTTTTGCAACATGGCTAATATGAAATATGTTTTGCATGAGTTCACATGTATAATCAATATCATATTGTTTGCTTTCTGAAGGGAGGGGAGGGGAAGGAGAATTTGGAACTCAATTTTTTAAATAAATGTTTAAAAATATATATGAAATTGGCAAGTATTTAATGAAATAAAAATATTTTAAAAAATTAAAACTGAAATGTCCTGTAAACATCTCAAATTCAGCATGTCCAAAACATAGCTCATTATCTTTCCTCCTCCAAACACATACCATCTTCCAGTTTCTATTGAGGGCAACCTCCCAGTTGCTAATCAGTTGCTAAGTTCTGACTCTACCTCCATAGTATTTCTTGCTTCACTCTTCTTTTTTTCCACTCACATGGACACTACCTTTTTTTGAACCCTCATCATTTCTCACCTGGACAATTGCAATATCCTTCTAATTAGTCTCTCTGACTCAAGTGTCTCCCCTCTCCAATCCATCCTCTGTAGAATTGCCAAAGTGCTTTTTTCTATGTACAGGTCTGACCATGCCACCACACTACTCAATAAATTCCAGGTACTCTTTCTTACCTATAGAGTCAAATACAAACCCCTCTGTTTGGCATTTAAAGTCTTTCATAAGCTGATTCCAATCTCCTTTTTCAGGCTTATTATAGATTACTTCTCTTTATATACTTCATGGTCTAATTTTCTTGAGGTTCCTTATGTACAATATAACATGCTCTGTCTCCATGCTTTTGAACAAACTACTTGTCTCCCATGCCTAGAATGCATTCTTTCCTCAGCTCTGCCTCTTAGAATTCCTTGTTGCCTTCAAAACTCAGCTTTAATATCATCTTTTACATGAAGCCTTTCCTGGTCTCCCCAACTCCTTGTGTCTGTCACAAAAAAAAATTCTCTTGTATTTATCTTGGACGTATTTTGTGTGTGTGTACTTATTCATGTATATGTATATATAGTATGTATATATGTACCTTTTGTCTCCTCCAATAGAGTGTAAGCTCCATGAAGGCAAGGACTATTTCGGTTTTGTTATAATTATAGCCATTTTACAGTTTGGAAACTGAGACTGAGTTTAAATGATCTGTATGTATTGGAACCAAGATTCAAGGATGTCACCTATAAGAGTATATATATTAGGAGATGGAAGATACCTTCAAGGTCATCTAGTCCAACTACCTCATTTTATAAATTAGGAAACTGAATCTCTGAGAGGTTAAATTACTTACTCAAGGACATGCAGTGAACATCACAGTCAGGATTTAAAAGCAGATCTGACTCCAAATTCAAGGATTCTGACTAATAACCCTTTGAGCTACATCATACTGTAGTAGATGGGTATACAACCCCACATATACATAAATATAATGCAAAATAGCTCTTTGTCTATACCTCTCTTTATACATTTTTTCTATTTTTCTATTTTAGATCTGACAAAGGAAAACTCATTTCTGACGGGATTAGAGGTGGTAGGGAAGAATTAGAAGAGACTTCATGGAGGAAGTGGAATCTAAGTTGGATTTTAAAGGATGAGTGGAATCTTATCCTTAAAACTCTTGTCTTTTTATTATTTAACAATTCAGTCCAACACAAGTTCATGTAGCCTGTTCACAATTGGCTACCAGACAGGCATAGAATGGAGATGGCCTGAGCATGAAAATGGAATGTTTCTTTCCTAGGAAAAGAAGGACTAACTGTTTCTGTTCACATAACTCTTAACCCTGAAGACCTAAGGGAGAGAATATGAATGACACTCCAAGTCAATATTACTAGAAACTTTGGAAACAGACATTCATCCAATAAGGGCAAAGGGTAGCACAGGGGGTTATGTGATATCACACACACACACGCACGCGTGCACACACACACACACACACACACACACACTAACCTCAAATTCCTACTCTTGGTCCTAATGTGGGATATTCAATGTGGTACTTCTAGTTATTGCCATATATTAATGATGAGTAAACATTCCTGGACAGAATTGACAGAGCTTTCATATTGCCCTTGCCTAATATGAAAACTGGATTTCTGAAAACTGGGTAAATTGATTTTTTTCTCAAGTAAATCATATTTTCCCATTGATTCACAGGCTTATTTCAGGAACATTTTATCTTTTTTTTTTCTGAAGAGCTGTCAGTAACAGGTGATGCTTTCACTATTTGACAGAGAGATTCTGAACAAGGCATAGCTAACTGTGAGTCAAAAAATGACAATAAAAACCTTTCAATACTCTTGAAAAGCTTCATTTTTTAAAGCAGGGGTTCTTAACCTGCTGAAGTTGTTGTTTTTAACATTCAATAACTATATTTCAGTATAAGTGATTTCTTTTGTAATTCTCTTCATTTTATTTTATGCACTTAATGTCATTATTCTAAATAGGCTTCTACAGATTGTCTAAAGGAATCATGATACCAAAAAGGTTAAGAATCTGCTTTAAAGGAACCCTTGGTTAAAATGAAGACTCCTATGGTAGCCCTCTTGTTGACCTAGTTTTTCAAAGAAGACCACACCAACATACTACAGGAAGCACCTGTTACCTCCTCCTCCTCCTTCCCAAATTATAAGCAAAGATAGTCCCTTGGGTGGCTGCCTAGGCAACAACAAAACATCTGGATGAAAAGTGAAAAATAGAGTCAATATCAGGATGTCTGGTCTATACCACTCCATCATTTGGAAAGCTGGAGTGCTTAGATTTGCGTAGACAAACATCAAGATGGTTGATTAAAGGTTTCCCTTTTCATCAACATGCTTTGGCCTTTAATAGCGTGCAAGACTCATCTGTGCTTCAGCCTCCACATCAGTTTATCAGTTTCCCACTGATACCTTCTTCCCTCCCCTCTCCTGTCAGAAAATCCTTAGCTCCATTTTAATTGGCATTTTCTATGATTTCCTAAATATTAGTAAATCCTACACCTGCCTTTATGTAGCCCTTCTCATAGACATAAAATAAACCCTAATTAGACATCATAAGAATAATGATTTCATTAAGACGTAGCTAATAGATTACGACGTGTACAAGGCAGGGTGCTGTAAGATAGTCAAACACTTTATCACCTTAGGGTAATTGGAGTTGCAGGATTACAGTAACAGAGCAGCAAAAGGTAATCTCCAATTTGGCCAAAGCTACCCAGGTTCCTTCAGGCCTCCAATTATCATATTTCTTCTCTGAATCAGATCTTCCTGATGCTCTAAAGCGTCTGGGAGCATGGAGCTATTACAGCCCACCCTAAGCCTTGTGCTGAAAGCTGGAGTTCTAATTTTCTCATTCCACAGGCCCATCTGTCAGATATTTACAGCAGAGCTAGGCCTGTTCTTGAATGCAGGTGATGAATAGGCAAAAACAACCTAGAGACAGAAAAGGCAAATAAACCCTGGGAGCTGATTAAATGCTTGAGAATCTCTCCTCCAATCATGTTCTATGTTTGAGAGAAAAAGGAAACCTAATGGAATATGGAAAAGAGGCCAAGATGAACTTGATCTCTCCTGCCCAGGAGCCTGAGTATCAACAGGAAGCAATTTCTCCAGATGTGTGGGGTTGTGGGAGTCCCAGACCTTTGGTTTTCTGGCCTTGGCCTTTCTTGCAAACAGACTGTCTCTGCCCTAGAAATGTTCCTCTCCTATCTAGTACCTTTGCCTTGTTCCTTGTCTGTCCTCCATCCCTTCCCCCATACCTAAATTCTTCCTTGCAGTAGCCTTCCTGCTTCCTAATTAATTGATTCCTTCTCTAACTATAACAAATGTGGGAAATAAATCAGAAGGTCCTGCTAGAGACCTTACACTTCCCTACAACATTCTTGATCCCCATTTTTCTTTTTTAGTGACCCTGTTATAGGGTACTGATCCAGGGATACCAGACTGGGGAGGAGCTTTGAAATACTGGCATGACCTGGACAGCAGTTCTGGAGGGCATCTCTCACTGGATCATCAATCTTCTTTCTCCTCTGGCTACAACAAAAAGATCATGATAACCAAGGGCCAGTCCCTGTGTGTCCTCTGTTCTGGATGTACTGTCTGTACTCTCTGTTCTGGATGCATCCTTGTCTCACCAGATGACTGTGATCTGAATATGTTCTGGTTTCTTCTTCCCTTATTCCCCAGCCATGGTTTTGGACGTCTCCTGCTAAGCCACAAACTTTCCTTTGTGTGCTAAAATGTACTACTACTTAGGACCCATTCCAATTTATTGGTGAATGAGTTTGTGCAAACTAGACTACTTTGCCCACTATATTGACTGAGGCAGCTAGATGGTATAGTAGATAGAACAGTAGGCCTAAAGTCAGAAAAACCTGAGCTCATATTCAGCCTCAGACACTTAATAGCGTGTGACCTTTGGCAAGTCAATTAACCTCTGTCTGCTTCAGTTTCCTCAATTGTAAAATGGGAATAATAAAAGCACTTACCACCCAGGGTTGTTATGAGGATCAAATGAGATAATATTTATAAAGTGCTTAGCACATTTGTAAAGCCAAGCACACAGCAAGCACTTGATAAATGCTTATTTCCTTCCTTCCTACTGCTGGCCCAGACCATGCTTCACCTTCATTGCCTATTGTGCCATCCAGATATTTACCCCTTCTCTCTCACCATCTGCCTAGCATGTTCCTTCTTAACCATGCCCCACCCTTTTCTTAACTCTTGCTTTGGGCATGGTAATCAAATAAACAACCCCATTACATCTGGAAAGGAAATGTCAGTTGGCTACCACAAATATTAACCTACAATCTTTGTGACTCCTTAGACCAAAACTCCCTTCCCTGGCCATCACTGCCCTACATATGTTATCTTCCCCCATTAGAATGTGAGCTCCTCAAGCAGATACAAGATGGGAGTAGAGGCAAGGACTCACTTGAGCTCTCCCCAAACCCCTCCAAATACCTTTAAATAATGACCCTGAACAAATTCTGGAGCAGCAGAACCCACAAAGACCTTAAGGGAAATAATTTTCCAGGCAAAGACAGCTCAGAAGTTTGGCAGGAAAGATCTGTCACACCAGGGTGAGAGAGGAGCACAGTCTAGCACAGGCCACACCAGCAAACCAGGAGCAGGCCTCAAGGTGACTGAATCAGTGGTACCAGTGGTGGTTTCCAGACCTCTCAGCCACAGATGGTAAGGGGATTGGACAACAGGTCAGAAGGAGATTTACAGGGGTCCCTTTGCTGGCACCAGGGGCAGGACTCTGTTGCATTGCCTATTCTTGGATCTGGGTTGCAGTCCTGGGTCTTAGTCCCAGTGCAAAGGGTAGTACTAGCAGAGCAGAGCTTGTAGCTCCAGGGGAGCAGGGACCCTGTTCGTAGTTCCATGACTGAAAAGAGTGTTTGTGGCTGCTCATAAACCAGTGCACAGGCCAGGGGAATAGTAAACACAGGTCTCCCTAGATCATACCATCTTGGAAGAGTCAAAAACTTACAGGTCTCCAGAATTACTTCTGAAAACAGCTGCACAAAAACCTGAAGCTTGGGACAGTGCTCCCTCGACTTGGGAAGCAGAGCCCCACTTTGCATAGAGTTAAAAGTCAAGAAATAGGATGGAAAATGATTAAACAACAGAAAAAATTCTCACCATAAAAAGTAACTATGGTGGCAAGGAAGATCAAAACAAACACTCAGACGACCAATAAAGTCAAAATTTCTGCATCCAAAGCCTCAAAGAAAAATATGAATTGGTCTCAAGCCATGGAAGAGCTCAAAAGGATTTTAAAAATCAAGTAAGAGAAGTAGAGGGAAAGTGGCAAGAGAAATGAGAGTGATGCAAGAAAATCATGGAAAAGGAGTCAACAGCTTGGTAAAGGAGGCAAAAAAAAATACTGAAGAAAAGAACACCTTAAAAACAGAATAGGCCAAATGGTAAAAGAGGCACAAAAATTCACTGAAGGGGGGAGGGGGAGCCAAGATGGCGTAGGGAAAGCAGAAACTGTCCTGAGCTCTCTCCCAAAGCCTTCCAAATGCCTAAAAAAGTGGCTCTAAACAAATTCTAAAGCAGCAGAACCCACAAAAAGACAGAGTGAAACAAATTTCCAGCCAAAGACAGCCTGGATGATTGATCAGAAAGGTATATCGCACTGGGCGGGGAGAGGAGCACAGTGCTGTGTGGGCGCGCAGGCCGCAGTGACCCTGGAGCAGGCTTCAGAGGACTGAATCACGGGCAGCTGTGGCAGTTTCCAGACTTCTCAACCCCTGAATGCCAAAGACAACTTGGAAGGTCAGTGTTCCGTCTATGACTGCAGTGAGAGAGGAGCTAGGTCTCAGCTGCAGGTCCTGAGTGCAGCCTGGGGCCGTGGCTTTTTCCTGAGCTCCCAGCCCACAGACTGAGGGGAAATCAAGTGGCTGATCAAAGGGGGATTGCAGGGATCTCTTTGCCAGCACTGAGGCAGGAATCTCTTGCTTTGCCCATGCTTAGATCTGGGTCAAAGTTCTGAGGGGCGGTCCTGGGGTGAGGAGGAGCACTGGTGCAGTGAAGCTTGTGGTGGTGGAGAGAAAACACCTTGCCCCTCATCATTCCACTTTGGAAGAACTGAAAATTTACAGGTCCCTAGAAGTACCTCTGAAAAC
>NW_020954563.1:6261717-6261811 GCF_900497805.2 Vombatus ursinus | reverse complement strand
GGATAGGATTAAGGGAAATAGAGTTAGTTTTTTACAGCATGTCTACTATGGAGGTGTTTTGCATGACTGCACATATATAACCTATATTTGGTTC
>NW_020954563.1:6255776-6261578 GCF_900497805.2 Vombatus ursinus | reverse complement strand
AAAATCTTGTGGAAGTAAATGTTGAAAACAAAAAAATAAGTAAAAATTACCATAAAAAAAAGAACAGTTCGAGGATGGGGGGAAGGGAAGGAATGATTACTGAGAATCACTGCCATGTTTAAAATGAAAGATATCAGTACAACTTTTTTTAATAAATGATAATAATAATTTTAATTTAAAAAAAAGTAACCCCTATGGTTATCTAGAAAAATGCAGAGATTCAAAAGAACCCCAACTATGACAAAACAGATAAGTGGTCAGTCTCCTCTGATTGAAGTCATCCAACAAAGATGAACCCACTATCTTACTTTCAGGAAAAAAAAGTTTGCATTTTCTTCAATTACATGTAAAAACAATTTTAACATTCATTGTTTAAACTTCTGAGTTCCAATTTATTTCCCTCCTTCCCTACCTTCACCCCTCCTTAAGAAGGCAGGTGATTTAATATGGTTTGTGCATGTACAGTCACACAAAACATGTTTCCATATTAGTCATGTTGTCAGAGAAAACCCAGATAAAAAAAAAAAGAAAGAAAGAATTTTTTTTAAAAGTAAAAAAAAAAATTCACTGAAGAAAAGAATTCCTTAAAGGTAGAATTTGCCAAATGGAAAAGGAAGTATAAAAGCTCATTGAGGAAATAATTCCTTAAAAGTTAGAAATGGGCAAGTGGAAGCTCATTAGACTTTATGAGACATAAACAAACAATGAAACAAAATCAAAAGAATGAAAAAAAAAACAGAAGAAAATGTGAACTCTTTCATTGGAAAAACAACTGACCTGGAAAATAGATCCAGGAGAAATAATTTAAGAATTATTGGACTACCTGAAAGTCATGATCAAAGAAAGAGCCTAGACATCATCTTTCAAGAAATTATCAAGGAAAACTGCCCTGATATTTTAGAACCAGAGGGTAAAACAAAAGTTGAAAAAATTCACCAATCACCTCCTAAAAGAGATCCCAAAGTGAAAACTCTCAGAAATATTAGAACCAAATTCCAGACCCCCAAAATCAATTTAAATATCACAGAGCCACAGTCAGGATAACACAAGATTTAGCAGCTTCTACATTAAAGGGTCAAAGGGCTTGGAATATGATATTCTAGAAGGCAAAAGAGCTAGGATTACAACTGAGAATCACCTACCCAGCAAAACTGAGTATAATATTTCAGGGGAAAAAATGGAAATTCAGTGAAATAGAGGACTTTCAAACATTCCTGATGAAAAGATCAGAGCTGAATAGAAAATCTGACTTTCAAATTCAAGTTGCAAAAGAAGTATAAAAGGGTAAACAGGAAAGAGAAATCATAAAGGGATTTGATAAGGTTAAACTATTTATATTCCTACATGAGAAAATGGTATTTATAACTCCCCAAAACTTTCTCATTATTAGGCCAGTTAGAAGGAGTATACATAGACAGAAAGCAGAGGTGAGAGTTGAATGTGATGGTATGATTATCTAAACAAAAAAAAATTAAATTAAGGGATGAAAAAGAAAACACTAGAAAGGGAAAGGGAGAGGTAGAATGGGATGAATTATCTGCCATAAAAGAGGCCTGGAAGAGATTTTACAGGAAAGGGAAGCAGGGAGGGCAGCACATGAACCTTTTTCTCATCGGAATTGGCTCAAAGAGAGAATAATTATATTATTCTCAGTTGGGTATAGAAACCTATACAGGAAAGTAGGAAGGGAAGGGAATAAGAGCCAGTAGAAGAGAGGGCAGTTTGGGGTTGGGAGAGTAGGTAAAAGTCAGAAACAAAACACTTTTAAGAATAGACATGGTAAAAGGAGCAAGAGAGTAGAATAAATTGGGGGGAATAGGATGGAGGGAAATACATAGTTGGTAATCATTACTGTAAAAAAGATTTTTTACAGTGAGTTTTTTTGATAAAGACTTCATTTCTCAAACATATAGAAAACTGAGTCAAATTCCAAGAAATAAGAGCCATTCCTCAATTGATAAATGGTCAAAGGATATGAACAGGCAGTTTTCAGACAAAGTAGTCAAAGCTATCTATAGTCATATAAAAAAAAATGCTCTAAGTCATTATTGATCAGAGAAATGCAAATTAAAACAACCCTGAGCTACTACCTCACACCTGTCAGATTGGCTAATATGACAGAAAAGGAAAATGACAAATGTTGAAGGGGATGAGAAAAAAATTAACACCCTAATGTACTATTGATGAAGTATACTGTTTCAATCACTCTGGAGAGCAACTTGGAACTAAGACCAAACGGCTATAAAACCATGCATACCCTTTAACCAAGCAATATCCCTACTAGGTCTGTATCCCAAACAGATAAAAGATAGGAAGAAAAATGACCTATGTGTACAAAAATAGCTATAACAGCTCTTTTAGTGGTGGCAAAGAGTTGGAAATTGAGGTATCCATCAATTGGGGAATGTCTGAACAAGTCGTCATATATGATTGCGATGGAATACTATTGTGCTATAAGAAATGATGAACAAGATGCTCTCAGAAAAACATGGAAAGACTTACATGAACTGATGCAAACAGTAACAGCAACATTGTTAGATGATCTACTATGAATAACTTAGCTATTCTCAGCAATACAATGATCCAAGACAATTCTATAGGACTTATGATGAAAGGTGCTGTCCATCTCCAGAGAAAGAACTGGTAAAGCAGGAATACAGATCAAAGATTTCTTTTCTTTCTTTTCTTTATTTTTCCTGGGGTTTTTTGTCTGTGTTTTCTTTCACAGAATGATTTACATGGAAATGTGTTTTGCATGACTACACATCTATAATCTGTGTCAAATTACTTGCCTTCTCAGTGGGAGCTGGGGGAGGGAGGGAGATAATCTGGAACTCAAAATTAAAAAAAAATTAAAATTATTTTTATATGTACTTGAGAAAAAATAAAATATTAAATAAGATTTTTTTAAAAGAATGTAAGCTCCTTGAGGGCAGAATCTGTCTCTCTTTTGATATTTGTATATATAATGTTTAGCACAGCACCTGGCATATAGTAAGTGATTAATCCATGCTTTTGTCATTCATTTATTCATTATTCTTAAGTCTAAAACTATACATTAACATTCTTCTGTAAAGTCCTCTTTAAGTTCTTGCAATAAGCTAGAACAGAGGGTCAAGACACTTTTCCAAAGATGACAGTGAAATACCCATAAGTCCTTACCTTGTGCTATAAGACCACACTCCATTTCAGTATTTTAGCAGCCTAATCATTATTAAACATTGTTTGATATCCCCCCCCAAGAAAAATGTATTAGGTAGCAACTGTGTGCAAAGTGGAGAAATACAATTACAGTCCAGTAGAAGGGTATGCATTGAGAGAGTGAGGCTAATGACTTTGCACATATTTGCCTCACTTAAATACCATTCACATCATGATGTCATTGGTCCTGTTTGAAAATGAAGGATGAACAACACGCAGACACAGTCAATTATGTAATTGTGTTACAGGATAAGTACATAAGGAGATGTGAGCTGAGTGTTTTGTGAATTTGTCAAAAGGGGAAAGTCATTACTAACTAGGGTGATCTGGAAGACTTCCTGGAGGAGGATGTGTTTTCATTGCATTTTCAAGGAAGGATAGGAAATTAAAAGGTAAAGAGGGCAACAGAAAATGTTCTAGATATAAGGAATAATGTGAAAAAATCACAGACGGAGATACTCATTACATGGAGGCATGATTGCTCAAGGCAGTATGAGTTTGTGAGGCAGTCATCCAGCTTGGCTGGAACATAGTACAACATGGAGGGGAGAAGTGGGAACTGCAATTGAAAAGGGAGGGTGGCTTCAGATCACGGAGAACCTTGAAAGCCCAGCTAGAGAATTTGAACTTTGATACCTGGAGACCAGCTCTAGGCACCCAGGATGGACCCAGGAAACACTCAAACAATCTTCTTTACTTCAAAGGCTCCATGCACTCATCAATGTGAGCATTCCCTCCTCATGCAGATTGGGATCCCTCTAGTGCCTTGTCATCCTGTAAAATTCTTGTCCATGTTCTTCCACAGGCTCTCCATAGAGGGCCCTACCCACTCAATGATTTGGATGCTTTCCTTTAGGCAGAGGTCCTTAATCTTTTTGGTGTCATAGACCCCTTGGGGAGTCTAGGGAAGCCTATGGATCCCTTTTCAGAATCATGTTTTTTAATGCATAAAATACATAGGACCACAAAGGAAACCAAATTTGTGATTGTACCTCTTTTCCCAATAATACAACCCTTCAGTGGTAGCTTATGTTCTTTTTCTTTTCCTTGGGGGTGGAGGTAATTGGGGTTAAGTGACTTGCCCAGGATGACACACTTAGTTTCTGAGGCCAGATTTGAACTCAGATCCTCCTGACTCCAGGGCTGGTGCTCTATCTACTATATCACTTAGCTGCCCAGTAGCTTATGATCTTGAACACTAGTCTTTACTGGAAATATGTTGCATCCTAGATGTGGCCATCATGCATCATTGAACAACCATCCACCAAATATTAGTTTAGCTGAGGCTACGTGCAAGTGCTCTGTAAGTTAGGAGCAAAGACAGGGAAGCACAAGGTGAGCTGGGGGATAGAGAATAGATCAGATGGGATGAAGCAAAAGGTACATGTCACTAGGGGTTAGTAGGTTAGGGCCTGGCTATGGAGAGTCTTGAATACCAGAATCAGACCAAGAAACTTGAATTTTGCTTTGAGGATGACAGGAAGGAAAGAAGCATCTATCAGGCACCTACTATGTGCCAGGCATTTGGCTAAGCCTTTTACAAATATTATTTCATTGGATCCTCACAACAACCCTGGCAGATAGGTGCTATTATTATCCCCATTTCACAGCTGAGAAAACTGAGGCAGGCAGTAGTTAAGTGACTTGTCCAGAGTCATACAACTATTAAATGTCTGAGGTCAGATTTGAACTCAGGTCATCCTGACTCTAGTCCTAGTGTTCTCTACACTAGTGGCTGAAAGAATTTAGTCCTAGAAGAGTTCTTAGAGGTTTCCTAGTTCAAACCTTCTTATTTTATAGTTGAGAAAGTCAAGCCCCAGAGAAGTAAAGGGAATGGTCTAAGGTCACTCAGGTGGTCGGTAGCAGACACAGATTTTGAGCCTTGGTCATCTAACTGCAAATCAAATGATTTTTCCATGATGTTATGCTCGCTCTTTGTTCATACATTTGTTCATTCATTCTGTGCCTGCAGGGTTTTCTTTAGCTCTCTTTTCTTAATGAATTCTTATCTATACTTTAAAGCCCAAGTCAAAAGCCTTCTAAGATTCCCTCCAGTTAATAACAACCTTTCTTCCCCATGACCCTCATATAACTCCCTTTTAAAATCTCCTTGGTGTACTTAGATAAATATGATAGAAAACAATAAATCGTATTGGGCCACTTACTAGCGGGTCTAGTCCCTTCTCCTCTCTAGGCCTCAGTTTCCTCATCTGTAAAAATGAGAGGATTGGACCCAATGATTCCTAAAGTTCCTTCTAGCTCTAAACCTCAATTCACATTGATTTTCCTAATTTCCCTGGTGCTGGTGCCTCCCCCTCCAATTTCTCTATATAGCCTTTGTATAGATAGACAGATAGAAGTTTATATAGATATATCTCTATCTATAGATGTTATATATTGTCTTTAGCTCTGTAGATATATATCTACATATAGTATAGATAATAATATATCTATAGATGCTGCATATCTCTCAATATCTCTATCAATATATCTGTATTTATAGATAGGTAAATATATCTATCCATCTATCTGTCTATCTATCTATGTATCTATCTATCTATCCATCTATCCATCCATCCATCTATCCATCTATTTATCCAT